>NW_025335589.1:17107158-17356152 GCF_004798865.1 Varanus komodoensis | reverse complement strand
CCCCCCCCCCCCCCCCGCCCAGAATAGGGGCTTGTGATTAATGGAGCTTTTGACTGGAAAGACTGAGAATATAAGATGTGTGGACGGCAATGTGCCAACGAGTGGGACAGAATTCCTAAGGAGCACTACAATTAGCGCTCTAATCCTGCCTCAATTTATACATAGCCTTAACTTTCCTATCACAAAGACATCTGTTGAAATGACTAACTAAAAGGTTCACTGGGACAATTCAGAGAAACAAAGATTCAATGTCTGTGTCAGTGTGAGCTGGTCAGCACATTATACACCCTGCCTAGCAGCTCTTCGCTACCCTGGTGTTGAGTTTATTGTCCAGTGCGTGCAACAGTTACTTTGGTACAATCCTACTTAAAATCTAACAGGACTATCTGGAGGTCACAGGTTTCCTAATCTAGAAAGACAGTCATTGACAGCGAAATGGCATATTAAGAAGCATCAGTGAATGTGAGAAACCCAGCATTTTCTTTCTAAAAAAGTTGAATTCCTCTCATTCATTAACAGGGGTGCAACAACTGATAGGATGCTTACAGAACAGACAGTAAGCTGAACATGCATTCATTCATTCAATTCATATACTGTCTTTTCTTTTTTAAAGAACTCAAGGCAGCTTATATCATTCTCTTCCTCCTACTCTCAATCTTATCCCCACAGCAACGGCCCTATGTGCTGAGAGTCTGTGACTGTCCCAAATTCACACAGTTGGCTTGATGGCTGTGCTGGAACTAGAACCAGATCCCCTGAGTCCCAGTCCTGCACTCTTTGCAACTCCACCACACTGGCTCTCACTGGAATATTGCATACAGAGAGTCATCCTGAAACACGTGGCCTGTAGGAAACTTGCAAGCAGGGTATGAGTACAGCAGCACCCTGCTGCTCCTGTTCCCCAGAAACTAGTATACAAAGGTACACTGCCTCTGGTATTGGAGGCAGCATATGGCCACCAGCAATTTTAGCCTTACTTTCTATGAATTTGTTAAATCTCCCTTTAAAGCCAGCCAAACTGGTGCTCATCACTGCATCTTGCAGAGCCTTCATAACCGACCTGTAAGTTCGTGAATTAGTTGTTCCTTTAATCCGTCCTGAATCTCATTTCATGGAATGACCCTGTTGGATTCTAGTAATATGAGAAAGGGAGAAAAATGTCTCCCTATGCACTTTCTTCATACCATACATAATTTTGTACACCTCTCTTGCCTCTGCCCTTGGTCACGTGTTTTCTATGAGTTCCAGCTATTCTATCTTTCCTCATGGGGGAGTTGCTACCAGCCTGTTGATTGTTCACAGTGGATTTTCTGCACCAAGGTGAAATGAGCTGAACATATGGATCAACATACCCACCCCTTCCTTAATTCTGTTTAAAGGGTGATTTTTATGTCCCTTATCCTGGACACGGACACACACACAGTTGCCTCATAACAGCAGCTTATTTGCCACTACTGATCTCTCTGTGGATGAGATACAGAAGTAACAGACAGTTCACGTGAAGCCATCAAAATGGGCAATATGGCTGGTCACTGTCCCTTATGAACTATCAGTTTTTCTTCCTGCAAAATCCCCAGAAGTTCTTTAGCAATCCTTCAGGATCTCTTTGGAATAGGGAAGTTGCTGTGAAGTGTCAGAGGGAACAACTTCTGTAAGAACACATTAGAAGTTCATCAGTATATTGCAGTGTGAGTCTAGGGGATTGCAAGTAGAGCTTTCATGACAGCAACAGGCCATCCAATGCCTATGAAGAATATCTCTGCATCAGGAAGACTGAACCTCTTTTGGTTCGAGTTCAGATCCATTTCTCGGAGGAGAGGGGGCACATTCCAGCAATGGGTGGGGCCAAGGCAAAAGCCTAATATAGTTTAGATTTTTTGTCAGCTTTAGGACATAAGCAATGAGCATCCTCAACTGAAGCACCAAGACCAGGGGTGCTGGAGATGTAGCAAATCCAGAGGCAAAGGAACAAGGAAAAGTAAATACCCACAAGGCATAGCAGAAGCGGGAGCAAAAGCAGACAGGAGTCAAGACATGAGTGAATAGATTAAAGGGCTGGAAGCAGAAAGAAGCAAAAAGCAAATCAGAACCACTGAGTGGCCAGCACATAAAGTCATACTGTTGTGGCAAAACTGGGCAGACCTTAGAAGGCATTTATAAAGAACCAGTTCCCAGCTGGTATGCATGATTGCACAGGTCCTAATTCTGCAAGTACCTACAGCTCTGATGCTAATCCGGCAAGCACTTACAAGGCAGACCAGACTGCCTTATCAGGTCACCAGGAGGAGGTGAATCATTCTGCAGATTCTGACCATTGCAGCTCTTAGGAGATGCATTTCAACCTTTTAGATGAGTAAAAAACTACTCAAAATCATAGAAACCACCCACGTGATCGCTACACGGGGGGAAAGGGAATACAGCCGAGAGAGAGAGATAGCAGGATAAAAGCCTCATCTAGAAGCACCCCAAGTTAGTACAAAGAGAGAAGGAAGTTGTACACCCCTCACCACCATCCACGGTTTTACACACCAGGTTTTACCATTGTTGGAGCAAAGGAAAAGACCTGCTAGCACAAAAATGTTGTATGGATACTGGCGCTTCAGTATTTAGGTAATGCATAAGTTTTGGTGACCATACATTTCCATTAAGGACAGCTTTTTAAAACCCTACATTTTCAATTTGATATATGACTTAAATGAACTAACTGCACTGAGTAATTTATTAATGCTTTCAGCCTGACCACAAATATATAAACACACATTTAAAAACCAGCTGACATGAATATACATATGTGTAAAGCCACATTATTCCAAGACTTAAGTGTAGTTTCACTATGCAAGTATTTATTCCTTGGCACTTCCCCTTCTCTCTCTCCCCAGAGTGATTTATAAAGTTCTGTAATTAATTTGATGTTAACATACTGCCTTACAGCTAGGCTGGTATTCTTCTTTAAGGAATACATTTTCCAGATTGTCACTTCAGTCATAAACTATGATCACAGTATTTAAGCTTCATGTGCTGCAAGTGCAGGGGAGGCAGGGAACTGAAATGTTGGAGGAAAAGGGTGCAATTAAGGGAAGGAGGCATGGCCAACTGGAGAACCATGCAGGGCCAAATTGGAACCATAGGAAGGACAGATCTGGCCCCTGGATTCCCAGAGAATAGCTTTATTTGAAGAAAAAATACATATGCAAAGTTTGAGTAATCCATGTTCTGTTAACTTATATTCTACTAAATTGGTGGTTGGAGGAAAATGGAAGGAAGTTTGGCCAACTAAGAAAGCTCAGGAGGCCAGACTGAGATCTGGCCAGAGGTTGCTCACCCCTGGCATCTAATACATTTTAACTGGCCACTCTTTTTGCATTTCACCTTAAGACTGACCATGAAGGGTTCAAATTCACAGTAAAGTCAGCCTTCCCCAGATCATCCTGCATTTTTCATTTCCTATTGCACTTGGCATTTAGAAGCTACTTCAAAGCCCCCTTGACCTTTAGATATAAACCTGTTACTTACATATTCAATAAATGTGTGTATGACACCATCTTAGCTAATCTTGCTCCCCAAAAGTCTGTGCAATGACAGCAATTTTTGCAAAGGGGAAGATTTTGCATATAAAGCTATGTATCAACTCCTGCCTTGCACAAATTTACAAGAGACTGAGAGGAAGAAGGTGAGAAAGAAGCAAAGAATAAGCACGCAGGCTATGACTACCCTCAATGCCTTGGACAATTTAGATGAAATCCTTTGAATTACAGAACTCAAAGGTCTGTGTTACACTGGACTAGCAACTTGGCTCCTGTTATGCACTACAGCCTGTAGACACTTGCACATGCATGGAATTGCAAATAGCTCAGAAAATATATTTTAAACGATCATCTTTTCCCATGGCTTATGCAATTCCCTCCTCCAGGTGTTCTAAGCATAGATGGTAAATATTCCTGCAGATTCTTTGATGATTAACATTAAGTTGCATGTAGATGGGGCACCCAGTAGCATTTTGGCCAACTTACTGTCTGTGATCTACTAGCATTTCAAAGTAACTCTACACCACAAGGTGGTGCCATAACCCTGCTATATTTCACAAGTAAAGGTTTCTAGAACTGTTTTACTTCTCAGGGAGGAATAGCATCCTTTCAGATATATTCCAAGATCCAAACATTTAGATGCCTTTGTAGTTCCTTATCCCTGCCCCATGATATCCCCTTCCCAAGACTGAACCTCAGAGTAGCTCTCAAAAGAATGATTTAATGTTATGACAGGTTGGGAAACAGCAGCTAGGAAGGTTAAATTTTAACCCCTCATCCCATCTCTGAGCATATCATAAACCTGTGTGTGTGTGTGTGCGCGCGCGCAGGCACGCGCGGGAGGGGCTTATGAAGAATATATTACAAATATTTTCAGCATGACTCCCAAGATCATAAAAACAAATCTAGCTCTTTGGTTTTGGAAAATAGAATGGTAGCCTCCAATTTAAAAGATATGACATGTAGCAAAAAAGATGGTGAGGAAGGAGGGGCATCAGTCCTTGAAGTTCCCATCCACAGAGGTGGGCAGCTTGGGGCCCATCAATTGTTTTGGTCTACCACTCCCATTACCATTGGCTATACTGGGTAGGACTGATAGGGGGCCACAGGTTGCTCACCCCTGCCTTATAATATCCAGCTAAGATGAAAACAGTGCAGGTAGCTGCTATAAAACAGATGGCAAAGTCAAAGGTAACTGGTCTCACAACCGAAGTGATGCAGTTGCCCTTCCCTCCATCTGTTCTCTCTTTGGGTTTTATTTTCTGGACCTTCCCTCTAAACATCTCACTTACCTTTTCTGTCCAATCATGCTGAGATCAAGATGCATTTTAAGTCACAATAATAAAAGTGTATCTGTTTAGAATATTGATAATTTCTGTTTCCAACATCCATGTTAGGCCTAGTATTCCCAAGATTTCTGACCACTGGTCATGTAGGCTGGGCTTGATGGGCACCAAGTTGGAGAAGGTTGCTGTACATTCTGGCACTTAATGTCAGCAGCTTACACCATCCTTGTTAGCAATGGGGCTGCTTACCACTGTTTCTTGTGCACTCCATCAATTATGCTGTTTGTGTGGTCCCCAGCTTGCACAAAAATGGTTCAGTGCTTCTGGAGTGCAACCTGCAACAAGCAGAAGCAGTTGTTTCTGGAAAGGGACAAGTCAGTAGACCTCATATAAGAATCCTCCACTGACATGCCACCTTCAGGAAACAAGCAGTGCAGCTCATCTCAGGACTTGTCCCAGTTTCTGAACAAGAACTTGAAACAAAATGGGGCAATGGCAAGTATTTAATCTATGATGTCAGCATACCATGCTACATAATCAGAACATGTAAAACTGTGTACACTTGCTTTAAAAAACTGGACAAGGGACAGCATGAGATAACTTATTGTTTTAGGTCATTTCCACCAAACAAAAGGCAGTAACAAGGCAGAAATGGAGGGGGTGAAAGAGGGGAGGGGCGGAGAAACCACCTAAATCAATTTCCTTTTTCCCTTAAGTTAGTTCTATAGTTTTCATCCAGGCATCCCCTTTTCTATTCATCACCTGCTTAAGAGGAAAGAGCCTGGGAAAAGAACCACAGATGACGAATGTATAGATGACGAAAGTAAAGTTGGGCAGGGAGCAGACAGTCCCTTAATTACCCATGTCCCAGATGTTTAGCAATATTTGGATCATGGCCATGGTTATTGAGTCAAGCCCAGGGAATCCATCCGATTCCCAGCCTGAGATTTCTCATATATACCTAACAATGAGTAACTTATGCATATTCTATGCTGTGGAAGGGAAACCAGCATATAAGGAGAAAATGGCAGGTGGCTTGGTAACAGTGAACACAATTGTAATTTTGGACAAGAGATTCCAAGCATTAAAATAAATTCCAAGTCAAATTTTAATCCCAATGGAGAATGTCCATGAAAATGCAAGCTGAAATCAAGAGGGACAATAGCCACAGGAGCAATCACTTTAGCCATTGTTTTTTGAAGGTTACAGTGATTGTTTGTACCCTGCCTTTTTCCTGTCATCATAAGGAATCCAAGGTGATTAAATAGTCCTTCTCCTCCTATTTATCCTCACAATACCCTATGAGTCAGGTTGGGTGGGAAGTCAGTGATTGCAGTGATTGGCCCAGTAAGTCTTGTCAGTAAGCTTTGTGGCTGAGAGTAGACTAGAACTCAGATCTCCTCAGTCTCATTCCAGTGCTCCTACCATTATGTCATACCATGTGAGATTCAGAGGAGGGGCTTATGAATTTCCTGTAAGGACTCCCCTATATTATCCTGCATAATTAAAACACTACTTATTCTACCTGCACTACAAATTCCTACTGCCTGAAGCCACTTCTTTTGAAATAAACGGAGAGAATCATTTGGGTTTATGCCTGTCATGTGTGGTTAGCCCCAGCCTTGAACAGAACACATTCCAACAGATCCAAGTACAGAGGCAATCACAGCATGAATAATTTTCAAGGGATCAAATGTTAAAAAGTCTGAGTCTCCATGCTGCTTCATGTTCTATGGCTTACCCATAATAAATGTTGTACACAATTCTCAACTACAAATAAAGGGGAAAGTGAGGTACAAAAGGCAGCTAAAATTAATCACCTCCCTCATGAAAACTGTTTAAACATTTAAAATGTTTGGCTTAATAGCATAAACAATCCTGAAAATCACAAGCAGCATACAGGAGGCAAAGGTCTGATTCACATTTAACACTAACCCATGGTTTATTTAAAAAAAAAAAAAAGAAGAAGAAGAAGTGGGGGTTTTGACCACTCTTGGCTGCCACCTCAGAAGCATGGTGGAACAACCCAAGAACACCCATGATTTTGGATTCATGCATAACCCAGCATCTGAACAACTAGCAGGAAATAATGAGTTGTCTTTGTGCATTGTACATAAAGTTAAGAATGAGTAATTCCAGATTCACATCATGATTCAACGTGGTTAATTAAACCAAGTTTTGCTATTACATATGAACCAGGTCAGAGTTATTCACCTTCCAAGGTATACAAAGAATCAGATAATTCAGTACTATTGACTGGGAAAGACAAAATATACAGTGGTAACCTGGCTCACGAACTTAATCCGTTCCTCAACTCTGGTCGCAACCCAAATTGGTCATGAGCCAAGTCAAATTTCTCCATAAGGTTCAATGTAAATAAGGTTAATCCGTTCTGTAAATATTTTTTTTAATCAAAGGGAAAATGGACACAATCGTGGGTGCGCTCGGGGGGGGGGGGAGATGGGTGCGATCGCGGCCACCCGCCCCCCCGAGCATGACTGCAATTGCGCCCATGCAGGAAAGATGGCTGCAATCATGATCATCATCCAATGTGGAATTTGCGACCTGAGCAAAAAAATCTCTGAAATTTCTGTTCATGACCCAATTTGGTCGTGAACTGCGGCATTCGTGAGCCAAGGTACCACTGTACAAATGCCACGTTAGACCAGGACAAAATGCAATTCTTATGTTGAGAAAATGAACAGTTTATAAAGTTAAATGGAAGTCTACTGCTAAAGAATTTAGACATTTTTCTTTCAAGAAAATATTAGACACATTATTAAACAGCTTTTTAAAATGTTGTGTATAGCTTAGCATATATAGTTAACATAGCTCTTTTGAGCTTTGGCAAAAGCTAAATATGAGCAAGTAACTCATGTTTTACAACAAAAAGAAAGGTTGCTTTCTTATTGTCTGCAACCCTCACCATTAAAATCCTTTGAGTCATACACTGTTGTTAATAGTCACTCAAAAAACCTCACATGAAGTGATGGACATTTAATGCCTCCTGCTTGAAAAGTTCTCTGTGCAAAAGATAAGTATGAAGCAATTTAGAGATCTAAATACCTCTTCCTCTCTCCCAACTCGTATTTTTCACCCAAGTGCATCATATCTATGGCTGTTTTACATAAGCATTTGTCTCCAAAGAGTCATTTTATATGGCTTCAAATCATAAAAGCATTGTGTATCTTTGCATACTGACTGGACAGCCTCCATCTGTGCTGCTGGTCTTAAAATGTGTCAGGGAATGCAACACTAAAATGTTCAACACATTTTCCAGTCAAAGTCTGTAGACTTACTTATACATTTTAATGGTTTGAATCAGAATGGCCTTCACTTTGTCAGTTTCAATAGAAACTACAATGTGTTGGTACTTGTGACTAAGCATGAAATTGTGTATTTTTGAAGCCTTAAAAAGTACACACAATATATGTACTAGGGTTTTCATTAAACTTATACAGTTTCACAGATGGCAGGATGGTATGTATGCAATTCTCTTGGGTGCAATATGCAAGTCCCAGCTGGAGTGTTTCCAACAGGATGTATAGCATGGTCCTTGAGCTTACCCTTTAAAAACATATTACTTAACCCAGTGCCAGCAAATGTTGATACAAAAATAGAGTGCAAGAACAACTTCACACGTCCATATAGAGGTTACTCACACAGAAAATAGTTAAATCCAGTTCAGTAAAAATTACAGCAACTACAAAGATATAACAAAATATTTATTTTCATAAAATGAATAGCTTTAAATAATTTCATTAAGGAAGAAATCACAAAAGGAGTCAAATAGCTCTAAAAGTTTTACAGACACACATAATTGCTTTCAGGTATCAGGCCGTGCAGGGCAGAATACTCTTAAGAGGTGTTACTTGAGGTCTTCAACAACTCTGAGGTTTCTTCAATCCTGAGAATATCATACAACTAGGCTAGTTAAACAGGGCAAATTAAATTGGCTTCTTACGGAATAGTTTTATTAAATAAGCAGCCACTGGATTTTTCAATTATATTAAAGAGTCAATAAGCTTCAACAGAAAAAAGGAAATATGGTAACAGAAACAAAATGCTGATGTGTAAAGCATTAAAAAAACACTAATTTTTCAAAGAAAAAACCCAAAATGAATTGCATTAGATTCAAGAAATGCAGTATCAAGGAGGAGACACCACTGCTACAAAATATCAAACTATCATAATGTAGAATTCAAGAGTAATTGTTTGAAGGAAAATATATGATCTCCTCCAGTAAAATGTTACTAAAAAAATTCATCTCTAATAAATAAAATTAACACTATAATTTCTAGAAAAAACCCACTAAACTCACCTAATGTTGTGATTTGATGGAAATAAAAATAATGACTCATCCCACAAACACAAAACTGTAGCTGGATTTATTATCCAATATAGACTTTAGGAAATGTCACACCTGCCACAAAACCTTTGAAGTTTTGGAAAATGCATGTAGTTTCTCTATATGTTTTGAACCCAAACAATTCCCTACCGGGAAATAAATTTGTCTAGCCCTTTTCTTTTACTCTATTACTTACATTTTGCTTATTCTTTCCATCCTTTGTATTGCTGTCTCCTGCAATTTAAAAGCAAAAGATCACGTGCATTCTTCAAAGACCACATTGTTCAAAGTTTAACTATATACAGACACACCATTTTTTCCACAGTTAATTCACCAAAAGTGCTTTTCAATAAATTTTTACTGTTACCCACCAGCCCCCAAAGCAACAACGCAAACAAATACATTTAATTCTGCCAAAGAAAATTAGCTAGTATTTGTCAGTTTCAACTTACTTTTGAAACCTCTGACAGAACAGGATTATTAACGACAGTGGCTTTGGGAGATGGGTCTGCAGATAATAGTGAATCGTACCCAGACGACTGATGTAGACTCTCTGGCAGCTCGACCTTCTCTTTCTCTGTGAAGAAGCATTCATTTTAAAGATCACCTTTGCCTTTTTGCTCTCACACACCTTGATTTACAGAACATAAATCAAGAGAAGTTTAGAGAAAAGAACTAGTAAAACTCCCAAGATATTTCTCTCACACTATTGCAGAGTGGTACAACATAATTACAATATAAAAACAACCTACTAAGTTTAGGCAAGAATGTCACAATTTCTGTTGCAATTAGTAACAATGCCACCTGATACAAATATCATTATTCAAAACTAATTACTGCCTGTATAACGTCTTCCTAAGACCTTTTCCTAGTTATCTTGCAGAACAGTTTAAAATTCAACACAAAAGACAGCATGAATGGTATCATACATTTGACTTATGCTGTTATGATACTGGGAGGGATGATACATTTTCCTCCTGGTGGGCATCTTTTTCTCATGAAGTTATATTTTTTTTAAAAATAGTCATCAGTCATTTATTTATTTTGGATATTTTTATACTGTTCATTAGCTGAATAGCTCTCTGAAATCGTTTACAATAAAAGTAAACCTGAACCTCCTGACACACCCTAGCCTGTCCAGCTGACAGACAAGTTTCTGAAGCTGGGTAACTTTGGGCCAGTGACACTCAGCTTAACCTACCTCACAGAGCAGATATTGTGAAAGGGAAAAAGAAACCACCTTGGTTTCCTTGCAAGAGGGAAAAAGGGCAGGCTTTAAATGTAATATAATGATGACAATGATTCTGGTGCCAAGGAACTCTCCCTTTAGCCAGGGGAGCTGGGGGGAAAATAGAAAGGTGATTTGGACTTTCTCTCCCAAATGCCAGAAACAGAGAGCTCACCAAAGTCCTTAAAACATCTTAAAACATAAGCAGCAGCCTTATAACCATCCAGTCTTTCATGTGGGGAAGAGTTCAGTGAGAATTCCCTTTTATAGCAGAACCAGATGTCCAAATATAAAAAGAAATGTATTTAGTAAAAAAAAATCCAGGGAAGGTAACAATCACACACATACACAGAATGCCAAATAAAATCAAAGAGTCAGTATAACCAGTCACATTACTTATTTGAGCAGAATCTTGGATCTCAATGCCTATGTTGAGTTTATTGCAGAGAGAATGAGAGAAAATGAATCAGAAGAAGTCTTTGGCTTTTTGCTAAACAGTAAATAGAAAAACTCTGGAAAAACTGAGGGGGTATCTGTTCAGTAAATGTCAGCCTTTTGCAGGGACTGATGGTGACTCTTATCCAAGAATACAATAGTTTTGATTTCTTACTCAGTGGTCTAGCCAGCAACTCAGAAAGCTATATAGTAGCTGAACCCATCCTTCCTAACAACTGTGACATCTAAAAGTCCAAAGAGGTTGGCCTATTAAGGCTTTGTTCACATTTTGGAGGACAAACAAGTGAGATAAGACTAAACAAAACTATTCAGGTTGTACAGCAGGTTGTCAACTGGACAGTATTCTAGTGGGCACTGTGGATCTGTATGAGAAATAGGATCTTGTCATACAAGCCCTTTTGTATTAGGAAGACCACAGCGTTATTGTAATGAGTTCCTACTGATGAATAAAAATGCTACGTAGAGTTCTCATAAAGAACCCAGCAAATGACAATTTTCCACAGTGAGAATACTGATATGATGTAGAAGGTATTACTTCAAGGTGGATCTGGAAGCCAACAGACAGCAAGTGTAGCAAATCATATAATAAATTTCAACTTGCATAGATGAGGAAGTAAATTATTACTAGCCAATGTTTTAGAGAAGATGAAAGATGTCTGACTTTGTTATTCTCTTCAATTCTAAGCAGTGCAAGAGAAAAGGGTTAAAAGGGTTTCCTGCTGAGATTCGAAAACTGAAAGTTGTGATGTTTATCTTCTTGAAATGATACGCATCACAGATCAGAAAAGAAGGGACAAAGGCTATATTGTGGTCTTCCACAGGTGTACACTTGTAAGGGATTGTAATCCTTGCTTCAAAGAACAGTAGGTACTGCCCATGGACATTGACCAAGCAAGGCTGCAAAATGCTGCTTCTCATTTGACAGATGTCAAATGGCAAGCTGTCAATTGAAAATGCCAGGAAAAGATCTTTGTTTCTGAAAGGGAGTAGCAAGTATATTACCCCCATTGTAGCAAGAACCTCTAGTTCTGAAGTGTGGAGCTGATCATTTCCACTGTCCTCTACTTTTTCCACCCTTTCCAAAGACTCTAGGTGCTTAAGAAAAACTATAGCACGCCCACTTATGGGGGCATGGAATTTTGTCAAGTGTCAAAAGAAAGTGTTTCTTTTACAACAAGCTTTTTCACAGCATTTAGCAGGATTTTTTGACAAGAAAATATACAGATTTCAGTTTGACAAGAAAATATACAGATTTCACATTTAAACTTAGAACATCACAGCAAAGTTCCAAAAGTATGCTGGGCAATATATCAAACACTCACCAAGAGAAACTGGAGTTACATTTCTACTAGAGGTATTTTCTTCATTCATGTTACTAAACTCAGTAGAGAAGTCATCCTGAAATTATAGGACATTTTGTCATTTATAAGAGAATTCTTCAAAAAGAGTTAGGTTCTCCAAGATTTAGTTAGCTAACTGTTTTGATATTTTTTAATCAGTGAAATATGTCACAATACATTCCTGTAACAAAATATTCCAGAATAGGCACTTTTCAAACATAACCTATCAAAGAAAATGCAATGGCTTCTTTCCTCCTGGTCTCCTCCAAACAGCTTACCACAATTTTCAAATTAGATGAACAATGGTTATCGCTAACCTACAAACTATGAGTAATGTGAAGCAAATTGAACAAATGCTTTTTTGCAGATCACATTCTGTCTAAAAAAACTGTATTCCAATAGCAGTGACAGCCAGTTATTAGCTATTTCTCTCTCAACTTTAAAAAGAACCAAAATCATGTGGCTTGATCCAGAGGTACCCATCCGCTAGCAGAAGACCTCTTTCTGCAGAAAGGCTTTTTCTGACCCATTGTAACACTGCAAGAACAGAGATCTCAAATCCAGAGATGGATTGATACTGCATACAGCAGCACAATGACGACACAAATGCTTGAACAATTCATGGAACAACATCACAGCCAGAAGTTCTCCTGTTAGCAATTCCCTGGAGTTATGTTAATAAGGCTACAGAAGCTGTCATGCAGAGGTTCTGCAATCGGCCAACAGAGCTTCCTTGAGTAATTCCAAGGGGCAAGGCTTGGCTTCTAAGCTTCTACCCTATATGAATCTCTGCTTATTTTTGATCTCTTATCAGACACAACAGCAGGGATAAAGATGGCTCAGGGCTTGGATTGCACTGGGAAGAAAAGACAGTATCCCACATCCCAGTTAAGAGGCTCTGAATGGTATATGCCACCCCATAGTGCATGCCATGCAAACACTCTACTGGCATCAGGAGGAATAACACCAGCTGAGTCCCTGTTTCTGTCCTAAGAGAAGCACAGAAATCTATCCTTCTCACAACACTGATTTTCGGTTCTGCCCCTGTAGTTTAAAAGAACTGCTAGAAACCAGAAACTAATATGCATTCATAACAATACACATACATTTCATCGTTCAGGTCAACTACTAAAGTTACAGAAGAAAATGTCAAGGAAGAAAGAAAACCCATGTTTGTTCTAAGTAATCCTGCATAGAAAACATGGCAAGTACCTACATGCAGTAACAATCTTTTTCATTAAAATGCATTAGCAACAAATGTACATATAATAACACTTATATTTCTTGTATTTTCCACAGGCTTGTCATAGAGGTTATACAGAACAATTATAAAGTTTTATGCTTAAGTAGTAATGAGTTTTGGAAAAACAGCACTGTTATTTTTCAGTAAAAACCATTACAATGCACAATATGTATATTGATCATTTTGTACCACTTGGAATATGAAATTTGTTACATAACTGTTAAACATAGAAGTGTGAAACATTACCTTTCTAGACTGAAGTAGCAGCTGTGTTTCAAGGAGCAAGACCCTGCTCAGTAGATTATTCCAGTCCTTCTCATCCATAACAATCTTCCCCTGCAATTTCTCTTCCAAAGCATGTAACTTATCTTCCACCCAGTTCAGTTTCTTAAATTTATCCTGCAGTTCAGCAAGTTGGCTCTTCATTTCTTCTATTTCACTACTATCCTCCAAAGCCTGCAAATAGGATTACTTCATTCATCTAAGACATAGCACATTGTTTTAGATAACCTTTGCTCCTTAGCCCCCTTTGGTGCTAAATCAAGTGAGGGAAGCAAGGGGCAAGGCCAGAGGTGAGGTCCCATTTCCTCCATGGAGGGACCAATGACACCATTAATATAACTGTTTACCAGCTACCTGCTTATGCCTTTCCATCATGCAGTGCATTTATCAATCTTTTCTAAAGTTCGTAGGAGAGTTTTTGACAGCACCATTTAACTTTAAGTTTAATCTAAACCTGGATTCAAATCCCATTCAGTCATGGGATCAACCAAGAAATTACGGGAAGCTATTGTCTAGCAACATATTCCTATAAATATCTACTCTGAAGAGAGGAACTGTAATGACACAAGGGGGAAGAAAAACTGTGATTCCCTGATAACTTTTCACAGGGGAAATTCCCGGTAAGTGCAGTTCTACTCGTAAGAACTCTAGATCTAATCCACTTCACATTTTTTATAGTCTACTATCTATAGACATTAACTTTTACATTGTAACAGTTATACACAAGCTATTTCACCTAAAATTTTGCTCAACCAAGCACTATTAAGTGTACATTTACCTCCTTGTGCCACAAAAAAGCCAATACTTTTCAATGTCATTTCAACAGGAAGTAGCTAAAGAAGGTTAAAATAGCTTTACCCGTTCATGTACACTGTCCAAAACACTAGTGCCACTGTCCAAAACATCAACACCACAGAGAACTTCATCCTCCTCTTCCTCCAATGCTTCTTCAGGGATCTTTGCATTCAATAAACTTTTATGACGTTCTACTTGTGCTTTCTTTGCATGTAAAATATATCCAAAGCAAAAGCAAAGAGTCCATTAAGAAAATCATGAAGTTTAAGCAAAACTATAATCATGTGAACAGGGTCAGTCTGCCAGAACTATCGTATAGACACTGTGACACCCATACACCTGAAACTTGAAATGCATACTGATTGGACCCTGAAGTTGTTCAGCTCAGGTCTATTTACCTTTTACAACACATTAATTGCAAATAGTTTAGTGTGTTTGAAACTTGCAATACTATCTTCAGTCACTAGGTGGCAGAATTTCCTAAGTAGTGCATAACTTAAGCTTCATTAGGAATTAGGTAGGACTCAGACTCATGGATTCCATTCTGTCATCCCCTCACTCCTACCAAGTTACTGATGTGGAATCAAGCCAACACATGTAAAATTCTTTTTAAACAATTAGTTGTAATCTGGATTATTTTCTTTTAAAAACCAGAGAATTTTGTAAGCATTTCTGTCCTTTCCTGTGCAAGTTGTAGAGGCCCAAATATGAAATTAACTGTCAGAAAATTCAAAGGCCAAGGCAGAGCATGCATGTGCTGTGATAGGATATATTCATATTTCTCATGTTAAATGCTACAAGAACTACTCCTCAAATATAATTTGTGCACATCACAAATTTTACTAGAGATATGCAGTCCTCAGTGCAAAGTTTGCACAAAAATTTAAAGTAAATTCATTTAAGCAGAAAGCATGCTCCCTGCTTTAAGTTGCTGCATCAGAAATGTTTCAGAAGTTGATCAAGCTTCAGCAGAATGGGTTTTCCAGTTTCCACACATTCCTAGTCTTAATACACATGAAGTATGAGAGACAGAACAGCACAGATATCACCCTCTCTTATGAATGGACTTGCATAGACACCTGTCAGGAGCTATAGGGGTGTGTCATAGCAGAGAACAGCAGATTTTATTTATTTAATTTTATTAAAACATTTTTATGCCGCCCCATTCGCCGAAGCCTCGGGGCGGCTTACAACAATAAGAATAACAGATGTTTCTGACCTCATATTGAGCACAATGTGTTCAGCTCTGATAGCTGTGTAACTTTGCTTGAATCACCTCATATCAAATTTAGGACTATCCTGGTTTGTTTGCAAGTTTAAAATAATGTTAAATGCTCCTACCTGCTGAAAATCCACAGTACAGATAGTTGAAGGATCTAGAAGGTTAGAAGAATTTACTTGTGGTTGTGTTTTAACAGAAGGTATTCTCTTTCGTGTTTGGAATTTCACCTATGAAACATGTAATAATCTTATCCCATTGTTAGCAATGCCAACATGCATACACAGCATGGATTAAGTTCTAATAAGGCATCTTGGTGAAATAAAATTTAGGGCTCCCAAAGTGAAAGGTAAATGCACTGCGTAGCATCCAGTTGTAAAACAGCAACTGTTATCAGTATTAATTCACTTTCCCTCTCTCACCTTTAGCCTGAAAAGCATTGAGGATGCTCTTAAAGCTGGTTATTTGAAGTGCAAGAGACAAAGAACAAGTTCAGCTGGGTGAGTGGAAGTATGCTTTTACAATGCTGGCTCTGACATACACAGTTCATCCTTTAAAGAATGCATTTTGTGAACTTTAGCACATTTACAAAAACCCAAGATTCTAACTAAAATGAGCCAAAACATAGCCATCTATAATAACTTTATTTCAGTAACTTAAGTCTTGAGAGGGAGGAAATTGTACATTTATATTAATCAAGAATAAAAGAAAAAAATCCAACCAAATCTCAGTCTACTTCAATAAGTTGCCTTGAGAGCATAGCTAATAGCTGACATGTTAGTACAACAGTAAATTATTAAAAATGTACAGGCAGGAACACAGATAGCTAACAATTTTCAGTACCTTATTCATGTTACTTAATTCTTTATGCTTTTTATAGACTGAACTAATAATATCACAAACAATCTGCATTTTTCTCTCTGCAAAGCCATATTGGAGGAACTGTTGTTTTGATACAACTGGCTTATACTGGAAGTGATCACGGAGAACCTGCAAGTAATAGAGAAAAAGGAATTAGCCTTTAATCAGTAAAATTGTGCATTTTAACTAGCCTAACAGTTATTAGGAACTGGGATTATATTTCTCCCACTCCTATAGATTCTTACCTTAATCAGCAGTTGAAGCCTTAATTAAAGCATCTTCCATTCAAAAATATTAAGAAATGAAGGTACAGTATAATAGGTTTATTTATGGAACCAGTTGTTTATATTATTTACCTGAAATAGTGTGCCTAAGAGTTAATTATTTAAGAAAATAATTAGATTTGGAGAAAGATTTAGAAGCTTTAAAGGGGAATTAATAAACTGTATAGGTTTTTTTTCTTAATTTGGTTTATGTTACAGGTGTCGATGGATTTCACAGTTGATAGATTATGCACTTTGTTTTATTGCAAGACGACATGTAAACCACTTATAACAAGCAGGAACGCAGTTAAAAAAACAGCAAGTTCCAAGCCTCTTCATGACTTTTTTCCCTCCCAATCCTGCCTCTCACAGCTCATGGTTATGGAGTAACACAGAGCAGTTTGCAGTGCTGAGTTATTTGAAGTACTGTAGCAGCCCAGGACCAAGCTGGCAAGCCACCAGAAGCCTTTTCAACTCTGGAGCTAGGAAGGGGGTTCTTTGGCTGCCATGTTCCAAGGCATACGAAACACATCCAAACAAGTTTGGATCCTTTCCAGGTCCAAACCTGGGCAGAGGAATTTTCCTGATCTCACAGAGAAAACATCTGGTTTACATTAAACAAAGCACAGTGTGGCTTAATTTGCACACGGGGGTTATAGTGTTGTGATAGGCACCATTTCTGCATGACATCTGCAGCGGCTTGCCATGGCTTGTCAGGCTGTGCATACCCAGGTGGTACTGCTTGTTTGAGGGTTAGACAACCCCCAAATAACCCATGGCTTATTTTAGGGCTCCCTGAGGCTTATCTAATCATCAAACAGCATCTGCAGCCTGGGTTCACACAAGAAGCCATGGCAAGCCAGGCACCTAGCATGACAAAACAGCCCCTGTGGGTAAATTAACTCATGGTAGGTTGCATGTCATGTGAACCAATCAGTATGAATTTAGTGGGAAAAGTAAGGGCAGGGTTTTTTGTTTTTGTTTTGTTTTTTTGGCTGTCAAGGCAAGCCTTAAACCCACATGTGCATAGATATACATACTCCACTTTCCACTTAATATATCTTAACAGCTAAGGTGTTGCCTCTAAAGGCATCATGACATAATACATGCCAATCTGTTACAGTCATGGAAGAACAGTGCACTATGAATGAAGTGGCAGTTTTTATATATGCTTGTGATATCCAAGATGTCACAGCAGTTTTATCCTTTTCATCACTACAAGAAAACATCAGTGTTACATCAGGATACTAAAAACTTTAAATACCTTATAAACAGCATCAATAAAACGTAGGTCATTCTTTGCTATTAGTTCCACACCTGATTCTACCAGAAGTTCAGTAATATGTGGTGAAAAAGATGTGAAGCAGTAACTGATGATAGGCAAGAATACAGATGGATCACCCTTTGCTAGTCTGTAATACAGAAAGAAACTAGATAATAAATTATAGAAAAGTCAAGCTTCTTAGATCCTACCATACTAGCAGAAGTGTATGATAGAAATAGACTATCCATAAATTCAGAGCTGACAGGTTTTATACTGAAATTTAAAGGGTACTTTAGGTTTCTGAAGTACAACCCAATCATTTTCTTGACAACTGCAACCACCCTCGTATGAGATAAATACTAGTCATAACTGTTACTGTTCTCCATTAAAAAGACCCAGGAAATAGAATAAAGGTTCTATTTAGTCAGGTACCTCCTAAATAAATACTTGGCTTTACATTCCAGTTCAAGTGACACATTCAGCATAGAGGCAAACTACAGACATAACAGCATAATACAGGCTTCTACTATTGCTTCCAAAGAGGGAAAGCATTTAGGATACTTTTGTTTTTCACTGATTGTGGCTATTTTTTTTTTTTTAACTGAGTGACTGAAGGGTGATATTCCATGTAACATTCCCTAAATCACAAATATATAGAAACTTTACCTGCTGTTGTTAAAAGTTCATTACAATATTTAAAACTTAATTTGTATCACAGTAACAGTTTAATTTTGTTCAATTCATTTTTATAATCAGCTGTGGTATCTGCCCTACTAAACCCTGTTGGATCAGAATTAAAGCCAAATAGTACAGCATTCTATTCCTAAAGTGGCCAGATTTCTACAGCAATCCCACAAGCAGGATATGAACACCACTACACCATCCTACTGATGTTTCCCAGCAACTAGTACTGCAATGCATATGTTCTTAAATATAGAATATAATATATAACCATCAAGTTATGATGGCTATATTAATAAGCACATTATTTTTTTCACGAATTTGTTCTAACCACCTTTTAAAATCATCCAAGTTGGTGGTCATTTTGTGGCAGGAAATTCTATAGTCTGACTCTTATCAGAAGTTCCCACAGTGTTCTATTAGAAAAGCTCTAAGTACCTTTGCCATCAAATCATGTAAACAATGGCAGTTTTAAAACAAATATATGTCTCTACTTACCCAGTATAGTCCACATCTTTGGGATAATTTAAAAGCCGAAGTCCTTGCTCGATCTTACGCAAGTTTCCCTTTAAGTCTCCTGTAGCCATGTTATAATTCTTTTTTCAATAATATAGGCTAGAAACAATAAAAGCTTTATTTTAAAAATCAGATGTATGTTTTAGTTGGAAGTGGTATTCTTATTTGCATTACACACTTAGTTCAAGGAAACTGAGTTGATTAGGGCTGAGTTGTAATACTCAGTGGGCTTATTTTCCAAGTTAGTTAATATTAAGTTAACAGTGCAATCTATTGCTTTTCTATCTTGCATTCAGGAGGACTGTATTTCAGATTAAAGGTATTTTTAGCATTGTGAAAACCAAATCAACTGTCTCAAAACTGGCAAGCTTTGACCCCAGAAACACACTACAGTCCTGCACACCTGAGAGCAAATCCCAATGATCTCAGTGAAATTTACTTTCAGAAGGCATGCACAAGATTGGGCAGTGATGGTTACAATCCTATGCATACTCAGACCATTCATTTCAGTGGGTATTACTTTTGAGGAGACACAGACAGTACTAGACTGGAAGAAATGTACAACTTGGTACTAATTTCCACTCTACTCAGCAGCTTCTATTTCAGAAGCAGACATATATACAAGCCACGGGATGCATGCCCCCTCTCACGTGGGCATTTGGCACGATGCAGTGATGATTCGCTGTTCACGTACTTACGGAGAACCAGTCGCATATATTTTGACCCCACTCACCCGAAAGCGCTAACTCCTTCCTATCTTGCATACAAGAGGGATACATTTTCCGCTCCAGAATATCAGGGGCGCTAGGGCCTGGCAATCCAAACACCTGACAATCAATTGAACCGTAGGCAAAAGGAGAGCAACACGGCGCCACCACACTGCCCATTATTGAAACAACGTTTGACCTACCGCCAGACATGCGACTGGCGGGGGGACAGGGGGCTGACACGACCCGATTGCCTAAGAGAAGGGAGGAGGAGGAGGAGCGCGATGTCGCGTCATGGCCATCCCTGCAGCCCCCCGCACATTCTGATGAGGAGGGCTCCCTTCTCCCTCCCCAAAGCTACCTCCCCTCCTCCTCCTCCTCGGCGAGTAATTAACGACCTCGAACACAACTACGAGGTCCTGGCCCTGAACTCTGTGCCTTCTGCTCCTGGGATGCCTCAGCCTGACCTATCGAGACATTCAGTAGCACAACTCCGACGGGCTCCGGGGTGGCTTCGCCTGAGGGCGCCTCAAGGAGCGGGGAGGCCGGAAGTGCTGCAGCGAGCTCGCGCCCCTTCCCAGCTCGCGCTTCTGGTAGCGCCCCCCACCCCGTTTCCCTTTAGCGGGCATTTGAGCGCTCCCGCGGGAAATCCCAGCCACCTTGCGTTTCGCCCCGTGCAGATTCCACACTGGTCAGCGCCGGGCGGCAAACGCCCACTTCTTTCGTCCGAAGGGCCCCGCAATCGCAGCGCTCTCTTCTGCGGATGGCTTATCGCCACTCATTCCCAAAAACGGGGGCAAAATCAAGACCGTTAAAGCAGTTGGAGCCGGTAATGAATCTGCCAATGCGAATCCATCGGTCACTTCCACGTTTGGAAGGACGCCACTTCCGGTAACAACATACGAGGCCGTGACGGGAGCTGCAGCAGCGATCCCAAACGTCAAGACTCAGGAGCTTGTGTGTGTGTATGTGTGGCAGAGGTGACGACTCATGTTTTTGCGCAGGCACCCGGAAGCCCACTGGGAAGCTAGTTTCCTCCATCAGCCGTGTGAGGCTGCCTGACACGCTCCCCTCCTGCTTATAAGGCTCGCGCACCCGATTTGAATCCGATTCGTCGCGGCGGCGGTTGGGACCAGAGCTAGCACAGGTAATGTGAGTTTTAGACTCCCCCTTTCCCGCGGACAGGAACGGCATGGGCCTTGACCAATTGTGGGCCTCAGCTGCTGTGTAGGTCGCCTTCGAAGCCAATCGCGAAGCGAGGGTGGGACTTGCTGATGTTGCCCCCCCCTGTCCGTTTTTCCTTAGACGCTCTGAACATTATAGTGCAACTGGGGACAGCTCTAAGTAGACTTTCGTGGTTGAAACTTCCGCACCTAATTGTGTCCCTTCACTTTTAACGCACGCCTACCCATTTAACGTGGAAATGTCTTTTCATTGCAAAGTCTGGTTCTTCCCGTAAGCCTTAAAGGAGCCACATTCTTGAACTCGCAGAGTGGTTCAGATGTAGCGACACAGTTAATTTTTACCAGCTCTTGTAATGTGCAGAAGAAGTTAAATTAACAACTAGGATGGAACTGAGGAAAGTGAGTACAACTTGTAGTAAAGTTAATTTAGGTGTATCTAGTCATAACACTTCTGTTGTGCTTGTTTCCATTTGCTTTGGCTGCATTGAAATCTTTGATAAAAAGTGGAATAGGATTGTTTTCAGTAAAAAGAACTGGGATTTACTACTGCTTTACTGAAAAGAGCTTAACTATATAAAGGGCACTTTGCAACTCCCTCATAAAATGGCACACTAATGACAGAATTTCAAACCTCTAAAGATGCAACAGAAGGTCACCATCTCTTACCCTCATGGTTTCTTTCCAATCACAAAGTAATGTTAGATTTCCACTTTTCTATAATTATGTTCTTCATCTGAAGTTTGGGAGCTGTGCACAAGTCTTTTTACTTGCGTGACTTCTCTTCCTGTACAAAGTTAGGCTGAAATCATCGAATTGGTAGGATATTGCTAATGTGACTGACTAGAGAATGCTAGGAGTTGCAGGATTTTTGTCTGTCTAAACAACGTGTAGGACAGACAAAACCTTTAGAATTAAAAATATTCTGGCCTCAGAAATGTGTTCTGTGTACCAGAAATGAACTTGCAGTCCTCCCACACACAACCCCCCACTCCTAATTATACCAGGTGTTCATTCAGTAGCATAATTCAGGACATAACAGTTGCTATTGTTGAAAATTGGGAATTAAAACTTTTTGCCAATTTACTGCAGTTCATCCAGTTATCTTCTGGTAGGTCCAGATCTTCTTCCCACTTCTGATCTAGAATCCAGTGTCTTTAGGCCACAGCTGGGTTACTGTGCCCCCAGGTAACTTTGCTCAGCATCTCCAGTACTTTCTGAGATATTTGAATGGCTATGTGGGCCTTTCTTATTCTGCACTGCTCAGAAGGAAATACTTAGGCAATTGCTGTTAAGTATAGGAACACACCCGGCTGGCAGCTCTGCCTGTCTGGAAGCACCCTGGTCCCTTGTTTTCTGTGAAACTTAACAGAAACCATCTGAATGAGTTGTTCTTATGCTATAGCAGAGAGTAGGATGAAGTAGCAGCAGCAGGAAAGCCAGTAAGGCAGGGGCTCTGGAGCACACAGGCACATTAAAGTTCATGGCATTTCTCTTCACCAGTTTGAGGAAAAGGGAGGGATTAGCACATGACTTCAAAAAGAAAGCCCGAAGGAAGAGAAAGAAGAGAGGAGGCAGCAATAGTTGTGAAACGGATGCACATGCATGATGATGAAGGTTTCACATTTCTAAATTCAACATAGGGAGCTTTGTCTTCCCAGCACTTGATGCTTGAACTAGAGGTCTGCTTCCTGCCCCTAATAATCCACACATTTCTAGTTTCTGCTGCTTATTTGTTTTGGTGCTCACCTTTTCTCTCCTCACCCTGATATTCTATTTCTCTCATATCTTTTCTGTTTTTCCTTTCAATACAATTTTTCTTGACTTTTAAAATTCCTCTTCCCCGTCTCCCCTTCCTTGTACACATACTCACTCTTTGCTCTGATCTTTTAAAGTGATTTTTTTCTCCTAATTTTTCATCCTGTTTTTCTCTATTTATTGACAGCTCTATTTGTGTCTCTTTTTACTTCCCTTCCCATTTGAGAAGGGTAAACATGGCATGGTTGCTGTTTGTTACTGAACTTTTTTTGAAATAATGCTGTTGTACAAAGTGGTGCTCTAATCCTGTTCCTAGACACATGATTAGCATTGCCATTCTTTGATCTCTTCTCTTGTACTTTTCTCTGTCCACTTCTTAGACTTAAATACTGCAATGTATTGAATTTTAAAGCATTTTACCCCCACTTCAGTTGAAAAAGACACTGTTGTGACTTATACACCAATAAAAACACAACAACCCTTAAGATAATGAAAGGAAAGAAGATGAGGAAGAAAGGTGGGGGGGGAGTAGCTCTTGATAGTAATTGTTACTTATACAAAAATGTTATAAGAACCAGCTGGGATGTGAACAATACAAGGAGAGAGAGGTGTGGGTAGTTGAACTGATGTCCCATCGGTGTTGTTTTGGTACAATATCAGAACTGTGTCTGTGCAAGGTAATGAGTGATTACCAGTACTTATGCAAGGGCACTTAGGCGTAGGTCCTTTTTTGCTTGTATGACAGTGGATGAGATGTGACTCAATGGTGCATCCTTATGCAGGTTTAGATTTTTTAAAAGTCTATAACTGCCAGCATTACTGGCAAGCTAACGGCTGTCTAAACATGCATAAGGTTGTATCCTGTGGCAATGCTCTAGATTATATCCTCAGTTATTAAAAACTCTCAGAGCTGAAAGCAAATGAGCATTCTATGGAAGGTAGGAGGAAAAGTGAAGATAATCTGCATCTCCCCTCCTGCATTTTTCTCTAAACAGTCCCTTCAGCCAAAGTGCTTTTGAAGTGTGGGAAAGGAGACTGGAAAGCCATCAGGATAGCTTGTATCCTGGCCTCTGCAGCCTCCTACCATTCCCATGCACTAAAGCACCCCCTTTTCCTCCTCTGAGATTGAGTTGCCAAGCTTGAAGGTGAGCCAGTGCAATTTGTGCCACACCTACTGGGATTGCACAGTAGATTCCTATACCCAAAATCAAAGCAGTGTCTCAGACATTGGCAACTCATGTGCAGAGTATTGCATCATATTTGTGCATTGTAGATCTGCAACTTGGACTTAAGCATTGTTGGCCATGGCAAACTCTGCATTTGATTGGGCTGTTCATTAATAATGCTTTGTGGACTCCATCTAATGTGGCAATATCAGTGATTTATTTATTTTGTCAAATTTGTATACTGCCCAGTAAGTAAATGCCCCCAGGTTTTCAAAACGTGGTGTTTTGCCAACTCTTGAGTACATTTTGGAACACATTTGTTTTCACTTAAGGAAATATAATTTGGCTTTGGCAAAATGTTCAGTTAGGCTGTACATGCCCCATTGAAAATAATGAATCATGGTTCTGAAAAGTTCTATATAGAATTGTACTGTTAGTTTTTAATTTTATCATTTATTTAGCTGCTTCTCCAATTTTCCATGGTGATATATAGAAATTAAACATTAAAATAGGCAACTAGGGTAAAATCAATCAAACCAGAATCTGCTTAATTAAGAAGCCGTGTGTGCATGTGTGTACAGAGGGACAGACAGATCAGAGCATCACTACAAAAACTGCATTACAAATGAGTGGTTTAATGTTCCTTGGTAATGCTACTATCACATAATGTGTGTGCCAGAACAGGGTGGTGGTCTTTCAGATGATTTGAATTTACAATTTTGTATGCATTTTTATATATCCATTAAAAATTATTGAGTATACACGTACTTGCATGTGTACGGCTTTGGTCTCTCTTCGGTACTTCTGTACATTCATGAGGTGTGGAATGTAACTTACTTCATGGAAACTTTAGAAGAATGGATATTAAGGATATCAGAGAAATCAAGAGAGAAATGCTGAGACCTACCCTTGCATGCAATAACAGCCCATCAGTTAAGCCATGGTTTGTCATGCCCAAGTAAGAAAGAGTTTGTGTTCTGCCTGCAGTACACATGTGACATTTACTTTTACTTTACAACCCATGATTAACTCATTTGTAGGTTGTGGAGTGTTATATCCAAGCCCAGGTTGTTGGGTTGTTTATGGGCTAAGCAACCCCATAGACCAGTAGTGGCAAACCTATGGCACGCATGCCACAGTGGGCACACAGAGCCCTCTGTCAGCACGCGAGTCTCTCCAGCATCGCCTCAGTAGCCTAGCATCAGATAACAGTGCACATAGGAGACATGTACATGCTCGGAAAGGAGTAGTGGCGCCAGGCAATGATGTCACAAGCCCCGACTAATTAGCCGGGACTCATCCAAGCTGTCACATGGCCAGTCAATGCGCTGCCAAGGGGATATATATTTGCTTGGACTGGCTGTGAGTTGTTTTTACTAAACTAAAACCTCAGTTTTCAGGTTTTATTGTAGTGTTGCCACTTTGCGATAAATAAGTGGGTTTTGTGTTGCAGTTTGGGCACTCGGTCTCTGAAAGGTTCACCATCACTGGGTTAGGCTTAGAAAAATGAGGAGTCCTGGCATGATTTTGATGGTTGGAATGTGTTTAGAATGGGCAGAAATGTTGAGCTGTGCAGAAAAAGCTACTCAAGGAAGGCTTTTTCAAAATCGCCCTCTTTTCTATGATATTTTACCCCTATATTAGGCTTTGGGGAGTGCACAAGGGTAGGGTTGGGCCAATGGTGGTGAACCTATGGTAAGTGTACCACAGTGGGCAAGCAAAGCCCTCTCTTTTGGCATGCGAGCCAAGTCACCGCAAAATCGTCCCAGCAGCCGAGCGTCAGGTAACAACGCACATGGGGCCATGCGCATGCTCGGAAAGGAGTAGCGGTGCCACGCGATGATGTCACAAGCCCCGACTAATTAGCCGGGACTCTTCCAAGCTTTCACATGGCCAGTCAGTGCGCTGCCAAGGTTATATATATATTTGCTTGGACTGGCTGTGAGTTGTTTTTTCTAAACTAAAACCTCAGTTTTCAGGTTTTACTGTAGTGTTGGCAGTTTGTGAAAAATAAGTGGGTTTTGTGTTGCAGTTTGGGCACTCGGTCTCTTCAAGGTTCGCCATCACTTGCATAGATGGTCCAGAGTTTATTTAACCTCATCTCCAATAGCACATGGTTTATTTAATCAATAGGCTGCTCTCATGTGTGCATAGCACTATTACATTTGCATGTGTGTATGGTGAAGCTTAGAGAACATCTGGGGATGGGGGTGTTCTTTTTAAAGCCAATTTACACAAATTATGCTTTTATTTGCTACTTGTTCCTTCTGCTGTGTGTTATTTGTAATAGGCCACAAGGTTTTATCCAATACATTCAAATTTTGAGTTTCTGTTATTTCCATTATGGAATTATTGCATACCTAAAAATAATTACTTAGAAGGGAGAAATGCACTGATAAATCCTTGGACAAGCTGCAGGCGGATTTCAGTTTCTAGTTTCATAGCTATCATTGGTTAGTAGCAATATGTGTTAATCTGTTTTTATCTGTGCAGCCTGTTCAGTTTGTACTTAACAAAGTAGAACAGACTCTATTTTTGGTATCACTGTTAACATGTATCAGTACTTTAAAGTTCTTTTTTATTTGGGCGTCTTCTTATAGCCAGCATGGGAGCATTTCAGAAACCTTAATTTTAAATTCTCATTACTCCTTTTACAGTATGATTCTATGCATGTTCACTGAGACTTTCTCTAAAGTTAAGTATGCATAAGATTAGAATTTTAGTTTCCATTACAAAACTTAATCTATGATATTGACTTGTCAGAAAAATAGCCCTTTATTTTGTGTAACTGCTTCCAAGCCCTGTGTTTAATGATCACCCAAAATCTAACTGGCAACACATCAGAAAAGCAATGCTTTTATTTTGACAGGCCTGTAAGAATTGTGTGGCATTTAACTTTCATATTTTTGCTTCCATTTTAGTATATTCTTATCACCTAAATTTAACCAGAGCAAATTAGTGTATAAATAAAAAATGTTTTTCTTCCTGTGATTTTTAACAAGGAGAAGCACATGACAAAACAATTCAGAACTCTAATGAATGTTTTGAGGGCACAAAAATGGCACAGTTATTTGTTCTGAAAAGAGAAGCTTTTGTTCCATTGGTAGTCATTACAAAAGCTGCTGTTGTTTCTAGACTATATATAGCTTGTGATTTGGTTCTGCAGTGGATCAGGAGCCTGTGTCACAAAAACAAGTCCCATCGCTTTTTTGATTTATTATAAATTCCTGTAAGTACCATAGTTAATAAATGGTAAGTCACTACACTGACGGAGGTGCACCATTTGAGGCTTCCTACATTCCGAATTTATTTAATGGCATTCATGTGCTGAGCACTGTACAGAAGTAACAGGAAACACAATGGGTGTGGTGATAATGCAGAAGGAAGAGTAGGCACACGTTTCCCATGTTGTCTATTCATTCAGATCTCCACTGTTCAAAATAGACCTTTTGTATCTCCTCCACCAGGAGGTGGCCAAAACTTGTCCCTGTGATGAATTGTCCCTTCATAGTTGATGTTTTTGAAAAGATCTGAAGGATGTAAATTGTGTATTTTGTAGTTTGCAGTAGTTGCTATGAGAATGTGATGTATAAAGTCCAAGATGACTCAGCATCTGTTTCCCTGAAGGTGTGTCTGCCTTGGTTGATCATACATATGTGTATGCAAATAACTAGAGCAGTACTCAATTATGTCAAAGTTCCACAGTTGAAATATTGATATCAGTGTGTGATCCATTGTGAGCTCACTTTAAACTACTAGTATGGCACAGTTCAGGAGATCTTTGATTTATTGTTCTTATAAAAATGGTGCAGGACACTTCTTTAAAAAAAAAAAAAACAACCTCTGTTGCTGGCTTGATTAGGGATGGGCAATATAAGGCTTTTATCTCATTATGCTCTCAAGGCTTTACTCTGTCCTGACCCATGCAGCCTGTACAACTATTGTGAGTTTATTTGCTGATAGACAAGAAAATTCATGTCTGGTAGAGGGAGAGAAGGTGTAGTTGAGCCAGTTGTGAACTTCTGATTCTTCCTGTACTAGATTATTGAACTTCTTACTTTTTTGTGTTGTCAATCATTTTTAGATATCTAAATAAACTTTGGTTTACAAGAACTGTTTTGACAAATGTCATCCCAACATATACACATCATAAATGATACTGTTTAAATTGTGTCTATATATATATGTTGGGGGTTAGAATGGTTCACTAGATTGGAGTTCTGGGATTGAATTTAGAAAGCCTGTCAAGCCTCACTAGAATGACTGGCTTTTATGATGAGGAACTCTGAGCTTACACAGCTTTCACTCTCGTTTTTAGTAAATACAAGCTATTATAGAAATACTTACTGTAGGTGCCTAATTTACAAGGTGGTTGAACTAGACTTCAGGGAGGATTTTCTTTTTAATTGCAGTCTGCAACAGAAGGCACGGGCAGGAATTAACGAACTAAGTCACTAAGTTTTGCATCTGGGCTCCTACTTTTTTTTTAAACCTAAGTTGATGTTTGGAAGTCTTTACAAAATGTCTGTGCTGCAGTTTTCTAATTTCTCTTCTAATTCATAAGTAGCCACAATACAAAAATGGAATGGCTGCTTGTCCAAAAATGCTGGAAATGGATATTTAGGGTAAATTATTTCCACTGCTAGGCTAAAGCTACTTAAATTACAATGAAATCAGCAGCATTAAAGCAATGTAGTTGTGTAGAGAATTGCAGCCTAGTGGGTACTGCCAGGAATACATTACCAGTGTTCATTTTCATAGGCACTGCCATTGCTTCCTAGTATCTGGTGCCAGACAGAAGTAAAGAAAAATCAGAGCCCTAAACCAGCAGTTAAGGGGTAGTCCTGAAGGCTGGAACTCATAAAACATTTTATATTTAGTTTGACAAAAATTGTATTTAGAAATAATTGCCAGAATCATTGCTTTCCCCTGAGTAGAAAGTGCTTCTGTGCACACAGAATGAGAATGCTGTTTCCTTCCACCACTGGCCTCTTATACCTTATGAGGTGCCATGATGGGTAGGTGCCCTAGAAAGGGGAGCCAAAAATCACAAAAAATAATGCCTCTTGTGACGTGGTGGAGGAAAAATGGGGTAGGGACAGGAGAAATAAATTTGGTTGGGTGTATAACCTGCATGATGCTTATGATGGCACCGGAGCAAGTATGTATAGGATCTTTCACTAAGTAATTTCAATAAAGATTTCCCACTTTTCTCAAACACCTCTGGTATATTGGTTAAAATAGTATTTGTGCCCTCTCTTTGTGTTAACAAACACAATAACGAAGTCCAATAGTTTTATTTATATACTAAGAACTCACAAATTTAAAATACCCTGTCTTATAATAAACTTGGAAGAGCGAAACATATTTTATGTAAGGTCACACAGACATGTTCTTGGTGTCTGCCCTCAGCCAGTTAAATTTTCTTCCCCTAGAGGCTCACCAAAATGCAAGCCTGAGTGCTTTCCAGAAGAGCTGTAAGACTTCAGTGTTTGCTTGCATTGGCGTTTTATGGGTTGCAGATGTGTCAAAAGTTAAGGTAACAGAATTTATATTTAACCCATGATCCTGGTGCAGGGAGATGGGAAATTTTTATTTCAGATTCCCTGTTGCCATCATCTAATTTCTAGGCAAACTGGTGCCTGAGATTTTTCTGGCTTTACTGCCTACTTTTAAGAACAACAGGTTTTGTATAGAACAAAAGGCTTGGAAAATACTTCGCACCTATTGAATTAGTTATAGGTCTGAGAAGATTCCACACTATAAGCAACAGGAGTATACCACAATAATACCACAAAGGGCTGTTGTTGTGGGGATAAGACTTAAAGCAGGAGGATGAGTATTATGGAAGCTGCTTTCAGTTCTGGGTAAGAAAAAAGGCAGAATATAAATGAATAAATAATTCCTACAAAAGTAACCGTGTTAGTCTATTGCAGCAAAACAACCAGGTATCTTGTGGCACCTGAAAAGACCATTGCATATTATGGCATCAGTGGTTTGTGAAAACTTGTGCTATAAGTAATGCTTTTATAATAAGTTTCTTCTAGTGGAAGAATAATTTTGCTAATGTTAGTTAAGCATCTTTGAGACCTGCCAAGCTGACACTTGAACCAGCACAAATTTTGTAGGTCAGGTTGCAATAATATCAAACTTACCAAGCTTTAGAGGAAGAGTGGTTTCGGAAAGTCTTATTGTTCTTTTCTTTATATTACTGAAATCAAGTTTCTTCATTTTTCTAAATTACCTACATCTGCTTCTGCAATTTATTTTTTTTATTAAGGCCTTAGAAAAGTGATTTGTTTCTTTTTCATGAGCTGTTCACACTTTTACAACTGAGAACTGTGTCAGAAGGCAGTTTACAAGGGTAGCTCTGCAGTTGTATGAGCAGAGTAGTTTAATTCTGCAGCTAGTAGTGGCTTTACTGTATATAAAAAAAGTTAAGATATCCTATCCTGCATTTCTGCAATCATGGGAAGATGTGTTCTATCCCTGATTCAGGTTTCTGTCTGGAATTATTTCGTGCTTTGTTTTTGTGTTTCAGGGATTGAATTCTCAATTGCATCATAGCATTAGATGAAATATTGAAAGTGTGTCTGCTTGCTGGGGAATTTGGGGGACTGAGAGTTCTTATCCTTTCTAATAGCTTCCCCTTCCTCAAATTAGTCAGTGAGCCAGTTACCTCAGTAACTTGTGAGAAATAGCACAGTCTCTGACCGGTATCTGTAAACACCACAGTCGTAACTTCAGCTGCCCATGCCTGATCCTGGAGTTTAGATTGCAGTTAAGAATGACTAATACTGCGCAAAAACCTTGAGCTCTATAGAAATTATGTAAACTTTTAATTTTACTGAACTACTTTTCTCTTTACAACCTGCAGGCTTGCAGATGGGTCAAGGGCTGTGGAGAGTGGCCAGGAACCAACAGCTGCAACACCAAGGATACACAGGACAAAGCTATCTTTCCAGAGAGCATGGTAGAAGGATAGCTGCTAATAACGTTTCAAATGCAAATCATCGGAAACATACTCAAGGAGGCATTGACATTTACCATCTGTTGAAAACTCGGAAATCAAAAGAGCAAGAAGGGTTCATCAACCTGGAAATGTTGCCTCCTGAACTTAGCTTTACCATTTTGTCATACCTGAATGCAACGGACCTCTGCCTGGCTTCATGTGTCTGGCAGGATCTTGCTAATGATGAGCTTCTGTGGCAAGGGTAAGTTAATGAGAGGTCATGAGCACAGGTTACAACAGGCAATTAGGTCCAAGATTTCTTGTCCACACCACTTGCTTCTTTAAACAAAACACCAGAAGTGAAAAATTACTAGGCAATTTATAATTAGCACTAGTCAACTTGCTTTTTGCTTTAAAATTTCACCTGAAAACTTGATAATAAGACCAGAAATGGTGGAAATTCAGAAGCAGTTACCTTATACTTTAAAAAGTGATCCTGGGTTACAAAAGGAGTATCTCCTCTAAGTATGCAGAGGCATTTCTAGGATGTTTAGTGTTTCCGCAGGTGCTTTCCACTGTTATGGAAATCATTAAATCCCTATTTTGAAGCTAGGTACATAATGGTCTGAAAGAGTGACAACTATATGTTTGCCCAGGGCACAGTGGCTCATTATGACTCTTCAGAACTGCAGTTCAGCATAATAATCATGAATAAATATAGAGTTAGCCCTGGTTTGCTGAAGACTGGTTGAATTCTGTTAGTGCAAATGTTTTGCAGTTCAGCACTTGGGACTATAAACTAATAATCCAACCTGTTAAAGGCCCATTTAAAAACAAAATAGCAAAAGGCAGTAGGGTCTGGAAGCAGAACAGCAATTGGCTTTCTTGTTATACTCACAAACATCATTGGAACTTGCCTATATCATTGGAACTTCACTTGCTGTTCTGAAAAGGATGGGAGATGAAGGAAATGACATTTGCATGTGTAACTTTCACACACATTGTAGATATATATTATCAGTATATTTGCAGAAAGGGTGGAATTGGAATTGCTTTTTTCTCCATGTGATGTATTATATTTAACCTGATAGCATAAATAGGCTTGACAGCAGAATGGAAGCTTTGTTTATTGGGTTTTTTTTAAACATGTTTGCTGTTTGGCAAAGTAAGCACTCATTTGATGTCAATCAATCAGTAGATTATTTGGCCCAAATACACTGGTCATGCTGATGTTACTAAATTACTCAGAGATGCACATTGTGCAGAATATCCTTGTATAACATGATATGAGGGAATTATTTTTGAATCTGCAATGTGCAACTTAATTATAATATAATTAAGCAGAATTTGAAAATTGTTTTACTATAAAGAATAAGTTTCACTAATTTGCCCTCCTCCATTAGTTTACTTAGTGCAAATATATTTTACCATGCATAGAAACTTAAAGGAATTGTAGAGCACAATTTCTCTATAAAAGCCACGTGTGTTTGAGTGGGAATATGCATGAACATCTTGCGCATTTCTTATTAATGTTCAGCAACGTTAGTGCGTAGAAGTTCTCAGCTGGTGACTCCAGTGGCCTTACTACAATTGTGTTGCAGATGGATAAAATAGTTAAGAGTATGCTAGTAACTAAGAGTGCTACTTGAGCATGTCTACATAGAAGTAAACCCTATATTTTATTTGTGAACTGTGTTTACAAATATTAAAATCACATTTGAAATACAGTTAAAATAAAATATTTAAAACAAATTGAATTGAAAGAATACAGAGCAATGCACGAACAGTAAAAGATGGAGCATGATCAATTTAGTGATATGCTAGTGAAAGCCTAGCTTTCCAAATAATGTTTGAAACATGAAACATTTCCTGCCTTCTGAACTGCTTGGGGGAGGTTTGTTCAGAAGATGGGTGCTGCTATCAAGAAGGGCCACAGAGGGTAGCAACATTCTGTTAATGTTGGAATGACCAGCAGTGCCTCCTCTGACTACCTTAAATGTTGAGTGGGTATATGAAATGAAAGGCTGTCTGCTAGGTATTCTGGCCCCAAGTTGTTTAGGGTTATATATGACGACATCCATATTGTATGACAGTGACATTGAACATGGATCAGTCAATGGGCAGTAACATATTTAGTATTCAACTTTATTCAGGAATGATGTATTTATGATCAGATGATCATTAGTATAGAACTCTGGATCCAGGGATGACTTTTTTCCAGAATGTGACAATAGGAACTATGCCGTCATGCAGTGATGTATCCACTACTGTCTCAGCCCATCCAATCAGTCCCCTGTGGCTAGCTTAAATAAACTATGAAGGGCAAGGAACGGAAGAGCATGTGGGGAAAGGGGTCATAAAGATGCATCTTGTTCATCTCTGCCAAAATTCAAAACTGATTCCACAAAAAGGACATGACAATACACCGGACACTTCAACAGAATGTTTCAATAGTAGTGTCCAAGTCAGCATAAAAGTGAATGAATTAGTTTATCTTGAGTGCCTTGCAAACTTATCACAGTGGATCTCCAAGGATTTCAATATCAGCTTCACTTGGTTAGATGAAGGCAGTCCTCAGATAAATTGGAAATGTTCAGCTGGAAAGCTACTTCAAAGGTTTGATGGAGGCAGCAAAGTAAGTCTTCTTTGTTACCTTCACCCCTGTGCAGTAGTACATATGCTATTCTTACATATGCTTAATTGCTATCATGATTGGTCTTACTCCATTTATGCACCAGCTGTTTTTTGTCTTGATTTACTGGGGCTCCCCAGTAAATGAGGAAAGCTTACTAAGCACCACAGTATGTCATTACTGTGGTGCATCTGATATTGGTTTTAATGTTCTTTGTAATTGTAGTTCTTTATAACTGTTGTTTTATACTATCTTTTGATCTGTATTTTATTCTATTTTGTATTTTATTTTGTGTTGTTGTAACCCACCCAGGGAGCTGTATGGCTAATGGGGCAGGTTATAAATTGGATGGATGGATGGATGGATGGATATGCAGGTGTGATTGTGTCAATGACCTGTTGCACCATGACATTCCCAAGGCCTCAACAGAATCACCAGTGCTAGCTACTGGAAAATTGCCCAGAACATCCAGAAATTAATCCACTACCCCTGCAGGGAAAGACTGGCACTGTGAACCCAAATTCCATCAGAAAATGGTCTGACCATGGCAGTGGGTTGTTTTCTACATCCCACCAGACCACCCTTCTCACACAGAGAGACAAATTTATTTATTTATTTATTTATTTATTTATTTATTTATTAAAACATTTTTATGCCGCCCCATTCGCCGAAGCCTCGGGGCGGCTCACATCATCAAGTTAAAATAATTATATTTATATATTATAAATGCCAAATTAAAGGTATCCCCTGTCATATGCCTTGCACCAGTGACAACATGACATATCCCTATGGTAGTTATGGAGAACATAAATCCAAAGCCTGTTTGTTAAGATGACTTCAGCATGTATATTGGTATCTTGCAGGGCTAAATCCTAGAGTTCTCCGGCCCCCCATCTGAAACAGCTTCAACCAGCTCAGTCAAGGATTCCATTATGTAATAGGGTGGGTACTAATAGTATCCCCAATATAGCTCTTTGATTCACACAAGTTACAAGGCCTCATAGCCTGTCCCAGGCCAGAGGGGTTTCCTGGTATTCAGGATTAAGCTTCCAAGTATCATGGCAGCCTCCCATCCACCCCAGACTCTGGGCTGGTGGTGAACCAAGTGACCTCATAGGTATAGGGTTAAGGTTATTTCCATGATGCATGCAAGGTCAGTTCCTTCTTGCATAATGAGTAGATGATGTTTTGTTGAAAACTATTTGGGTATGTCACAATGGAGTTCACTGAGACTAACTCAGCTGTGTGTAGGATAAGCTAAAGTGCAAATTCTATGTTTAGGTACTTCATAGTGAATAATACACAGTTTGGTTGAAGGATAGAGCTGATAGGTTGTGATAATGTATGAAACTCCCTGTGTGACATATGCATAAAACTGCATGCTAGATCACATTCCTTTTGTGTGGAATAATGGATCCTCTTAAATAGAAACTGCTGTCTCCTGAGCTTACTAGGTTTATTGTTTTAAAATTCCAGGTTAGAGTCAAATGATGTCTGAATTACTAATGACACTGTTAGGATGAGAAGGCATTTATTGGATAGAACTATTGATTAACCTCTGTCCTATCAAAGGCTTATATGTTTTTCCTTTATTAGTTAGACAACTTTAGTGTGGCAATTTAGCCATACATGTGTTAGGAAGTTTTTTGTCGTGGTACAGCTTCTGATGCTTAGTGCAGATTGTAGATTAAAATGCTTCTGGATAATGACCTTGGTTGTATCCTGATTATAACTACCTTGGTCACCCTGATAGATGACTAATGTCAAGAAAGAAACAGAAGAACTGCGATTCTGTTGATGAGTAAAGAAGGTGGAAACCTTACTATGAGTCGTAGCATAGAAACCACTTGATTTCTGTCATGCCCAGCCAAACAAAAAAACCTGCACATGTGGTTGCTTGTCGTGAAGTGTGAACCCATTAAAGTTACCTGCTCTGGGTGAAATCCAACATTGCATGAGTGTCCTCCTGCAAGACCACCTTTTCCTCTTCTCCCCTCTTCGGATCTCCATCTCCACTTGTAGTCTGCTTCAGAAGGTCCCCCAGCCTGCTATAGCAGATTTTGCATGTTTGCATTCCAGTGACAGAAGCAGTTCTGCCAGTGGAAGGGATTAATTGGACACAACCTGCTTTTTAGTATGTGTGGAAGAATCCCATTAAAATAGGTGGAATAAGTTGTTTGGAGATCAAGGTTGCAATGTTTAGACAGGAAAAAAGGGGCTATAGCTCCCAGCTTTCCCCAGCCACCATGGGAATTGCAGAACTGTTTTTCTGCCTAAACTTTCAATGAATTGTGTCATAAAGAAATTAGCAATACATATAAATATTACTGTAATAATTCATAAAAATATTCAGAGTTCTTAGCATCTTGAAATATTATAACTTTCCTACAGGTTTGAATATTAAATAGAATATGGCACTATATTTTTATACTGAACATACTTCTTCCATTTTTGTAGATTGTGCAAATCCACTTGGGGTCACTGTTCCATATACAATAAGAATCCTCCTCTTGGATTTTCTTTTAGAAAATTGTATATGCAGTTGGATGAAGGCAGCCTCACCTTTAATGCTAATCCTGAAGAGGTATGTAGGATACTGATGGCATTAGTATGTATTGTCAGTAGTTCTGATGCTCTTGTTAATTTTCCAAGTGTGGTGCATATCCCAAAGTTATTGGGGCACAGAAGTGTCTATGTGATATGCAGTGGAATCAAATCCATCACCCAAAGAACAAAAGTGACAGAGGATACAGTACTGGATGTACATTCTGTTGCAATCTATTTTTGTTCTTGCATGCAAGCTAATATTTTAGAATTGGAATTTTTAAAAAATCACACGTACCTGTGTTTCTAACTTTTGGCTTAGCAAATAAGTAAGTTTTGTACATAATAAACATGTACAATTGTGGCACAAAATTCTAACCAAGTTCATTGTAGTTGATTCCTAGCTTTGATTCTTTTTTTCCTTTTCTGAGTGTTTTTCTTTAAGAAAGGATATAGTTGTAAATGATAGCTATTTCATTTACACGTCATTTTAATTGTTAACAATATTTACTTATTTATCTGGCCAGGGCGACTTCTTTTCTTTTCTTTTATAACTTTTCTTTTATAACTTCTTTTATATCGTTTATATTTTTATTTATTTTATATTATTAATTTTAATTTTATATTGTTATTTTTTATTGTATTGTATTTTATTGTGTTGTAAGCCGCCCCGATGCTTCGGCAAGGGGCGGCATAGAAATGTTCTAATAATAATAATAATAATAATAATAATAATAAAAAAAAAATAATTACAATGGAGAAATTCTTTAAATCTGAAGTAAAGACTTGATAAAACATATAATGTTTCTGTGTACTGGTTTTTAATGACTGTTTAGATTTCTCAATTTTTAGAACATGTGCATTTTGTCATTTCCTATTTCTTTTCTGCTGTGTAAAAAATATTTCTTAAACTGAAGGTGCCTTAAACTTAAAAGATGCAGTGTTTATCTGCAAAAACCAATTAATTGCAGGCTTACTCCTGTCCATAAGATCAGATTGGCACCAATGTTTTTATATACATAATGAAGTTGAGAACAACTGCTACCCTTATTATATATCTGAATGTGTACTAAAGAACAATTCAGACCACCTAGTTTTTAAAAATCTATGGTGCTTAAATCTCATCTATGGTGCTCATATCTCATCTCATCTTTGAAATTTGAGAAAGTGCAGACTGAGGGGTTGTAGGCAATTACAGTGGCAGAAAAGCAGGTACAGCACCAAAAGGGGAAGGCATCTGCCACAGCAGATAGAACAATGTGCTGTCACATAAAGTGGAGCCTTACACTTTGCAAATGGAGTAGAACTGTTGAGCTGTGACCCACTTGACATGGGATCCCTTTGGTCTAGGAAATCAACTGCATGGTCACTCCTGGACTATTAAATGAAATTAAATGTTATACTATGGGAGCACCTGCAAATCTTGTCAACACTACACAAGATGCTGCTTGGTTCGTGTATGTTATAGTAAGGACAGACACTGCTGGTGCAGCACCAGCTACTGTTGAGACTGGGGACAGGTTTCAGTAGGAGGCTGCAGGCTGTCCCCTTATGCTGCTGCTTGGGCTAGTCAGTCTAGTAGTAAAATAGCAAGTCATAGCATTGAGCCATGAAATACAGTATTCAAATATTAAGTTCCATAATCGTTTTGGTTGGTAAAATATTTCCTTCATCCTTTAAGAAGTTTTAGTTTCAAAATCATGTAGGATGGCAACATTGGTTCTTTGCTCATATGAGAATCTGGATTATTTTAGGGAAGGAATAGCCTAGATCTATTCAGTAAATATTTCTGCAATAAGAAAATGGTTAAAACAGCACAAGTAATATTGTATGATACATCCTGGTCTGTGATTCTTCTAAAACATTAACATTTGCAGTAAGTTTTGTGGTGTCAAGACATACATACTACCTAGGCATACATTTGAACATCTAGTAAGTGCAAAGCCATTCATTTGTTTGAATGTGATCTTGCATGCAGCAGAACACAAAAATTGCTGTTTTAAAGTAAAATGAAGGCTAAATAATTTTGGCTAACATTTCCGCAAGTGACCAAGCTAGGAAATTAAATATGTTCCAAAGCAATCTTAAATCTGAAATATTATGTTGTGGTTAAAAAAAGAGGAGGCAAATTTTTTAAGAAGCATGTTTCCTGCTGCTTTAGTGCATATAAAATCTCAGCCATAACTACGGTAACACATGTTTTATTTGCATATGAATTAGATTGAACATATTGAAATGCAGTTCATAAGATAGAATTTCTACATAATTGTTAGAATTTGTTCCATACAAAATGCTCCAGTTGAGCATTAAAAAAGCTAAGCTTACATATATATATAAATATCTTTGTCCCAGGGAGTCAACTACTTCATGTCGAAGGGAATACTGGATGATTCACCAAAGGAAATAGCTAAGTTTATCTTCTGTACAAGAACACTAAATTGGAAGAAACTGAGAATCTATCTTGATGAAAGGTAATTTGATTATAAAATGGGGAACACTGAGTTCTCTCATATAATAGAGTTGTATTTCTTACTAAAACACTGATATCATGAGGTACGAATAATAAAAAACAGCAGTGCACTGATGGCAGAACTGGGGATATTTATTTCTTTTTCGTTTTTAGAGGTTTACCCATAAAAATTATTGAATATTGCAAAAATGTGTTAATAGCTGTCTTGGAATGACAGATATCTAATACTAACTAGTCAAGATAATTTGGTTATCCTGCCCCTCTGTTCTGCATCAGATACCTCAAATTCTGCTCAAGCAAAGAGAGTCTTCACATAACATTTTATATTAACTGCTTTATTTATGTTAAGTTTGAGATAGTGGCCCCTACTTGATGATTCTTTTTTATGGTGTTTAAGCAAGTTCAAATGTATTTAAATATATTTTATCACTATATGGTAGAAATTCCAAATGCATCATCCACAAGCACCCAATTTTAATTTTTTCCTATTTGAATACATATTTATGAATTGGTATGAAATGCATACATCTTTTTAATTATTAACCATAGGCCTCATCAAAAGAGAACCAGATATCCAAATAAATATCCATTTGAAATTGGTGTCTATATGCCACCTGTTCATATATGGAAAGTATTATCCTCTATTTTATTATAAGGATTGAATGTTTATTATTCCACTTTTGTAATAGCAACCTCTTAGCAGGGAATTTATTTCTCCTTTCCTTTGTTATTTTCCATGAAAAGGGAAATAATTTGAAAGAGTGTGCATATCCAGTTAGAGTACAAAGAGTATGTACAACTGTGCCAGTACAAAGGTTGTCTGTGTAATATCTTCTCCAAAAGAAGTAATTATTGCACATTGCCAGAGCATACATTTAAAAGAAGCAGTAGCTGTGCTGCACTGACAGCAATTAGCTGAATTAGACAATCCCTTATTAAAGAGATTGTGCATTGTCCAATAGATGCAAAACAGAACATTTTACTGAATAAGGCATAGCCTAAGATCCATAGACAGTTAGTCTGTGGACAGTCTGTGCTACTATGCAAATGTAGCAATCACTGATTAGGTATATTGTGGTGGTACCCAAAGCAGTTTCTCAAGTTCCCAAATATGCTCATGGATCCTCAGCGAATCCCGGGTATATAGCATTCAGGATTTCTACTAGACAACATCTAGACTGCCATGTGATTGGCAGCTAACAAGGTTAGCTAACAAGGTTAAGATTTTCATCAAGATTATAAGAACAGCCTTAGGGAAAGGCTTTGGGGGGAGGGGGCATTCTTTGAGTGTAGGGAAGAGTGGTGATTGGTGCCACCAAGATATGATAAATCGTTTTGTGATCATTTCCTTTATTTTGCTTATTTTAGTCCCCAGTCAGCTATGAACACATTGAATAATTTAGCCTGCAGTTTACACTGCAGGCTAAAACATGAGTCAGCGGTGTGATGCGGTGGTCAAGAGGGTGAACACCACCCTTGGTTGCATACCCAGAAGTGTGGCTTCTAGATTGAGAGAGGTATTACTACCACTCTATACGACTCTGGTGCTCCTGCAACTGGAGTATTGTGCTCAGTTTTGGGCCCCTCATTACAGAAAGGATATAGCCAGATTAGAGTCAGTGCAGCGTAGGGCCACAAGGTTGGTCGCCAGTTTGTAGGGGATGCCATATGAGGCGAGACTAAGGGAACTTGGTCTCTTCAGCCTGGAGAAGAGGAGACTCAGAGGGGATCTGTTGGTGACATACAGGTATGTGAGGGGATGTCACACGGAGATGGGTAGAGACCTCCCCTGCAGAGAAAGGCAGGACACGCTCCAATGGAGCAAAGCTCAGGGAACCAAGGTTCCATTTAGATGCCAGGAAGCACTTCCTGACAGTTTAGGACCCCAAGGGTATGAAATGGGCTTCCACGGGAGGTCACTGAGGCCCCATTGGAGAGGGTGTTCAAAGATAGGCTGGACATGCACATGGTGGGCATGTTGTGAGCGGAGCTGGCTGGAGCCGGGGGTCAGACTAGATGGCCCAGGAGGCCCCTTCTGACTCACTGTTTCTATGTTTCTATGAAATTCACTGGGTGGCATTAGCAGAGTTAATTACTCTTAGCCTAACTTTCCTTAAAAGGTTGTTATGAGGATAAAATAGGGAGCAATAGGAAGATCATGTGACAGTATTCGATTTCTTGGAGGAAAAAAGGTGCCTATAAATGTAATAAATAATGTAGTATGCTTTGTTTATTGGCCCACTGCCCTTCAAAATCACCTGGCAAATATTTGTGAGTTTAAGATTTGCAAATCTGCACACACTTAACTTGGAAGTAAACCCTTGGAACTTGGTGGGAGAAATGTGCAGAGAATTAGGCTGTACGTCGTTTTGGTAACATTTTGAAAGAACTAGCGTGCTATACAGTCCATTCTTGAGACCTGTTCTTGGAACCTGCAAAGTTTTGGGAAATCCTCCAAGTGTTTAAGAATTTATATGTTTCCATGGTCACTACTGACCACCTAATTCTTAAGTCCAGGAATACTAACAGTTGAACACATGTTACACACTTTCACAAGACAATATATCTCTTTACACAGTTTGCAAAAATTACTTCATGGTTGGAGTAAGCAATTAAGCAATCTGTCTTATATATCCTTTTTTCACCAACTTTCTAGCCTACGTCCAGAATAGCTTTTCATAGAGGCAGAAATTAATTTGGGCCATTTCTTATGTAAGCAGCTCTTGAAAAAACCTGGAGTGACTCTTGAAACAATCCTTGAATATGGAAATGCATAATCAACATGTATTAGCCAATAAAGAAGCAAATTTGCCTCAGACAAATTTATTTCTCTTACATAAATGAGCCATTGCCAAAGAAACTTGGATGATCCCAAAGCATGAGAAATACACAGACACAGTTACAAATTGATCAATTTTCCTGTATGTAAAAGAAAGCCAGAGGAAACAGGGATTGTGACTCATTTGGTTTTCAGTCAGAAAATGACTTTCCCAAGGCACTGCCACCACACTCCTTTATGTAGGACCTGATCCAATGAACAATGTATCAGAAGTTGTCAGCATTTTTCAGAGTCTGAACAGGGAAAGAAAAGCCTCAAACCATACTTTGTTCAACATAATTTGTTCTGAAATTTTGCAACTGATCTTAAAATATTACCTCTCAAAATGTATTCAAGTTGCTTCCAAAACCAAAAAGGCAATGGGAAGGGAATGACTCCTTTTAACCAGTTGATGCAAGGCAGGGGAATCTCAGGCCTGCAAGCCTGATGTGGTCCACAGAATTTCCCTGCATCACCACGCCTGCTTTCTGACATCCTTGGGTGACCATGAACTGTGTATTGATTGTCTGCCCAGACTGCCAACTAATGATCACTCTTCCCCCGCTTATTTCACTTTTTAGAAAAGCCTGTGTTCCTATGACCCCATTCATACTCAAGCCATTTTCTGTCAATCAGCTCTCTCCTCGTTCTGCTCCCATCCCAGATAAATATCCCTTTTTTTTCCTTCAGCAGTGTTTTTCTTCCAAAAGTGCAAAAGGGGGGTTTCAACTGATTATGGTAACTACGCTGTATTAGTGAAGCCACTTGGTCACAGCTAAAGCACTACATTGTTCCCTGTAATTACTGAAAATTGGGCATCCACAAACTTTCTTTCTAGTTTGTTTTCTAGTAAATGTGTATAAAATCACACTGCTCATTGTCACTCATTGTGACTTACTTCTGAGTATATACCTTGGGAGGGGCCTCCCTTTAACTTTGCAGTTATCTTAAATTTGGCAGGCTTTATCCACTCAAAGGCTATCATACATGAAAATTGTATCTAATACTGTCAAAATGTTTTCAGAGTTTTAGCTGTTTGTTGATATTTTTCCCCATTATAATTAATAGGCACATCAGAAGCTTTGCATTTTCATAACAAGGCTTGGCTTTAGACTAAGGCCAATCTGGACTAAAGTGGATACAAATCAGGCTTCTAATCTAACTTTACCTTCGTGTATTCATTTGCTCAAACACAATAATCTGAGCTGGAGGTTTAAGGAATCTTGTCTTACTTTCAGGTATCTTTTTAGGCATATTATGCAGCTTAGCTATTCCAGCAATAGCAACAAAGAATAAGTGTGTAGTATATAGCCATTGAAAGAGCCTGTGATTTAAGATAGAACATGTGTGTGGGTGTGTTTTGATGCTGTATAAATTGCCTTTCAAAATACAATTTTTTCCAATGTGGCATATACAAAATGGTCAAAACTAGTGTTATCATTATACTAAGGTTTACATGGTCCTTTTCCCATCTCTAGCAGGTATTAATGAACTTATATCAGCCTTAAAGACTACTGCACTATATGCATCTTTAACTAGATACAAAAATTGTTGTATATTACATGTTTAGATGTTACTTTGCACATATCAGGTTGTATTGCAACTCTGTGTTGCTTGAATGCATTATTCTTCTGGCCTTCAAATCTGAAATGTGCCATGGAATAAGATGGCACTATATAAATAAATATATTTTTGCCTAGTATAGAAAGGCTTTGTTTTGCTTCATTTGTATGTCTTGACCAATCAGAAGATTGACTATTTTACGCAGTCTACTTGTGATGCATACAGATTTAGAGTGGACTGTATCCAGATTTAAGCACATGCAATGGGGCTGATGAAAGTAGGCTTGCCTGTCTTCTCTAGCTGGCTGAAAATGCTATGCAGAGTCTGGAACCTTGCTCTATGGAACTATGTCTGGTGCAGGGGGCTGAGCATGAAGGGGGGATTTATGGAAGGAGGTTGGGCAAAGAAGATAGCATCTGCCAGTTCCATTTCACTTCCCTACATCTGGCTCCAGCCTGCATGCATTTTTGCCATTCTGTATACGTAAGAAAATAGTTAAATGTATCAGAGTCTTCCTTAATGATACCTCCTCTCAAATCATTATTTCTGAAATTATTTATTAATTTACAGTATTTGCATGCCTCTCTATATTGAAGCAGGTTCCTGAGAAGTGAACAGTACAGAGTAAAATCAAATAAAATAATAAAAACAATATTTTATTTTGTTTTTATTAGGAGGCTGATGGACGGGGACCATAATATTTCAGTACTGTACCAGTCAGGCCTCTAGTACTTTATATACATTAAGTTGCATGGTGAACTGTGTACTATATCTTGAATGTTCTTACTTCATTACATAATTACAAGTTTTTAAAAAATAAAACTAAATGTTTATGGCTGCAATTCTGTGCATACTTACCTATAAATACATCCCAATGAATTGAATGGTTCTGAGTAGATATGCTTAGGGTTTATATGCTTTCAAAAATGTGTGTGCAGTATCAATGTTTTCTTTTTCTCAAGTCTCAAAAGTCTTTTCTTTTTTTTAAATTTAGGAGGGACGTTCTGGATGACCTTGTGACACTACACAACTTCAGAAATCAGTTCTTGCCAAATGCACTAAGAGAGTTTTTCAAACATATCCATGCCCCAGAGGAGCGTGGTGAATATCTTGAGACTCTTATCACAAAATTCTCACACAGGTTTTGTGCGTGTAATCCTGACTTAATGAGAGAGCTTGGCCTTAGCCCAGGTAAGAAGGAGGGGTATCCATTTGATAGATGGCTTGGAGTGCCATGTTGTATTGTAAATTGAGGCCTAACACGGGTTTTCCAAATATTTAAAGTTTGTTTTTAGATCCATTGTGGTTTTTCACAGAGTCTACATATCATAAATATATTCCACTTAGTAATAAAGTTAATGGAGCTTACATCCCAGAGAATGGCTTTAGGATTGATGTGTAAGGCTGCTGCCCAGGATTGGCCTATCATGTGCACAAGTAATTATACAGCAGATAGTAGCAAGAACAAGGCTGTAATTTCTTTTAGATACTTTTGATGTGTATAGGGATTCCAATGAAGATTGATATGTTATGCCTCTTTTTGTCTGCTGTAGTTGTTCCTTCTTTGACTCTAAAGCAATGATCCAGATATCACCATACTACCTCTTTCAGAGGTGAGATTGGCTATTACACGGAAGAGAGGGGTTCTTTGTAATGATGCTCCAGCTGGGGAAAGTCCTACACAGTTGCTTGGAGCCAAGTACCGGGCAAAAATGTTTTTATTCATGCAGGCATCTTAAATCTTCTTTGCTATCTCCAGTTATTTACACTCTCTGACTTTTCATTGCACTTTGCTGCAATTGCCGTCTGTTTCTTATGGATTGTTGTTTTACTACTTGTTTCTGATTTTTGTGAACTACCTTGAAATCACTGATGAATAGTGGTGGGTAAATATATTAAGTACATAAATGTAAGCCTCAAGACCATTCCCTTTAAACTGGGCTAGGAAATCTCAGATCTATTCCTTCTGGGGGCCCTATCTGACTCTCCTAGATTTTCCAAATGGCCCTACTCCATTTCTCTGGCCCCTCTCCTTTTTCTCCAGTCATTAATTGTCCTCAGATTTTTGGTGATTTCCCCATTCTGCACATTTTTTCCAATTCTAAAAGGAAGAAATGCATCTCCTGATAGCAGTAAGAGCTGCAAGCTATAATATTCCAGGTGTGTGTGCAATTTTGTCCACACCTCCTTTTGATCCCCCCACCCAGCATTGGAATGTGTCCTCTGAAACTGAAAGTTGCTTCAAAGCTGACTTCAGCCCTTGGGTCTCAGAGGTTTGCCATCCCTGCCGTCAGCACTCTTAAACAGTGTAGAGAGTATTTATGGTACAGAGTGACCAGCAGTATTTTATGAATTTGTTTTTTTGCATTTATATCTTGACTTAAAGCAGCTCATATGATACTCCCTCTTCTCCATTTTATCTTCACAACATTATTGTGAGGCAGGTAAAAGCTAGAGCTCATGCCTGGCCAAATGCCACCCAGTGTGCCTTATGGTTGAGTAGGGATCTGAAGATGGTTCCCTGCAGCTCTACTCCAACACTGATCACTACCCCACACTGATGGTCTGAGGTGCTGTTAAGACAAATGAAGGTTATCTGTTTAAAGCAGATGCTGTCTTGTAGTTCCAAGTCACCTCAGAGATACAGATTGATCAGTGTCTCTTCTAGTACTTTGCCTTTTGCAGGCAGGAGAAGCTAGATCTCTCAGCATCCATTGGCTAAAAACAGAATGTCGATGTACAGAAACAGTATACTTTTTTGATAACCAGGTACGGGGGTAAAGAAAGGATGGCTGTCTCCATCACATCTGCTTCTTTAATTCCCAAAGATCTCTCACGGTGCTTGGATGGATTTCCAGCCTGTTCCAACAGAACAGTTCTTGGGTTCTATGTTTTCTGTCTTTGTGTAAGTCAATTGATATGTAGAGCCATGCCCTAAAGAATCAAAAATCTTTTTGTTTAAAAAGTTGCCTAACTTTCTTAAATTGTAGTCTGTTTTATTGAAGCCTCTCTCTTTTTCTTTTTCTTAGATGCTGTCTATGTACTATGCTACTCTTTGATCCTGCTTTCCATTGATCTTACTAGCCCTCATGTGAAGAATAAAATGTCAAAGAGAGAGTTTATCAGAAATACACGTCGTGCTGCGCAGAACATTAGTGAAGATTTTGTTGGTCACCTTTATGACAATATCTACCTTATAGGCCATGTGGCTGCCTAAAAGCACAATTTGTTAGGGCTTAGAATTTATTGTTTGAAAAGAAATTAGTTACCCAAGGAGGTGTCTTCATTTGTAGATATGGGGGTTATATTAGTGCTGGTCATTCTAACCTCTTTCTGCAATCAAAACACATGCAAATGCAATTTACCATGGAACTGAATTTTTTTTCCAGATTTTTTTAAAAATTTGCTTACAGTTTGCACAAAACTTTGCCATTAGTCTGACACATTATCATTTATGAATGTTACATGGACATTATGATTTTAAACTGACAAGATGGTGGACTTGTGCAGTAGATTTGCTTGAAAACTTTAACCAGTTCATTTTTTAAAAATGCCAAGTAATGTGTACATATTTAACAAAAGAGATTTATAACCATAATTATTTTATTGTAAAATATTTTAACTAAAGTTTTTTCCTGTTTCTCTCTACTAGGCGATATCTCTTGTATTTTTTTTCTTTACATTGTGAGGGTGCTTCTTCCTGTCCATGTTGCTGTTTTGATAAGAGAATCTGGTGGGTACACTCTATAAAAGTATTATTCCAAGAGAAAATAATTCTAAGCTACCATGTACAAACAGTAGCTTGGAAGAGAAGGAGTCTGGTGGTCTTTGTTCCTCAGTGTTTAGTGCCTAGAGCAAATTTCTCCAACTGGGACTCAACAGGGGTGAGTAACTGTTGACTAAATTGCTGCTGCTGACTAAAAATAAAAATACTTTCCATGGCTGGCTGGGGGACTGCTTGGACTTGTAAGACTTTCTTCTGTCTAAATAGGATTGTGTCTCAAGTCTGTCTCCTCCTTGGGATCTTCCAGGAGTGTATAAGAGATGCAGATCATTCTTCCTTTCTCAGTATTACATATCTCAGACATTTCTATAATTTGTGTCACATCAGCAATGAGAACTGCCTCAGCTGTAGTTCAGCAGTAGCAATGCCAGCAGTGATTTGAATGAGTACAGCTGAACCACAGTCCTTAACAAGAGAAAATACCTTGCTTATCATCAGTTATAGCTGCTGTGTCCATTTATCCACAGAATTTTACACACTAGAGAGGGGAGGGCTATATATGTCTACAGAATTTCAAGAATGGAGGCCGGGGGTCCCAACTAACATAATGAAATGCCAAGGAGGATGGCATTCTTCTACTGCTAGTGGTAATAACAGATGGAATTTTAGCGATCTTGCTTGCCTAACATGAACCAGCTGGTATCTTCTACATAAGTATGGGGTATCTTCTACATAAGTATGGAAGATAGATCTGTCCTCCTCTGTATTTGGTCGGTCTGTGCCAGGGACTACTTTGATTTTGGGAAAGAATATACTTTCTCATACAAAGTTTGCAGAAATACACAAAATATTTGTGTACCAGAGGGTGCCCTCTTGCCATACTGAAAACAAACATAACTAAAACTAACTAGTTTGCATATAGCACATGCTGTATTGTAGTTGGATCACAATGATGGAAGAACTTGAAGCCTTATCCAAGGCCTTAAAGTATCTGTCTACAGAAAATCCTTGCAACTAGAAGCAAGCAAGACGGACAGGCAGACAAGGCAGGCAGGCGGACACAGAATTTGAAGTTCAATTCCATCTGTTCAATCTAGTGTATGTATGGATATGGGGGGGGGGAGAGTAACAGTTGGGTAAAACTACTACTCCTGATTCCATGCATCATTTGCAAAACAGATTGACCCCATCTTGTATTTTAGTAAAAATAGAGACATGACTTGAAGTGGATGGGGCTAGGAAATTTCTTACAGCTTCAAATAATGAATTTATAGAAAACATACTGACTGGGTTCACACATCACAACAAGTAACCCTGAATGGTTACCGTGGTTAATCTCGATAAGCTTGACAGACAATCAAGCTCTTCCCTTTCACCATTTCCTTTCTTCTCTGTCCTCCAGGCAGTATCCCAGGAGGCACTCCTGGAAGGAATGAGTGTCCTCTCTCTGACAGCATTGCTCATGAGCCCAAGCATTCACATGGCTGTCAGGCAATCTCTTGCACAACCAGGGCTCATGATCTGAAGCACAATAGAGAGACAAGGGAGCTGATCAGGGACCTTTACCTGCAACTCCAGAGGAGACTGCTAGATGCCTGGGATGCCTGATCAACATTCAGGCAAAAGGGATGGGGGGAAAATCTGCCAGTTCTTCCGTTGGAACCAGTTGTGTTTTCTGGGTTCAGATGGCATAATAAGGCAGAATGATACCGAGAAACCGTATTTCTGTTCATGGTTTATGAAAACTAAATGCACCACGGCTGAAAGTTCTTCATTAAAAATTGGGAATAATGTTTGAAAGATAAATTTAGAATGCCATTTGAAGTAATGGAGTACTGGCAGTGCTTGATAATGCTATTTAATTAATGCATCATTGATTTTTCCCAGTTAGTAATTATGCTTCATGCTTCTTTTAAAACCTAATCCTTTTGGGCAAAAAGTTTAAAACTGGTATTACTTATTAGCCAATATAATTGCACTGCCAAACCATATGGAAGAAGCTGAAATTATGTTGTGATTTTTGACTGGTTTGTTTGTTTTTTCAGTACAGATTTGCTTCCTAATGAAGATTTAGCATACAGATTGGAGAATATGCATGTTGTCCCCCCCGCTTGCCTTTCTTTTTTGATCATGGTTATTTAAAAAAATATCTTACCCAAAAAGCTTTAGTCAGTTATCAGCTTTTCTATTTTTAATTGGTTGTGGAAACTCATGTTCCCTGATCTCCAAAGCTTTATTAAGAATGACCAAAGAAAATACTTGAAAGATTTCCTGCTACACCCACATGCATGTTTTAGTGTCCTTTTCATTTCGAGTAATAAGACATGCAAATTTGTTCTATTATGTTTTGATATGGGTAAAACTCACCATCACTTGAACAGACTTCTACTCACATGGAAGGAACTTTTCCATCTTCTCCTCTCCACTGCCTTCACCCCCAAAATCTATCTGCCAGACTTTTGGAAGAAATGTAGAGGGTGCATGGTGGGTTGGAGGGAAGGGGAAATCACTTTCATTTTCCACTGCTGTAAGCCAGTCCAGTGGCAGCAAAGTTAATTGATTACACAGGCCTATGTTGATGCAGAAGTTTATCTGTTCAGTTGAATGGGACTTTTCAATAATTGCGTTTAGGATTATGGCCCTATTATTAGGTTATTATCAAGATGTTGAAAATAGGTTAGTAATAGTACAGGGATGTGTTTTAACTACTTGAGAAGTTTTGAATATGTCATTTGTCAAAAGTTCATCTGCAAAGCACTCCTGGAATAAAGCAAAGATGCAAAATCAAGTTTAAGGAAATCCTCTAATGCACTCAATCCTTAAATCATCTATTCTTAAAAAAGAGTTGTACCAAGGAGAAATGTACCATCCGTTGATTGTGCAACTATGAGCTATCAGGCATCTCTGGTCATAAAAATAGTAAAGAAAGCAAAAGTAGGCATATTGCCTATAGGAACAGTTCTAAAATCCATGTCAATGCAATAGCTTTTCTAAATTAACCAAAAACTCACAAATATTGTGCAAGTAAATATGTTACAGTAATGCACTAGGATTTATACCAGTTCTCCTGGAGGAGCATGCTGGATGAGGATGATGGGAATTATATTCCAACACACCCAGAAGGCACCAGAGTAGACACAGCTGCATGGGGGATTAGACCTGGGCAGGCTTTGAGGTGCCAATTTTAAATATGTAAAGCCCTTGGAAATCCACAAAAGTTTTATCTAAAAATAAACAACTGTCCTCTCTATGCATATCTATCTAACCATTGTGACCTAAAAGAAAAAATGAACCCGTTCTCACATTTTCCTAAAGCTTCCATTCTTACCAAAAGGCTCTCTGTAAATCTTCCCTAAAAACTTTGGATTCTTCATGCTTCCTTTAACATCATTTCCACTCATATATTCCTTCACAGTATTTAACAGAAACCTATTTAAATGAATTCAAGGTTTCCCATTAACCATATATATTGGAAGTGCAAATGGTAAAGCACATACAGTATGTGCATGCAACTGTGATGCCCCTTCATGCTAGAATTTCAGCAAAGTTTGAATCGGGGCGTTTTCTGAAAAATGGAGCCTCTGCCTGAAGGCTGACAGCAGACTTCCCCAACCTGGCAGCCTCAGATGTGTTAGAATACTATCCCCACCATCCACTGGCAGCATTTGGAGGCTGCCAGGTTGGAGAGGTCTGGTTTACAGCTTGGATTAAGCAAGCATGAGAACCTTTTGGAAACAAGAGTATAGTGTTTTCAAATCATGCACTTTTGTAAACCATCCAGAGAGCTTTGGTTATAGGAGGTGCAGAAATGCAACAAAATTGTTGTTTTAAAAATCACTGTTGATTTTATTTTGTCAGTCTTATTTTACTTATTCAAAACCCCTTTCTATCTAAATGTGCATAGAATTGCACCCTAAATGAATAAAAATCTGCAGAAATGGAGGAAAGTTCCTGCTGTGCCTGAAAATCAGACCCATCATCAGCTAAGGTTAGAAATAACATTTCTTTCCTCTGCATGTCCATCTCAAATACGTTAGTTTGGAAAGCTACAAGGCTAGGATATCAGATCTTTTTTTCTTTTCCAAAGGCATTTTCATTTGTAAAACTTTGCCTTCTCCTTGGCAGCATTGGAGAGGAATGTTGGATTTAATTTAAAATGATTAATGAGATTTTGTCAGACTCCTGCCCTCTACCGCCACTGCAGTATGTCAGCACAACAACCTGGGAAACTCGGACGCCACTCTGTCGCCCCAAACAGCTTTCCAGGAAAAAATAAAGCCGAATAGCCAGCACCAGGTACTTGTCAATGGTATTGTCTTTTGCCTGCTGACAGTTAAATGCTAGGTTAAGATATTTGCATGTTCAGAACAGGGAAACCTACATTAGTTACTTAAGCAGATCTTTATTTAACTCTGGAGATCAATATGCAATAACAGTCTATATGATGGTAGAATTAAATTACATCTAATTCACTTTCCCTCCCTCAAGCAAACTTATGAAAGCTTATGTTGTATGTTGGAATAAATACGACTCTGCTCACAGAAGTTGATAAATTAAAAGACAGAGGCATAGAACCTCTTGTTGGGGCACATTTCATACAGATTTTCTGCAAGTGAACTGTGAATGTGTGATTTTTACCTTAGGAATATGTGATTTTTATCTGCAGTATGAATCTGAGTCTTAGACCTTGCAGATGGTCTCTTATACAGCATCATACTGAGTGTGATGCCCTGATCAACAGGACTGTGGAAGCAGTGGAAAATACTACAGACAAAAGCCTTAGGCTTTCTCAGATTAAGCCCCACTGAACTCAACTGGACTTTTGAGTAGAAATACATAGGATGTCATCAACAAAGTGGCTGTCTACATACATATTATTTAACAATGTGTTTAAAATAGTTGCAGGAGGACATTTAGAATTTTCAGTTTTCAGTTCAAAAAGAGTTGTATCTTTAAGAGCTTTTATTTGCTGATAAATAAGCAGCTACATTTGTGTCCAATTATTCAGTAAGAATTCACCCTGCACCTGGCTTACACAACCCACTCATTCAGTCCAAGTGAGGGAGGATCTAAAATACAAAGGAAAGGATTTTATTGCAACATTCAGTTGCATTTCAGTTAAAATATGTGTAAGCATTAAATAATGTAAACCATATTTCCCTACTTGTATTTATGATGCTGGTACTTTTTGATGAGGATAGGTTTTAACCATTACTTATACAATCTACTGTCTGTGTTACTGTGCAAACTCAGTTCTCTAGTTAGCAACTTCAGTGTTTGCAGTTGGAATCCAAGCACATACACAGCAAAGTCCATTGGATTTTTCATTTTTGAAATTGTGTGTGGCTACAGCAATGCTGTTATCTATAGAAAATCCACTTCCTCTGCATAATACACCCTAGATAATTTTTGAGCTTTCACCACCACAGTAAGGTCATTGTGATGATGCTTACATGCAATATTTCACCTATAGCCTATAGGTGCTTCTAGATCAGAATCTAAAGCTTCTTGATCAGAATCCTGCCCCGAGTAAAGAATATATAATAAAGGTCCCCATTTGATTATTTCATCCTGACACTCACAAGAGCCTGGTGTTGCAGGACCTCCTGGGTTACATTAAATTACCCTCATCCAATTTGAAACAGCCTTCTTCTATAATGGTAACTAGAGCTGCACAAATGCCACTGGAACAAAAAAATACTGTGTGTTCCTTTTTTCAACAGTAATATTGATGAATATATGTGCAAATTACTCTGAGCTGAAAAGAGACATAACTATAGAAACAGCAAATTTGATGCCTAAGCTAAATCCATGTTCAAACACAAATGCAATCACTGGCCTCAGGCAACACTCTCTGGATGCATTTTTGTTGCCTTTCATCTGCAGTTTGTTCCCACTGTTCAAGGACTAATCTTCATGTCCTTTTTGTTTGCTTGTTTCTGTGTTCGGTAATATAAATACATTAAAGCACCAGTTCTTGCTCTCCCCACAACACACATGCCTGTCGATATAGCTTGAATTTGTGCTAGGGTGGCCATTTACACAGGACACCCCTCTGCATGAAGGAATCCTCTGTCTGAAGGGCTATTCTAATCTTCCAATTTAAAGGTTGCTACCCTTTGTCAGCACCTGAACAGCAGAGTGAACAGGCAGGCACGCATGTCACCTGGTCTCAGGTTTCCACACTATTATGAGGTGTACTCTAAATTATAATAGCTCTTTCTAAATTACTCCAACCTTTAACATGTGCAGTTTTATGCAAATGATCCCCTTTTAATGATGCATTTGCTCTTTTTTGGTTATTCAGAATTTCCCCACCTGTGCAATCAAATTGTCATACACATACCATCACATTTTTATGTAATGAAAAATGAAGAGAAAGACCTAGGAAATAATGGAGGGACAGTGATGAATGAAATCCTTCTAAATTTAACCAAGTATGGTAGAGTGAGGAATTATTTTTTTCTTCTTCTGCTGTGTTGACAATCCTGAACATGCTGCAACTTGCATTAGGAATAAAACTTGCATTCAGGCTATAGAAAGGTGTGTTGTTCCCTGCCCCCAACATGCAATCTATGGGTTTGGTACCATGAGGGGGGTGAATAAGCTGCCCTCGTGTTGTAAGTCGTGTTGTAAGCCGCCCCGAGGTTTCAGCAAGGGGCGGCATAGAAATGTTATAATAATAATAATAATAATAATAATAATAATAATAATAATAATAATAATAGTAGTGGAACTCCAACCTGTTGTCCCTCTCCTGCTTTAGTCCCAGTCAGGCCAACACTAACAATTTGCTGGAGTTCCATGTTGACTGGGAGGAAGAGAAGCCCGACCTTCTGTTTAAGGGGGCAAGGTGAGGAGAAGAGGCCCTGGGTCCCAGATGGAATCCTTTGAGGGTCACACACAGCCTGCAGCCTAGAGGTTCCCCCATACCTGTGATAAGATAAATCAATGGGTGCAACACGTTTGGCAACAGCAAATGGATGTGAGAGCATGCATTCCTAGGGAAGAAAATTCAAGCCAGGCAGATTGCAAGTGTGCCCATCTGTCATTATGTTTGGAGCTTTTTCCTTCCACCTTTCATTTTTCACCTCTACTGTCCTTATGAAAATAAACTATTTTCATGACTACCAAGTTGCTGTGTTCCTTCCAACTTCCTCCCTGAAGCTGTACTAACCTCCAGCTGGCTGTGTTTCAGGCTTTGAAGGTACTGGATCTTAAAAGCAAATATATACATTTTTAATATGAGCAAGCACTATATTTGGTTTGACTTGTGAAACAATGCTTTCTTTAGAGCAGCATTAAATGTGTATTTCTGATGCTCTCTGTTTAAGTTGTATAAATGTCTGTGTGTGGTAGAGGTGGAGGGGATTGTCAATCCAATCTCACAGAATTTGATCTCATTGAGAAGTTTAAATTTAGAGGCCCAAATTCTGTGAAAGTCATGCCAAAGACCCATTGAATTAAACTAATTCTGACTACCAATTTCAAAGGGATTTTAGCATTTGGGTCAGAATCAAATATAGGCTTGATTCTTCTCTTGATTCCAGCACCTTGATATTAAATAGGGAGTGATCCCATGGCCCCTAGATAGTGTTTGAGAGGCCATAAGATACTGGGGATTCTCCTCTCTGAGGCTGGAGGCCACACTCCAACACTGGAAGGAGGAGTTGGAGATTTAACCTCCCCTCCCCATGTCTATAGAAACCAAGGTGCAAATGACCACTTTGACTGCCCTTTGAGATTGGAAAGAAACCATGGAGGGAGGAAACCAGTGCAAAGGAAGGAGATTGGACAGCCCTAGTTAATCAGCTATCATGAGCCTCTTTTAGCACCCTGACTCCTTTTCCAAAACTACTGTCAGTAGTACGACAAAAAGGCCTGTCTAGAGGAGAATGCAGGGCAGGAGGACAGGGAAGAAAAGTTTGCTTCTGCTGCTCCTCCTGCACTGGATGACCACAAGTCTCCAAGTCTCAGGATCTTCCAATCAAGGGCACAATCAATAGGAATGCACCCTAAATTTTGAGATCTTTGTAGCAACTGGTTGTGTTCACAGTGCTGTATGTAAAGATCTGTCTCACTGAACAAATAGTTGGCTGAGTTTGGGATCACGAGGCTTGAATCAGTTCCCTCTCCATATCAGAAGCTCCCCGCCTATGGAAAACTGACATTGGGGGTGGGGGGATCATGTGTGCATGACTTTGGACACCGCTCCAGGAAAAATATATGCTTTGGCAGTTAAGAAATCAGAATCCCACTATATGGCAGGATTATTTCTATGCATAGCCTACTGTCCACCAGGGACCCTCTGACAAAAGTCCCCTGGAGTTGCCCTTCCTCTGCCTTATAGCAGCCTGCTTGCTCACCTGCTTCCCACTCTGTCCCAGACTGCAGTGGTGGGAAGGAATCATAGCGGACTCCCCTGCCTGCATGTTTATTGGTTTTCCATCAAGCAGGCAAGTGGTAGCAAAGGTGAAAAAGAAGATGAGCAATAGCTGGTGCCCATGGTGGTAAGAAGGCAGATTCATTGAAAATGTCATGCTCAAAGGCACTAACAACCTGAGCTGGTTCTGTTTCCGTGGGCCACTTTTAACATCATCCTGTGATGGTTCCATTGAATACAGTTCTGAACTTAAAGTGTAAGGTTGTGGTGGGTCACCTGAAGAGGTTACTGATCTGCAGACTCTGTATTTTCCTGGTTTTACAGATTTCCTATCATTTCATTCACTGTCAATTTATCATTCCCTATTATACTGATTTTGATCATCTGTTAAATGGGAATAACAATGACCTAATGCTCACTATTGCTAAGGACAGGTAAGAAACAAGAACAAAGGGAAACAGAAATAGTGTCAGAGTCCTGAACATAACTTTTAGCATCCATCATATAGAAACAAAAAGAACAATTTCAATAATACAAAAACAAGAACTATTACCAGTGAAAAGAAATACAAGAGAAAAAAAGGGGGAGGGGGAAATAAGAGACCTCTTCCAGAAGATCCAAGAAATCAAAGGGAAATTCAAACCTAATTTAGAAATGCCAAAAGACCAGCAGGGGCGCATACTGACCAAGATAAAACAAAGAGAAGGTGAAAACAATATACATAAGAACTCTACAGAAGAGATATGAGGATGACAAACATTTTCAAAAAGGGATCCTATGAGGAAGAACCTACAATATTAGACAGTAACATGAAAGCTGTTCTGAAATCACTTGGAATCACTGCAGCTGAACAGGAAAAATAAAATCAGGACTCCAAAAATTATAGAACTTTACTGTTAACAATTAAGAGATTGAAATTGTGAAAGATTTTGCACACCTTGGTTCAATCATCAGGTCAGATGGAGATTGCAGGCAAGAAATTAGAAGAAACCTAAGACTTGGAAAGGCAGCAATGAAGGATCTTGAAAACTTCAAGTGGAAGGATGTTTTACTGGAGAACAAGGGCAAGATTATCCATAGGATTGCATTCCTGATCACTGTGTATGGATGTGAAAGCTGAACAATGAAGAAAGTTGACAGGAAGAAAATTGATGTGTTCAAACTGTGGTATTGGAGGAGCAAATACCCTGGGCGAACAGAAAGAGAAACAAAGAGGGTTTAGGTCGAACCGAGCCAGAACCTTCCCTGGAAGCAAAAATGATGAAACTGAGGCGGTAGTCTTCCAGGCACATCATGAAAAAGGCGAGATTCACTGGAGAAGACAATAATGTTAGGAAAAGTCAAGGTAAAAGAAGAAAGATCCATCCAAATATGAAATGGATCGATTCCATAAAGGAAGCCACATCTTAAACTAAGAAGGGCTGAGAAGGACAGGATATTCAGTAGGGCATTTTATTCATAGGGCTGTCATAAATCGGCTGGATCGCACATAACTTATCAACACAATAGGAGATTGAATGATCGTAAGGATCATAAAGCACTTTGTGTACTAGGGCACAACCTACTAGAAAGTCAGTTCCATGGAACTGAAGTAGGATTTGCATTTCACTAGATATGCAGAGAAGCACAGAGCTGAGTAAATACTATCAAAGGGCTTAAGATAGATGTTTTGGAGAGAGAGTTAGTACAGCTTTTAAAAGGCTGAGGCTGTCATGCCAAATGCTGAAGATCTCTCACTTGCACTTTGTGTTAATTATTCCAGAATATCTACTCCTCACCAGTTCCATGCTCTCACACAGATGCTAAACTGGATTAGAATGTTCACACATCAGCTTTCACTGAAAGATGGGGATGAAAAATCCATCCTGATAAATTAAACCCTCCCACTGCCTGTGAGGATAAGAGACTGAAGATGTATAATCCTTTTCCACTGTATGCATTAATTTAAATAATCTAGGATGACAGTGCCATTGCCAGCCACTATTCTTTTGAATATTGGTTTTCTTCCTTTGTATGCATTTAATTGAATTGTTATGGCCTGTAGTTTTGCTATGATGAATTGACATCACTCTGCGTGTGTGTGTGTGTGTGTGTGTGTGTGTGTGTGTGAATGCACTTTCAGCTGAGGACAACTCCCTGTGCATTCTAGCCCGAGAAAGTTTATGCCATAATAGATGTGTTAGCCTTTAATAGGCTGCAACAACACTTCATTCTTTTTATGAAGGACTGCCGCCTTTTTCTATTGCCTTATACAACTAAAATCCCTTATACAACTAAAATCCCACTGGGTGAGTGATCACAGCACAATGGAAAAGGCCGTAACTTGTTGAATTTCTTCATGTGAGGTAGCTGTGAAAGACACAAGAGCCCTGATAGAAAATCCCTAAATCCCTATTGTTCCATGATATTTTCTCGAAGTTTGCACATCTGCCAAGATTAGCTGGTACAAAGTAATAACTGAACTACTTGATCCAGTTTTTGCATGCCCACCGCTATCTCCTTGTTTGAATTTATCTTGCAAGGTATTTGGTGATATTACCACAAATCTTTTTCCCCTGAAGTCTCCAATCAGGGGGAGAGGTCTGTCTGCTTCACTTTCTCATAGCGCCTGCCAGTTATCTGTAGTAGCATCAAGGGCATGAGCGGCTGCCATAAAGCAGAGTTAAGCAAAGCAGCCTCCAGGGATTTCAACTCTGCCCCAGGAAAAATTAATCATCCTGTCCTTCCTCAGACTCTGAGCCTGGGAAGGGCCTTTCCAGTTAAGGAGCTCACCAGTAAAGAAGGAAAGAGGACCATTTCTTTCCTCATCTGGAGGTAAATGGGAAGAAACAGAGTGCTTTTCAACTTTGATCAATACAACAAGCCTATGAAGGCTCTGATCCCCAAGTGCAAATAGGAATGCTTCACACATATGGTGACCACAGGAAATCAGATCCAAATTAACTGAGTGCCCTCGGTCCCTGCCTGTAGTATGTATGAAACAGACTGCGCATAACTTAACTTCTTGCGCACAGACTTCACTGGCACTCAGCAACAGAACAAGTGGTCCCTGCAAGAAAATACTGCATTGTGAAGTGTTCCTGTGCAGGGTTCCAGCCAGCCATGCCTTTTCCCTGGACAGTCAGTTCCATTTCTGTTTCTCTGTATGTTTCTTTTTTCCCTCTTCCAACAGTCAGCCAGCATTCCATGTCCATTGGACATACCCAGTCCTCACTACACTACTCCAAGTTATTCCCCAAAGTTTTCTGCTACTTTTGCAAACCTTAGTGTTCTCTCAGGCCTGTTGATACCTCTCTCTTTTGTATGGGTAGTGCCATTTTAGCTACATATGTAAGCATCCACTACTGGGAAACAAGGTTTTTAGTACTATATTGTGGGGTGAGCAACTTGTAGCCTTCCAAATGTTTTGGATTACAACTCCCAGCAGTCCTTAGCCTTGGCTATGTTGGCTGTGGCTGACTGGATTTGTAGTTCAACTATGTTTGGAGAGCCACAGGTCTCTCACCCTGTCCTAGAGTCTGTTCTTGCCAGCTCCTTTAACACGTTATACAATTCTGGTTTTCATGTGTCATGATGGAACTGATAGGAAAAGCTTAACTGGATGAAATTCTTATATGCCACTATATTTTATATGTACACACACACTCTAGAGATCTGTTCTTGTTTACCCATGAAATTTCCATTTCCAGGGAAATACTTCGAAATCATCATCACCACCCACTCCCAGTTTATTTGCCTCATTGAATCACACAACTTTATGCATATTGCTGCCTTTAAGCATTGTATTGCTTATTGTATATGGCTAGTATTCAAAAGCACAATATTGGTAAGAAAAATACAAACAAACACCTTCCTGATACTAGAAAGTTATGAAGCTTAACTCTAGGACAGCCTCAAATTTCCACTGGCTTGGCCAGTGTTGCCAGCACATCAGTTCTTCCTTCTCTGAGGTCCAAGCTCAGTTGCATTAGGGAGAGTCCATTAAACACAGTTATTTGCTACTCAAGAAATTAAAGAACCCATAATGGTCCAAATGGAAGGCAACTGTTTGATCACAACACAGATTAAAAACATCATATTGAACTGAATTATAATAGCAAATAAGTTTTCTTGTATTCCATGGACCCACTGTTCAAGCTTTATACTAGCAATTCTCCTGCCTTCCTCTGTGTCTATTTGTGTGGCACTCTTGCCTGTGTGACTGTTAACCATCTGGAGGCAAAATTTTGTCTAATGCAGTTGATTCTACTTTAAGGCCACTGTAAATCCCTGAGCCTTTAAGGGTACAAGTTTGGACAGGAAAAGGTCCTACAGCTCCCAGTATTCCCAGCCAGCTGGGAACAGCTGCAAATAGTAGCACTTTTCCTGTCTAAACAGACCCAGGATTATGCCCTAAAGTACCATCAATCTTATCCATACTTACCTAGAGTAAGTGCCACTGAAAACTAGGAGACCAACTTTGGAGATGGAAGTAAGTGCAAGGTTGCCCTGGAAGATGCTTTGTCCTAGTTGCTCTGACAGACTAACAGGGCCTTTCTGTGAGAATCTTTCTCACATTCCGTAAGTTCCTTACGGGTGCCTGTTGCCTCTATGGACCTGCTGCCAATCAATTCCATTGAGCAACATCCAGTTCTGGTAGAGAGGAGGGAGACCATGGATTCACTTTCTATCCTTGCATGCCATACATATTTTTATAAATTGCTCTCATGCTCTTTGTTCATTTTCTCTAGCATGGCTTGCTTATAGTAGTCCAAAACATCTGTTACATCCCCCTGCCTGATCCACTGGTATTTATTTAAACAATTTAATCCCTTTGTGCTGCACACCCATGGTCGCAGCTTTATAGCACTTAAATTCTGTGTGTTTACTTGGTAAGTAAATTCCACTGTGTTCAATGGGGCTTCACTCTCTATTAAGTGTACCGAAACTGGGCTGCAGCTTAATTTACTGCATGTCATGGTGCTCCAAAATGACACATCTCGTGTCTGTCTATCCAACATTCTCACTGTGGGAAATGTAGAGTCTGTATCTTTTAAATATGAGTAAAGGATTGTTCTTCCTTAAGTGTAGAATCTGTATCTTTTAGAATGAATAAAGGCCTGTTCTCATTGTCTCATCCTCCCCACAAGATTTAAGAAACATTGTGGCATCAAGTAAGAATTTTCAAGGCCACTTAGGCCTGTTGACCTCTTAGAAGGTACTGCGCATGCGTAATAAGTTTATGAATAGTAAATGACACACCTCTCATAGATAATAGGCTCATTAGCATGAACATGGGATATATGAGCGGGAGGGGGGAATATATTAAGGAGCAGTATGATATAGGCGTTTGGGGAAGATTGTGACTTCTTAGTAACCAGCCAATGGCGAAGCGGGGATAGTGTTGAGCATTGGGGAAAGAAATATATAAAATCTCTTGTAAACAGTAAAAGATTGCTCTTTGTTTCTCAGACTACTGAGGCATTGAGCCAGCCTTTGCAAACGCTTTTTGTATGGAATAAACTGCTGGTACCCACTCGAATCCTGTCTCAAGGAGTTTTAAATCTCACATCATCAATATTATGCAGATTAGAATCTGCACTGTTCATAAACATGCATATTTTGCTCATGAGAGAATAGGAAATAATTAGAAAGGATGATCTGATTCTGTGGTTCTTGAAAAAAGACATCAAGTTTCTTTTCCTTTAAAAAAAAGCATATGCTCATTGGTACACAGAATGTTGCTTTTATAGCAATTCAGTCCTTTGAATAAGCAGATCTTTCGTGTCTTTCAAAACAAACCTCATGAAGATTAAATATGCACTTCTCTCAGAAAAGAATCCCTTTGAAGTCCAGTAAGGGTTTGGGATTCAAAAAATAATTCTGGATTTGAAGTATATAAATATTTACACATCCAGTGCTGCGGAGGAAGGGTGCCCATTAATTTCCAGATCTGCATCCTTCTGATGGTCAGGAGCTTCTTCACTCTCGCCAAATTGCATTGGCATCTTTACAAAAATATGCGGAATAACAGGAACTACTGTATAGCCTTGGAGAAAGACATTATGAAAAGGGTTCTGCAAATCCTCCAGAGCTGGGAATCGGGGAAGTGCTGCGGAAAAACCTGTAGGATAACTCGGAAGTAAGCCGTATTGCGTTAAATTGGACTTACCCCAAAGATAAATGCATAAGATGGGAGTCTCACACTCCAATCCTATGCGTACATTTCGGGGAGCAAGACCCAACGAACGTAGCGGGACTAACCTCCGTATAAACATGGAGACAATTTCGCTGTAAATCACGCTCCACCGTTCCTGTTGCGCCTCATTCCTTCCTTACACTCAAGCTGCGCGAAACCCACCGATTTCAGTGAGACGCGAAACAGATTGTGAGTGTGACAGGCAATCGGTAAATACCACGTGAATATTCCGATGAAACAAAACAGCAGCCGGCTTCCCTAACTGTTAAGAGGTATTACAGCTTACTGGAGCGAATAATTTCCACTGAACTCCGTGGCACTTACCTCTAAATTAACAAGCACCAGATTTAGGATGCGCAAGTTAACCTGCGCAGGATTTAGGATCAGGAAGCAAAGGATCTGTAGTTTACTGTGCAGTCCCACACGATCTCAGGCTTCTGTGGCGCTTGTATACTATGGCTGCTTACTTGGGAAGTAAAATCGCATTGACTCCAGTGGAGTTTACTCTCAGTGATAGATCGGAATTCACATCGGCATGACATTAAAGGTATTTTTAACGGTGGTGGGGAGAACTACAAACGAGAACTAACACGAAGATGGAGGGATGACGCGATCCATTCGAATGGGAAAGCCGTGGTTTTGGAGGATTAAAAATAATGCGTCGCCAGAGTCCAACCTTTCCCCTTCTGTATTGTTCTCCGAGACACAACAAACAAACGATTACAGGCTGGGACTTAGGCTGGAAAGCAGGAAGGGGACATCGTCTGGGCAGCTTTAATGTGGTGTCTGGGAAACGGATTGACAGTTTGTGAGTGTGCCGCGTGCGCGCGTGGGCAAATGTTTAGCCGTGTCAAAAATGCACCACTCTCCCCCTCCTTTTTACATATATAACGCGCACACCAGTGTTGACATACATTGCCCTAGAAATAATAATTCTTTACATTAGAAACTCAGCTGATTTGCTTTAATTCGTCTTAAATGCAAGCGGAGGACGAGCGCACAGCGATTCGGTCTGCTTGGGGATCGCTTCTCTTCTTGAAAGGTCTCGTGTGAAAGGAACAACGCCCCGCTTCCGGATTGAGATGCCGGCAGTGAGTGGCACAAGTTTGGAATAGTCGAGCAGAAATGGATCCGAATGAACCTCACTTCGACTCTGGGCGCGCCAGTTTGTTAGAAGCAATCCGTTTGTTTCCCAAGAGTGGTTCCGAACGGGCTTGTGGACGGACCTGACAAAGAAGCGGAATGATTTTGTGCATTTAGCAGAAAAGGTAACTCTGGCGCTCCGTCGAATATAATCAGCTTCATCGGTTTAATTCGGTCATCATCAGTCTTTTCACTGTATATTGATTAGCAGAACGAAGACGTCAGTTGATCGCTTTCTTCGGTGGAACAAAGTGATTTTGTAGAAGCATTTTGGACTTAGGCTGTATTCCTGTGCATAGTTACTTGTAAGGGTTTTTTTTGTGTGTGCGCTTATACTGAACAAAACCGGTTTTTCTTCGAAATAAATATCCATAGACTCTGGCTGAGCTCAGCTACTCTCCTCGTCCACCCTCAAAATCTCAAATACTTTCCCAGAAGGTCCTGCTTCGTCTGTAAAGACGTTCGGCCCTCGTCCTACTTTTCTCAAAACTCTGTAGTCAGCCAACTGCAGAGAGATAAGCCGTCAGTCTTCTCTGAATCCTCAGATTAAGGCTGAAGTCCTAGCCAGATTTATTCACTTGGGAGTAAGTCCCATTGCAATTACTGGGATTTCCTTCTTAATTGCATCGGATCAAACTGTAATTGTGGCTTAAACTTTTGTATGAATGTCAGATGCACCAAGCCTCCAATCCTATATACCCTTACCTGGGAGTAAGCCCCGCTTCTCGGTAAATATGCAGGCATTGAGCTGTAATTGTTATTCGTTGGTGGGTTAAAGGGTTTTAGAAGAAAAACAGGTGGTTCCCGCCCCCTCATTGCAAAAGTGAAAGTTGAGTGCCATCCATTTCAATGGAAATGACATTTCGTGGAAGGTGCTTAGGGTTGGGGTCTCAAAGCGTTTCTGTGTTTTATAAGGAAAATATGAATATATTTCTCACACACACATAATAAGGAGTATATATGTGAGTATAAACACATAATATGAGAATTTTACTCATTAACATGAAAAATATAAGATTAATATCTCCTAAGAATTCAAGAAGCGTATATTATCTCCTCAGCCTTAAAACAGGTATCACCAGCAGCAGTTATAGGGTAGAATAAACTATATGGAAGTGTTCACCAGACTAAAGTCATTCTTCCATTTTATCCTTTGATTCTGAGTATAGATTTGAACTTCCATCTCCCATGTTCTCCGGTCCAAGGCTAATAGTCTAACCATTCCGCTATAAACGAGAAGGTCATGTGCACGTTGCATTATTTTTCTAAGCTGCTTTGGTAGCTGGAAAGCAATTCGGAGTCATGTGGCACTCCATGAAAGCTTATGCCATAATACATCGTGGTTTTTTAAGGTGCTTTGTTACTTTTGCTGCAGCACACGGAGGGTGCTGCAATCTTGTACATGTTAAGGCAGAAAAGAGGCCAAGAGCCACAGCTTGCCCGGGCCATACCGGGACTCGTAAGCCTCTCTTCCGTCTAAATTGCCTTAGGACTGTGTCTGAACGCCGTTACCTCTCTGGAACGTGTGCGTGTGATAAAATAATTTCCTGGTTTCCTTTTATAAGCGATGGTGGTTTGCCAAAAAGGGATCAAGGGGAGAGACGGGCAGGGGATGGGATTAGAGATAGCAAAGAATACATACACATCTCACATAAACATAAATATTTTATATACCTATGTACCTATATATACCTATATAAAATTATCTTTCTGCTTATATGCATTATACACACACACATACTTACATATATTTTGCATATATATAAATTACACACACGCACTCCTTCCACACCCTGTGTGCGCGTGTCTCTGTATAGACAGGCATTCGTGCATTGACACACGCTCTGTTACATTCCAGAGCTAGAATCTCCCCGTGACTGCGAGGAGAAACCGCTTAGTGCTCAGCACCAAGCCATGCCCATCAGCCTAGCACGTCACGCAGGCGGAGACCGACCCGTGCGGAAGGCCATCGTGGCCATGTGCAGGAGGAGACCGCGCAGAAACCCCGTGCACGCCTACTCAGCAGCGCCGTTGCATCCCGCGGGCCTTCCTTTCAGGGAGGTGGATCTCGGGCGGCGGCCGCCTGCCCGCAGAGCAGCGGGAGTTGCAGTCGAGAGGGCCGAGGGTGGGTTCCGCTCGCGGCCTTTGCCTGCAGGACGCCCGCGGCGCGCGCTGGGACTCCTCTTCCGCGTGGCCGCTGCTTCGAGATGCAGCTGGGCAGTAAAAAGGGACAGGTTGCAGTTCGTGGCTGTGCGTGCCTTAACGAGGCTAGCAGAGCATTTCGTCTTCTTTCGGAGCAGGAAAAAACAGCCTCGCTCGTAAATGTCAGGACGGACGATTGAGATTCCTTTCCTCCGAGTCCATTGGCCAAAATCCCCAGGATCAAACAAAGGGCTGTTTGGAAAAGGCCGACTCGCCTGCCTCTCCTTACTTCGTTCCAAACCCCCCATCGCGTATAAACGGAATTCGTGAAATGATTTTTCCACACTGGGGTTTTTTTGACTGGGGGCGGGCGAGAGGGAGGGGGAGGACGTTCCCTGATCCGAAGGTTCCAGTTCTGGGCGAGGGCTGAGGGTCGAGCTGCGCAGTGTACTGCAGGAGTCGAGATCAACATGACAACGTAAGAAACCCCAACCTCTGGCAACCATTTCTTTTTCTCCTGCACTTCAGGACCGGATGTAGTCAACAAAACAGGCAGGCAGAGCAAGAGGGTTGGATGTTACAGACTATGGGCGCGATCCTATGTGTGTTTAGGTGGGACTATTTTTAGTCCTACATCTATGGGAGAATTCTGGCAGCTGTAGGCCCTTTTTCTGGGTAAACATGCATTGAATTGCTTCCTAAATGACTTCGAGTGCACACTGTAGACCCCGGGTGGATGCTTTCAATCCCATGCATCTTTGCGTAGAAAGAAAGCCTCTAACTGCCTGCCCCAGGCCTTTTTGCTGTCTCAACATGCAAGCTGCAGGTCCACTTAGGAAAGGGAACATTTTCCTAGTGCTGCAGCTTGGATTAGGATTCAGCTCATGGGAGGGATCAGTGTTCAGTGAAAGGCACAGGGAATGGCCAACCCTCACGAATAGGTCATTTACCCTAAGCTAAGCATCTCTTTCACCACCCATTATTTTACTGGGTTAGTGAAATGATCCTGATTGTCCCCTAAATACGTAGAATGAAGCAAGTAAGGTACTTCATCTTGCTGCTGTAAGGTAATTATATTTTCTTTTGAAAGAGAGAGAAGCTCAAATCAAGCTGAAGTTAGCTGCAATGAAACAATCCTATGTACTTACTCAGATGCACATGGGATTGTACATCACTCAGCCTAACATTCATTTATTTCAATGGGATCTCCTTCCTGGTAAGCAGATATAGAATTGGATACGGCACTCAGCAGGGCTTTCTGGGTAAAAACTCTTGGGAGGCACATGTGAAATTTGCTTCTGAAGAAACAGGCATAGGATTATGTTACAAAACTGGCTATGAGGTGGCAATCCTATATACACTCATCTCAGAATCTGGCCAACTTAATTCAAACAGACTTACTTCCAAGTAGGCATGCACAGGATTGCACATAGTTGTACCAGGATCTAGTTACAAGTTCAACTAACTTGAATTGGAACATCCATGTAAACAATGAGGTTTTAACATGTCTCTTTAGCCCAGGAAAAAACCAGACCTTATATTTTCCATGTTAGAGTAAATTTACTAATCAGGCATATGCTTGCTGATTATTCACATATGCACCCATTTTATACTGGCAAGGTTTAAATTTAATTTCTAAAAGGAAAAGACTGTGCCTGAAGTAGGCAGATTATTAAAATTTGTTAGGACCAGAGAGCTTCTGTTAGGCTGAATGTTTTGGGTAGTGATGGTTTGATTAATGAATTCATATTCCCACTGCTGGTTTTTTAGTCCAAAATAGGCATTTGGTAATGGACAAGTTAACTCCAGTGGCAGATTGCAACCTTCCTCAGAGTTTTCCTTAAATCAGGGAAGCTTTCAAAATTGCTGTTTTGAAAGAAACGTCAAAAAATGGTCAGCCACTGAGTATTATCATTGTCTGACATTAGATGAGACTCTTTCAACTAGCAAATACCTTTAAAATAAGGGATCGTTGTGGTGGCTATTTAAATGCTTGTGTAATTTTATTCTGGGTCTGGAGTAATAATGTAAAAATAATCCTCCCAATCTATACTTATACGAAAATTCATATTAGGTCCCAAACAATTTAAAAGATCACCTTCACTGAGGAGCTCAGCATGGTGGACATGGTTTACCAGCTATGTATATGCTATGTGTAAGGACATATTGCTGTAGTTTTATGCTAAATAGAGGAATTACTATTCTAATCATTAGAAGGTTCACTGGATGACTTTGGGCTGGTTACTGTGTCTCAGCCTAAAACATCCCGTAGGGTTCTTGGGAGGATATGGAACCTTCAGCTTCCCAGGCAAGCTTGTATGGTAGGTTGGTCTGAGTAATCTTGACTGGCCCAGGGCCCCCTCCAAATTTTATTTTAACAATAACTCACTGTTATTATAGTACCTTTACAAATGTTAAGAGCCAGTGCCATTCTCTGCATATTATGGATGGATGGGAGTGGGGATACTAGACAGCAGGTTGTTAAAGCTACTTCGCAAGTTTGTGGCTGAGACACAAATTGAAGTGGGCATTTCCTGAATGCATCTTTTGCACTCTCTCACTATGGTGGGCACAGATGCCATAGATTGTAATGATCAGAACTGAGCATTGATGAATAACAACTCTGCCTGATGTAGTCCTAAAAGGAAACAATAATTTTCAATCTTCCAATAACGGATGGAAGATTGAAAATTAGCCACTAAGAGGTCATTGCATTTAATTTACAGTTATTTATCTAAGGATCACATCCAAATAGAAAGTTGGTCATTTAATAGTTTGTGATTGTTATATTTTATGGTGTAGCATAGTGACTCCAGGAAAGAGTCACCATCATTGTCGTCATCATCATCCGATTGATTGCTAAGATTTCACTGCAAGTTAATATATGCAGGGTGGTGATTTGGATGGCCCTCTCCTGCAGAGCAATTTGGCATTTGCTTGGTTTGCAATGAAATACTAACCCTCTGCAAAGGACCTCCAAGTTTCCCCATGTTCAGCCCAACACTCTTTTGGCTCTGACTGGTTAGACATTTGGGTGAGCAGCACTGTCTGTATGTTACGCTCCATCCTGACACTGGCTTTTGATTTAAAGCTTGCTTCATCAGAAATACAAATAAATAACAAACATGACCGCAGACTGACATGAGCTGCAGCTTCAGACGCTGTGTGTGGATGATAGAACTACAAAAGTAAATAAATCTTCAGTACCTAATTGAAAGGAAGAAGAAAGCTGTTTGTATAAATAGTGCTTCAGACAGAGGAAAAACAGAACCCAGTGACACGAGACAACTGGCGGTCCGTAGGCCCATGTGTGGCTTTGGGATGTCTGGGCGCGCGGCAAAGCTCCCTTGGCCGGCTGCGATGGGCTTGGCCTGTTCAAAGGGAATGGGTAGGCACTGCTTTTCCTCATACGCTGAGGCACTGTCAGGAACGAACCGCAACAGCTTTTCTATCAGTGGCCGAGGTAGCATGAATAATTAGCCCAGTGCTTGCTTATACTTTTTCAAAATTTGACATCTGAGGCTTTGTTCAGACATCGCCATCATTCCCAGGTTTGTGTCCCCAAGGGAGGCCTCTGCAGGGTGGGGCCTTCTGAGAAAAACTCACATGAGGTTACCTGTCAAGGATTGCTATTCCAGCTCTCACATACATCCCTGTGCTGCAGTTCAGAAGGCCCAAGGAAAGAAATGCAAATATGTGCATGATCTGGAAGATACTGTTTGTTTATTTCTTGAATTTGTTTTGATGTTCTTCCTCAATCAAGAAGGCTTCCAGAGTGGCTTGCATAGAATCTGTGCAACAAAACAGCCCTGGTCTGCAGACTTATAATCTAAAAAGACACAGCACACAAGGAAAAAGGAATAGGGTGGGAAGAGGAAGAACATTAATTCTTGAGCAGCGCTGGCAGAATGTCTCTGCTCTTCCTCAGCTCAGCTTGTTGGAATAGCGGCTGGTGGTGACATTGGAGTGTGGAGGAACCTTCCTGAATGAGGTCTTTCAACAGGGTTCATGGAATGTCTCTGGTCTGCTGCTGGAATGGCTACTGGTGACAGATAATGCTTAGCAAACGCCAGATGCTCCTCCCTTGCGTTGCACGTGGCTTCGGCCCAATGATGTATGGGATGTATGAGAAATTAATTTCTGTTGTTTTTCCACAGATCTCCAGCTTCTGGATTTCTGCAGTAAAATCTGTCAACCAATTTTAAAAAGTTATATGTTTGATAAAATGCATACTTTTGAAAAAATGCACGTGAAAATGTGTAATGTGTACTTTTAAAATATTCATGCAAACACGCATACACACACATGAGTTCTTCTCTGATCAGCATCAAGAATACATGCATTTAAAATATGCACAAATGATGCATGCATTTGGGAACAGAGACATAAATATGTATCAGTTTTCATGCATACAAGGAAAAAATCTGATAAGGATCCAATTCAGAATGATACTGGAGATAGAATTCAGAGAATCTTGATTTGCAGTTCTCACATCATGATTAAGGTTTGAAAGTGAAGTCATAGCATTTTCTGCTGCTTTGGAAGTTCTCACCTTTTATCCCAGCAGTGTGAAAGGCAGCTGAGATTGCTAAGGACTGAGGGAAATTTACTCTGCATATCCTCAGAGGCACTTTTGAATGTGCTGTTAATTATTATTATTATTATTATTATTATTATTATTATTAACATTTCTAATTCTTCAGTTCTGTCCAGATTTCAGCCCTAAATATCCTGAGATTTATAAACCTTGGCGAAGAGGAGCAGAATGTCAGAGAGAGGTATCAGCACACTGCACCAGAAATGAGATTGTAAGTTCATTTGCACCCCAGCTTTCTTCCATCATGCATCTGAAAGCCGTATAGCTGGGGCTTTTTCCAGGCAGTCACCTACCTTGGCGCTGCAGTGTTGCATCATGTACTTTCAGACCACAGTAAGCAAGTCAGTTTCAGCTGCTGCTCAAATCCATTCCTGAAGCTACAGGGTGACCCTGCTGTGAATTTGCATCTCAATTATATCATCAGGACTATCCAGTAGCTGCCCAGGAATGAAACATAGTTGGCACTGGATTTCATTTAGAAAGGCAGCATATAAAATTTGTTTGTTATTATTTAGGGCATTCCAAAATGTAACGATCCTGTTATATAGACTATTTCTCCAGCAATGATACATTGTGTGGGTGAAGGGAAAAATACAGTGGGCCTGCTCATACAATTAAACAGTTCACCAAGGCTTATTGAAGGCAGGGTGTGCAGTGGCGCATGCTTGAGGCTTGTTGTGTCCTCCAAACCCAGCGAATGTGGGTTGCATGAAGGTTAATTGTTCCTTGCTAAATGCACAATCCCTTTTAGGTTTCTGCAGGGGTTGTTTAAGCCTTGTACAACCCTCACACTAATCATTAGTGGTAATTAAGTGACTGTCTAATTTTACTTCATACAGAATACTGAAAGGAGAAAACATCTATACAAGCCTTTCCCTGCTTAGTGCCCTCCAGCTTGCTTTGAACTACAAATAATTGCTGACTACTAGCCCTGCAAGCTGGAGATGATGGGAGATGAAGTACAAAATATGTGGTGGATACCAGGATGGAAAGTGCTGATATATACTATCAACCACCCCCCTGCACTTTTATTGCCAGAGGCGGAGTGCTTACAGCCACTGCTTTTGGTCATTGTGAGTGTTAAGTTCTTTGGGATGTGTCAGGTGGTGTTTATGGCCCTGGGTTCTCTGTGGAATTTTCCTTCTTCCATTGCTGGCAATCCTCTTGGAACCCTGAAGGAACTGAATGGGAATTCTGGAATGGGAAAAGGACCCAGGCTCTCAAACCTTCGTTCTGGTAACAGAGTGAAATCCCTTTCCTGGTTTTTTGGAAATCTGTTAAAAATGAAATGACTGGGAAGAGTGATTGTCAAGAAAACTGTTGGTAGGAGCACATGATGACAAGCCTTTCTGCAGTGGCACCAAGCAGGTGGAATTCCCTGCCCTAGAAACTTTACTTGTCTTTTACTTGAGAGTGTTCCATTGCTGCATGAAGATTTTTATATCCCAGGGTATCAAGTTGGCTGCAGTATAGAATAGTTGTACTTGATTCTGGTTCCTTTGTGGTACCAGGTGCTTTTGCCTATTTTTTTTGGCAGGGGGGGGGGAGTTGATTGTTTGATGCTGTTTCTTGTTTTCGTCTCTCTAAACTGGGGTGGGCAGAAAGTAGATCTCTAGCCGTTGTGTACTTCCAGAAGTCCCTCCAAGCATGGCCAATAATCAAGAATGCTGGGAGTTGATGTCCAACTTACTTTGCTTTGTTGGCCAATATTTCCTGCTTTTTTCCCTTGTTAGCCCCTACTTTGGGCATCTCTACTGGAGGCAAAACCCAGGACAGATATTCTTCTGTAAACAAGCAATCCCTTCCTTCATTTATCCTTCCTGAAATCAAACACTGAATAAAGTAGATCTAACATTTCTAGCTGCTAGTGGTCTTCAGACTTGTATTTTTTATGAGCTGTGTCATTGTCAAAGTGCAAACAATGCTTAAGTCAGAGATTTAATAGATGAAATACCATTTGCAGGTTGCAAGATTACCTGATCCAAGAATAATTTAACATACACCTGTCTTCACTCTTTTCTCTCCCAGAGTTAGTTTCATTGGGCTAGGATCCACTGAATTATTTTATCCAAGGATGTTGAATCTCCTTCAGCTCATGGGCCAAATCCAGAGATATTATTGGGGGATGAATTTTCATGGTAGGTGGGACCAAATGCAAAAACATGGGCCAACATACTAAAAATACCAGCATATTTTTGGTTGAATGCTCAGGAGAGGCATTTCAACTTTTTAGAATGGGGTAAAACTTCCCACAAAAGCTGGAAAATTCCTGACCAATAAAAGGTTAGGGGAAATGAGCATGGCCATTTGGGGATTTCCAGAGCACCAGAATGGGTTCTCAGGCTGAAGTTGGCCCATGGCCTTGAAGTTCATCACTCCTGATTTAGTCCAACCTGATTTATATCTACTCAAAGCAGTCCTGGAACATACTTCTGCAACCTTTCCTTGAAAACATCTGCAGAAGGAGATTCTACAGTTTTTCTAAGTAGCGTGTTCCACAGCTCGAATGTTTTCCTAGTCAGAAAGTTTGCCTGATGCCTAACTTAATCCCCTTTCTGCATTTTTATCCACTGGACTAGATTTTGTGGACAGCTTTAGCAGCCATTCCTGATCTTTTCTGAGATGATATTACATGTTTGAAAGCTAATATATTCTAGAGCTACCTTGGGGATGCCACTTTCATCTTTAGTTCAGCCAGTGGGTTCAGTACTCAGTTATAGGACTTCAGAGCCCTTTGCAGAATGATATGTGGCATTAAATACATTCACGGAGATACAAAAACAAGCAGCACATTTTCTGTTTTCCTGTGACTGGGATTTGAGTTTCTTCTTTCCCAGGAAATAAAGGTTCAATTGACAATATTAAGAGCTGTGATGAATTTTAAGGGGCTTATGGTGCTTTACAGCAGGTCGGTCTGGCCCTGGTAGAATCAAATTGGGGAACAAGGAAGCATCTCTTTTACTGGAGTTTAGTGGTGTGGTTAGGGCTGTACCTTGGGACTCACTTTTTGGCCCCTACAGCCCAGCTCCTCACTCCACCACTACCTAGAGAGTTGCGACATGAACACCTGTTCCAGCATGGGAGCACTGAAGCCCCCCAGGACTGATGTTCATCAGTGCAGGATTGTGTTTTTAAAAGGGGGTAGATGGGACATTTTGGAGGAAATCCATTCATAAGATTGCAAATAAATCAGAAATGATTTGATAATGCATAACAGCAATAATAATATATCATCCGTTTGATGCCTATTTTCCAAATTTAGAGCAACTACAGGACACTGGAAGCAAACTCAATTGTTTAAGATGGAAAACTTGCATGGAGGTGAAGATTGCCTCCTCAGTTCCTTGCTCTCAAAAATGTTTAGATGGCGGATTTCAGCTGATTGGCAGAAGCTGCGGTACCTCACCCCTCCTCTCCCCTCTTCCAGAATGCCCCACCCCCATGCCTGTCCAAAAGACAGCCTTCCATCTTTAGGGCCTCATCCAGCATGAGGGGACCCTACTGACTGAGAGGGCAGACTGGAGATCCTGCAAGGGATGATCTCCCATTGTGGCCTTGGAAGTTTTTTCTAAGGAGAAGGCAAAGACTTATCCTTTCAGACTGGTTGGGCAGCATCTACTCCTTGTAGGATTGTACCCTAACTGTTAAAATTAAATCAATGTGCAGCCTAAGCCACAATTCCTGCACTAAATAAAAATTATTAAGTGAAATGAGTATGTCCAACTTTTCTATTTTCTTGGGGCCATAATTCTTTTATAACTTATTTACCTGCTTCACTAGCATGTATAGGCATATTTTATAGAATCGAGTGTGCACATGGCAGTCTAATTGTGTGCATTGGGCTTCCCGCATGGGCACAAATTTCCCATGTGCATGTAATATAGTGTGCCTATTTCACTAAGCATTTGCGTTTGGGACATGTTGGTGCACATAACTCATTGACCATCTGTTCATTTGATCTGTGCTTGTATTGAAAGAAGCCTTGAAGATTGTTGTTACGAACTGCCCCCCAAATCTAGGCTATCCTACATTTCAGTGAGCTAGCTCTATTTCGTGAGCAAATCAAATTCCACTCTAAGGTTACAGGTCTGCCGAATGCTGCAAAGGACTGACAACAGCTGTGGAAACAATTGGAATCCATATGCCTGAAATGGAAGGCAGAATGCCAGATGGCAACCAACCAGGCAAGGATCAAATAAATACTGCAAAGGAACAAGGGACAACTCTTCGGGGAGATCCATATTTCATTTTATTGTATCCCAGATCCACTCTTATGCTTTCAGACTTCCATACTCGAAATACAGCAAAGTGGCTCTTGGCTATTGCTGAACAAGAAAACCGACCCACTGAACACAGCCATGTTCATAGCTCAGGGTGACGGGCTGCTTCGCCTCCTCCGTCATTTTTCTTGTCTCTCTTCATAATCTCTAAGTAATCCAGAAACAGCCAGTAGAAAAAGAGCATTTTTGTTTGTTTAATTGCTTCCTGATAATTTGACAGTTACTGCTTCAGTTTCATTGGTTAATCTATATTTAAGTAACCTTACTTGTCAAAGACTGCGTAACTGTTTGACTCAACTTGCTTCCCAAGGTATATATCATTCCTATCATAATTAAATGCTTCCAACAGACTTGTGTAGGAGGCAGTTCTCTTTCATTTACTCTAGTAAACCAGTATGCTAGCAGCACAATCGAGGTTAATGGAATACTTCCAGGATGAATAAATGTGTTCCATACAGTTGCTTTATCAATTCACAACTCCAGCACTGAACTGTGAAAACAGAAAAAACTCCTGTACTGGTTTGTCAAAATTCCTACCACCACCACCATAGATAAAAGGCAGACTACTTTCTCTAGGTGTTGAAAAGAGAAGAAGCATGTTACCTTCATTTTCAGAATGGACAATGTAAATTTTAATATATTCCAACATTCCAGTATATCATGCGTATATGATGGAGGGGTGCCATATTTTTTTATGGTAGGGGTGGAAAAGCTATGCCCTTTGGGTGGTATTAGACAATCGCACTTATCCTATCTGACCATTAGCCATGCTGATTGGGGCTGATGGGAGTTGAAGTCAAAAAATGTGGAGGGCCATGAGTTTCCCTGGACTATTTTATGGAGAGAGGTTCTGTGGTTTCAAAACACCTGCAAGTGAAGAGGATGTCCATGTATGCAAACATGCCAAGGAAGGAACCACACACAGCTATGGATTTGAATGCAGAAATGGTCAAGGGAAAAAAATAAGCCAACCTCATACCCTCCAGATGTTTTAGACTCCATATCCCAGCTAGCTCCAGCTAGGCTGACTAACAGCCAGGGATGATGTGAATTAAAGCCCAAAGCTGCCAGAGGATACCAGGTTTGGGATGTCTGGTTGACCAGTCCTTCCCAATCACGGCTCTCCACTCAAACTCACAGCTTCCTGACCTGCTTCTCTTTTCTGTTGCTGTGAGAAGACATTGTGACTTTGTTACACTGGGCATAATGGGTTGGATCCAGATTTAATCATAGACTAGGCCCATTAAAACTAATGGAACTTCAGTTAGAATGTGCAGCTTTCCCCTAGATGAAAACAAGGTTAGCTTATTAAATGAATTCCTCATTTTGTGTCCCAAATATTAAAGAGCTTTAGATATAATTGAAAATGGGATGCCAGAATAACAACAATAATTTAAGTCTGTATCTATATATGCAGCAATCATTAGGACTTTCCTCTAAGGCAAAACAGTTTTGCAAAACTCAACAGATTCCCCTGGTGCCATCTGACACGCATCTGGAAAAAGAATTAACACAAAATTTAATCAGTCCTTGAAATGTCTGTCTAGAGCAGCAGCAGTCAAGGCCAGTGCCCCTATTTATTTATTTTTTATATTTCCACATCAGCCAGAAGGCTCCCGATGCAGAGAATTTTATGCATAAGCAAAAGCTTCAGGAAAATAATTCTCAAGCACAAAGAAGAGACATGGGCCAGTCAATGAAAGAGGATGCTGTGCTTCCTCCAGCTAGTAAAGATCTAACTCCGTTTGGTTGGCAGAAGGCCATCACCCTTCATCCCTGGGTTTCCCTGACACATTTATTGGGCACTATAGAGGAGGTACGGGACTGGGCCAGCACTTTTCAAGAGGTAACTCATGCATCTGGCTGGAAATGTTGAACCAGGGGTGTTAAGCCTCAGGCCGGGGTGTGTGTTTCCCCATCCGCTCAGCTGGAGTTCCCCAAATGGCCATATCTCCTTCCTGTCATCAGCTGGTTCCCACTTCCAAAGCCCCGCTGTTTGCACCAAGAGTTTAAAGGTAAGATGTGCCCCTGTTTTGGGTATTTGGCATCACCCTATTTTGTCTTTGGCTCCAGCCATCTCTAGACTCCCAAGAGCTTTTCTGAAACTGAATTTGGCTTTCAGGCTGAAAGGGAATCCGCATGCCCAACCCACCCACACACATACCCATTAGAAACATTTGATTTCTGTAATACCTGAAATCCACAACATATATACATATTTTAATAAAATAATCATCAAATAACATGTCTATTCCATAGTAACCTGTCGTGGTGCTTGAGCAGTAAGAATCTCCATCCATCTCAGGCTGGGATTGAGCTATTACTGGACAGCCAGTAGACAAAAGGTTCTTTTGAAATCTGTGCCCAAGCAAGGGGGAGGGACAAATGGAGGGATATACCACTGGGAAAGGAATGGGGGGATCATTCTTGTCCAGCACAGGGTGGCAGGATCAATTCTCCCTGGGAGTAAAGAAACTCAAGACAGGCACATGGAAATGTCGCCCAAGGTTTCTTGGGTACACAGGCCCAGAAGTGCTTTTTCTACCACCAAAAGGGGGAGGACATAATAAAGGTACCAGGAGAACTTTGCCAGGGAGATAGTGGGTCTTCAAGGAATGCAGGACGGTTCCAGGTTAAAGCACATTCCCCTTTTGATTGTCCTTTGCACTGATTTGCTACTGCAAATGGTTTATTGCTCTGTGCCCAGAAACTTACCACCCTTTTCTCCACTCCTCCTAAAACATTAATAAATCTTTTACCCTGTTTTCATCAAAATCCAGAATGTGTGCTTTGGGGGTAAAAGTGGGGAGGCTCACAAGAAAAGTGTTCAGCGTACACCACATCATTTCAACGCTCGGGTTGCTTCAACATACTGAGTGCCACTGGCAACCGAACCATGCCCCTCTAAGAGCAGGGGCAGGCTGCAGAGAAGCCCAGCAGAAAGGACTCTGTGGGAATCCTTGGCCAGTCATTCCCAAGCAGCTGGGAACTGAGGATAATGGGTTTGTTTTACTCTTGGTGGTGGTAGCCAGTACCAGCAGGCACTGCTGCACCAGACCTTGCACCCTCATGTGCTGCTGCTTCCAGGCACGGGGGCACCAAACCACGTCTGCTCAAAAGTGAGATACCTTGAGTTACATGGGGCTTATTCCCAGGTATGTGTGTATATGACTGCAGCCTTAAGTTAGCTTTCAGGACACAATTTATGCTGAAATTCTTTTAAAAAAATTCTTATAAAATACTTATTTCTGAGTCAACATGTATGAGTTTAAACATGTGTGCAATTGTGCACTAATCTCTCTTGCTTCCATGAGGCTTAACTGAATTAAATATAAGTGCCATACCTTAGCATTCCAACTCTTGGTTACACTGGTCTTAACTGTAAGGACAGCCTCATCTACTTTGGAGGACTGCACTGATTTAAATGCAGAGCAATAGCAAAGAGCATTCTAGTGAGGCTGTTCTGATGATGGAATGGTGGTGAACCATGTCTGTCTCCTTGAGTTGTGGGATATGAATGCAATATATAACTTCAAATCGGCTCAGATCAAATCTTCAGGCATACCAAAAAATGTTTATTGATGACGGCTCCAATTCAGCATATTACATATACATATTCTTGCTTCTCCATTTCAGGGCCATCCAGTGCTCAGTCATTAATTTCTTTTCTTGTCATTTTAGCAATCATATCCATCTTTTATCTACTGTTTTATTGACCAACCTGATTTTCCATTCTGTTTTCTTTTTCCTTTATATATTTCTCGTACTTTTTATGAGGGACAAAAGAGTTATGGCTTTGAATACAGACTGGGAGAATAATCTCAGGAAAGACCTATCTAAAAAGAGTTAGGACAGGGCTAGGTGGGGGTGGGGTAGAAATAGGGAAGATCTGGAAAGAGACAGGAGATAGATCTTGAGGGGAGTGGGAGATGGAAGATGGAAGAATAATGAATCAAGGCTAGGAATTTAGTAAATCATTTTTGTGGGCAATAATAATTGCTTTCATTGGAGACACCTAGAAGTTGTATCATAATCAGTGAGTCCAAATGTGCATGTCTTGTACTTTGCCTTGTAGCTGTTGTGGTTGCAACAGGCTCATAGCCTATACTGCTTAGGTTGCAATCCTGCACACTTACCCAAGAGTAACTCCTACAGAACTCAATGAAATCTGAACAGACATGGAAAGGATTGCAGTATGACTGCTAGTGCATTCACATTCTTCGTGAACTCCTTAGATGGACCCATGGTCTGAACCAGCAGGCCTCCTCCTACCTCTTAACTCCGGATAATGAAAAACCAGTGGATTTTTTCTTATTAAAACACTGATTTGGATCATATTCCATACATAAAATAGATATATTTCTTAAAATGCAATCAATTCCTCCTTCTTAGCCATATCCAATAGGCGTAAGAAAAAGAGAAAAAAAACAATTAGCAGACATGGAAATTTTCTGAAAACAAGGGTAGAATTCTGAACCCAGTTCCACTTAAATATGTCCTCCCGAAATCAAGCAAATAGTCCTCTGTCTGCTTACTTTGGAGTAGCTCTGTTGCTTTCATTCTGCAAAACGAGAGTTTGCAGATTGTGGCTATGTGTTTTATTGACCCCCCCCCCCCGCAACCCCGGCCATGATTTTGCAGGCTTAGAGAAAAATGGCCAGTGCCTAGCTTCCTGAAGTGGGCAAACTCCTACAATGATTTATAAGCTAAGTTTAAAGAGTTCATAGCATAAAAATTCATTTGTTCAGTTCAAAGAAATTCCATGTGAAATTCCACCTGATTTCCTGCGACAGAGTAAGGAGCAAAGTCAGTCCTTCAGTAACTCATGCTTATATATCAAGTACAGCAAACATGCCTTGATTTAATCATGGAGAAGATGTCTCTAATCGTAGATACAGGGCAGTCCTTGAGAATGTCCTGCATTCCCGAGCACTTTATGAGAAGTAAGTAATGACATCAGCAAGGCGTACTATCCCTGTCTGTTTCTAGCATAGGAATCTCCTCTAACACAACTCTACTTTCCTTGTGCAGAGCACAACAAAAGGGACACCTTTTGCAAACAGAGTGGACTGCATGTGTGCCCACTTCCTAAGGCAGTCACTTATGAGCTGCAGCCAAAGAGGGCATGCATAACAATAACAGGCTGAAAGAGGATACTGATTTGCATTGCATGTGCATATGAGACAGCCAGTTTGGTGTAGGGGTTAAGAGCCCAGGACTGGGACTCAGGTGATCTGGAGTCTAATTCCCACTCACTCATGTTGCCAACTGGGTGACTTTGGGCCATTTACAGACTCTCAGTCAGCCTACCTCACAGGGTTGTTGGGCTCAGATTGAGAGGAGGAGGAGGAGAATTATGTAAGCTGCTCCAAGCTCTTTAAAAAGAAACAAGGCAGGATATAAATCTAATAAATAAATAAATGCTAACTTAGATGTATAGGTGGCAATGTATGTATTATTTTATTAACTTAGACAGAAGTATATCTAATCTCACCAAAACGTGGGAGACTGTGATCAGGTGACCTATGTGAGTTGCTTAGTTTCCTGTTTCTGGTGCTGTTGATGGGTAAATTTAAGACCCAGCTTCTCCTTCTGATAGTTACACTAGAGTGGAACTAGGGGATCGGTCGGACAGAGGACTCCTTCAAAATAGAAGGTAGTCCTCAGGCTGTTCTTTGGGTAGAGTCCTGTCCTCTGAAAAAGGGGACACATGGCCACCCTACTGCTTCCTTGCATGTCGCCACAAACCCTCAGCATACCAGTTTCCAGATGTGCTCCCAAAACCTGCGTGCAGGGCCAGGGCTAAAGCCCACACCCAGAAAAGGCCACTGCCAACCCCGCTGGAGCTGCTGCTGCTCTGCCCCGTTGCAGCCTGCTGGTTCACCTGCCTGCCACTCTGGCTCAAGCACCGCTGGTGTGAAGCAAGGAGAAGCAATGGATGCCACCGCCAACTTGCTCACCAGCTCTATGCCAGTAAAGTGAGCAAATGGTCCTAATGCTAATAAAGAGGAGGAAGGGGAGGGGGAGGAGGAGGAGGAGGGAAGGACAATAGGTGGATTCATGGAGGAAAGGGTCCTGCTGAGACTGCCCTGCCCAAGGGCCACCACAAACTTGCAAGCAGCATTGCTTGTGTGCATGTTTTTCAAGAACACCATTTCTCCACTGTTCGTCATAACTGAACTGTAATGCTCCAGAACTAAACACTTTCTGGGCATATCTGACACTTAAAAGACATTGCAGAAATAAGTCTTCTGGAAAATAGAAATATGTGGGGGGTCTGGATCACTTTAGACACAGCAGGGATGATGATGGTGTTGACTAATTATGTAAAATCTACATTGTAGATAGATACCTGCATGTAGACATATCGATAGGAATGGCTGTCATATAATCACTGTTTTTCTGCCTAGAGGTCTAGCACATTCTAAGGCAGAAGACTTTTAGATGCTGCGAATATCTTGTTATCTGGTTACAACAGGGGGAAAAAAACCACTATGTGTATTGTTAGGCTTCACATTCTAGCTGAAATGCAGGCCAGATACAAATGAGGATGGGGCTTCTTCCCCTTTTGTAGTTGTATAGAAGATATATCAGCAAGGGTAGCATGAAGTGCAAGCTGAAACTCTCTTCTGTGCAGGTGTGAAGCCCAGTCCTCATTGGCACGGAATCACCCTATTTGTAAGCAATATCAGGACGTGTTACTTCCTTATGTCGTTACTTCTGCCAAGGTCTGTGGCTCCACTTACTTCTATTACAGCTGTGATGTAGGTCTAAGTAGGCTTTCAGTTGTAAATACTCTTCTACAGTAAAGAATCAATTAGGATTTCTGATTTCACAGTTTAGTCTAAAGTCAGTTTGTAGTTATTTTAATTTCTATACAATCCCTTAGTACCAAGTATTCTGTATTATCCTTTCCTAAATTGTTATGCACCATGCATTTTACAAAATGTATGTTAAAAATCCCTGATGAATAGATATTGAACATATAGAAGTTACAGCACCATATTTCCAAAATGTATGACCTATTAATAGGTTAATAGCCACAGAATGTACAGAGAATGGTTTTTGTCTTGCATTCTTTGCTGGCTAAATACACGTGAGTGTGACAGATTAATTATTTGCCCATCTCCATCAAGAAGTCACAACAGACATTTTAGTGGCTTTGTTCAACTTCAAAAAGAGGATTATTTCCTCAAATGATACATGTGGCATAAGATTAACACCCTTCTTTCTATGGATATTCTCTGCAGGAAATAAAAGAATGGCCCTATACCTTTTAATTAAATCTTTCAATCAGATAACCTAAACCTCAAAAGCCATATATCGTCATCGTCGTTTTTTCAAATACTGGTTGGGATCATTGTTCCGAATTAAAAACGTGAATAAAATACGGGTAGGAGGGAGGTAAAGGGAGGTTATATAGTGTTACCTGATAAAAGAAGACAGTAACATTTAAAATGAGGTAAGTGTTGCATCGATTTATGATGTATTTTATCTACTGGAGGAACCCTAGTTTATCGTGGTGTCATTCAGCTTGAAGCATCAGCTGTATATCTTTCTGCCTCTCACTGTAGTCCTGGGTTGAAAGGAAAATCTTTGCAATGATGAGATGTATGGGCCAGATCAAACGTTTGATGTAATTTTGCTTTGGGAGTTTCCATATATTTCCTGTCTAACACTTCTTATTGGCACACATCAATATTGGTTTATTAGAATCATGCTAATCACTCAAAAATTATAAATATCGGAAATTATAAACATGATGTGTCAAGAAATGCAAAGCAGCATTGTTAAACATTCCTGGCATAATCATTTCAAAGGCTGCATCATGGCCCCTGATTCTGTGCACTCCCTTCCATGTATCTTTTCATTGAAAGGAATAAATAGCAAAAATAAAATGTATAGTGGAAAATAATAACACTCCAGATAGGAATGATTTCCATATCCATTCTGAAATTTATTACAAGGTTTTAAGAATCTATTCCACCACCTCAATATTGTTATGTATTAATAGCATATATGATTTTTAATTATTTTATTAAATATTGAGTTCTCATGCGCTCTCACATGGCATGTATAATAAAACAAATAGAATAAAAACAGTGGTAACAAATTTGAGATAAAATCTTTTCTAAAAGTCCCAAACAATGACTGCTTTTACAGAGCTCTCTATTGCAATGGCTTATTTTATTTGTTTTTGTCCACCTTGATTATTAGTGGCCTTTTCCAAGAGTTACATCAAGGCCTACTAATTGGTTTCATATGTATTGGAGTGGCTCACCGGATTGCCAGCAATGGGTGCTAGGCACAATTCAAAAGGTTGACATGGTTTATTTCTTGAATGGTGGCTAGAAACTCATGAGTAGATCTTGCAAAGATCATCCCTCTGTCCTGCTAGCCTGAATGGTCATTATACCCTAGAAGACTTAGCCAGCCTTTTCATCAGTCCAGAACAAAGAAGAAAAATGGGAATATATTTTGCTTCACTGGTAGAATAGCCAGCCAGAACATCTGTGATGGCAATAACAGCAGCATCCAGATACAAAACAGAGCAAGAGCAGAAAAGTCAAAAGTGAGCCACAGGTTGTGAGTCCTGACCCCATATCTGGTGAGTTGTTGCAAGAATGCTGGAAAAGGTATGAACATATCTGGTAAGTCCACTGCATAATAACTATGTGGGGCGTGTTACATAAGAGGAATGCTATTTGGGTTTTCTTTAAGCCTTACTAGCTTAACCATGGATTCTTCTTTGTTTTCTTCTAATAATTCCATCATAAGTTACAGTGTGTAGAATAGAATATGATGAAGGACCTTCTCTCCTTCATTCTGTCCAACATGGCAAAGCTTACGGGAAAAGAAACTTGTGGGAGGAGAGGAAGGAGACAATAGTCTCCATCCCTTGCCATAGGCTGATCATGCCTGAGGTTTATCTTTGGGGTCTTGAGAGCCAAGAAACAGGACATGGGCCTATAAAGCAACATCAGAGGTAGAAAGTAGGTGGAGAGAATGCAGGAATGACAGTATGTCTCTGGCTGGGCTGGATCTGAGTCATACTCTTTCCCCTGTTAGAATGTATCATTTCTTTTGCTACTTGAGTGGCTGAAGTTAATGGTTACTGCTTGGCTAGAGCAGTGATGTAGGTGGATGAAGCTGAGTGAAGTCTCAATGGTACTATGACATTTCACCATACCAGTGTGCCCATTCTCCTTCCAGGTTCAAACAATCTTCTTTTGCTTACCTAAGTGCAGGAAAGCTCAGAAGTCTAAGGAAATCTCTGGGAGGGGTAATTTCTTCTAGTCACTAGATTCCCAGATTATTAGACAAGAAAGGTAAAAATAATGCTATTGATCATTGGGACAGGTTTGCAAGGCACAAACTGTCATATAATCTTTGTAATTATTTTAATCTCTAGGACCTTCTGTTTAATACATCAGTTCGTTGAAGATGCAAATCAAACAAGAATGGGACACTGTTTTTTTCCAACATCAATTGATAAAACAGCACACATGATGAGCTTTTAAAAATGGGAATATAATTTTTCAATATCAACAATATCACTCTTGTTTACTCTATCGGAAGTGCGGTTTTGGAAATTGCTGCCAAGGAGTCATTCAGTGAGCCATCTCTTAAGCAGTGTTGGTTAGCCAGTGCTTTAAAAAGGATGCCTTTCCTCTAGCCTTATGACTAAACTAATACCCAGTGGCTCCAGTCCGAAGCCTGGTTAATACATCTGTCCAGAACACATAATTACTTGGTCATAACATTTCCCCGGCCACCAGCCAACAAACCAATCAGCATTTTTCTCAAACTCATGAGAATTTTTGCTGTGTCAAGCTGTTTGATCTTTTGGTAGTTAAAAAAAATATTGAGAGATGCCACACTGGACGATTTTGCATACTTTCTCATGAAAAAATAAAAGCAACTTGAAATGGAACAGTTTGAGGTGACTCCAATGAAGTTGAAATGTTCATTCTGTTTTGGACAATGAACTTATATTGCAACTTCTCTGATATAACTCCGAATACTGTTATCTAGAAATTTACAAGAGATTCTACACAGCTGTTTGAATTGTAGGATAATGTTATGTACATTTATGTGGAAGTTAAGCCAGTTAATTTCCATGGTGCTTACCAAACTGAACGACTTCAGAGGCTTATGGCTTGATTTTGACAGCATGAAAATCCACACTCAGAAGATGAGTTTCTGTTATCATGGAACCATGGGTAATTGCTGAAACATGGGATATCATAGCATCTGACCTTAGCTAGGATAAAACAAAGTGAACCTACAGTTCACAACCCAACAACAAACCATGGGTTTTCTTCATGGTTTGTTTGTGATTAACAAAAATCTATGGTTCAACAACCATCCACAGCCATCCCATACTGAAGTCCTGAGTGTGGGTTACTTTGTTGTCAGATCCCAGGCAATGATATTTACTCACATGTAGTAAAGCTGTTCTGAGTTATTATCAAGGTGTTTTCAGCCATTTCCACTACATTCCTACCCTTTCCAGCCAACATGGCTGGAACATGTTTGGAGGGTGCTCAGCTGAGGAAGACTGGCCTACTGATTGAGTCACAATTCTTGAATCCCTGTTTTTCATGCTATGGTTGTTTTGAACACCTGAGCTATTGTAATTGTCAAGGGAAATATACCTTGCCTGTTTGGGTGTCTGGAGCAAGCCATGAAAAACAAAGCAATATGCACTTTGGACCATCATTAGTAAAGATCTGACTAATGGGTATTAAGGTCAGGGGCCTTTCAGAGAGGACACCACAGGTTGGAATTCTGCACCAAGGGAATTTTGCCAAGTTGCTTCTCTGCTTATTTGTTTCTACGATTTTTATGCTGCCATGTTTGATTTTAATGTTGCTGTATTTTTGGATTAATTTTTGATATATTCTTAATCCGTATTTCTTGTTATATTTATAATTGATTACTTATAAACTGTTTTGGAAATCTGTCTGTCTGTCTATCTAAATTTTGGGAGAAATCAACATAGCACATGTAGAAGGCAAGCTTGCACACCAGGTTTTCCCTTCCTGTGCCATCTTAGAATCCTTTTCAGAAGTTGGAGGGACCTGTCAAAACTTGTAAGCTATGTCATATCAGGAATCACTAAAATTGGGATGGTGCATGAGCAGTGCAAGATTCTTCCACCTGATTCTTCATCTAGTACAGACTTGGGATTAAAACAAATCATGAGCTGATTTTAAGCTGTGATTGTTTGGTCAGGCAAACTGGTCTATTGCATGAACCATCATGAATAAAAATCTGACACTGGTAGATCTTCAAGTTGCACAACATTGGACTTCCCCCAATAAAATTAAGTAAATCTAACATCTCATACAACATCTACAAATGCATTCACATGCATGTGTGAACCAATAGATGATTTAATAAATCTCATATATGTGCCGCATTGCTTTAAAGCAGTGGTTTCCAACCTTTTCTATGCCCAGCACCCCAAGAAAATGTTTGATTTATGTTCACACTCCCTACAAAAGTAATTTCATATCTGAAAATGAAGAAGTTAAATTTCTAATTCTTGAACTACAAATTGAGCCACATACAGTACTGTGGGTGAACAAATTGAACTAAAAAAGTAAGGTTTAAATCAGTCCATAAAATTCAAATATAAATTGAGCCATTAGAAAAAATATAAACAGGAAAATCAATCCTAACTGTGAACATAAAATTCAATGACTTCTTTGTTCTTTCTTTTTATTCACAATTTTGTCAAAATGTGGAAATTTCTTGCTGATTAAAATCCACAAGTCTGCCTGTGTATTCAGGATATTCCTAGATTTTGTCTGGAATAACAAAACCAAATCCAAATGCAAACAAAATAATAATAATTCTATTATATGGATAATTTTTGGCCAAAAAAGTCATGATTCACCAGTTTTGGTGAATTAAATGCCATCTCATACCCCTTGGGGTTGCAGGCACCCCAGGCTGAGAACTATCAGTCAGTACTTTTAAGTATGTGGGGGCAATGAAGATTTAAAAAGGATCCACACTGTGGTTTGTAAAGAAAAAGATATGTAACAGAATTTAATTTGGAGTGTAGATGTATGTGTTTTACAAAGGTCTTCAGTTCACTCTCTTGATCTTCTATAGTTTTCTCCATTTCTGGCCCGAATGGAATTTTACCAATGGCATTTATTACATTTTAAAAACTGGATGGCTCCAACAGTTGAACTAATTGTTCTGAAACAGTCCTAATGAAATCAGTAGGGTTACTCTGGCAATTGTAATAGTTTGGTGATTGCAGTGTCTTTGGATATCTACCTTATGGAATAATTTCTTGAAATATTTTTATTTACACTTTTAAAAGAAGAAAATTAAATTAAACAACTAATATACCAAGCAGATGTGGCTGAGTGCATGAAATTTACATTCTTTAATGTTGTAGCAGAACAGCTAATGAGGAACAAGCCAAGAAATGATATCATTCATAGACAATGACTAATCTGAAACACTGAAAGAAGGAAGCTAATATGACTAGTGTTACATGATCTTAACTGAAAGGTCCATGAAGAGGACAAAATTTCAGTGGGGAACACCATGCTGCTTATTAAAAAGGAAAGAAAGATGCAAGAAATTATTGTGCAGAAGACAAATTTCCATTGTCTGTTAAGTAAATAATTTAAGTCTTATTGGGTTAGTTTATATTACAGCTTTTCACTAAAGAATAACATTCACAGTGGCTGGCAATAAAATTCAAATTAAAACAAATTCTTAATTAAAGCACAGCATAAAAAATACATTAAAACACAATACTCAATGGAAGAAGCCTTCCTAGCTAATTCAGCAGCAGCAGAACAGTTTATATGGCTGCTTTACAGAGAGATATTTGGCTGTTGGCAGAAAGTCCAGAGAGAGGAAGTCAACCTAGCCCTCCCTCAGCAGGGAGTTTCAAAGCCATGGAGCAGCTGTGGATCAAATGGCTTGACCAGATCATATTTTTTGTGCAGATACACAGTTGCAGTGTATCATGTGTGATAAAGTCTTTCAGGAAAAGTAGTATGGATAACAATTGTGTATATAACAAGATATCTCTTCCCTGGATGCAATACAGAGTGAACTACTTTGAACTACTTTTGGTGTCCCACTCTGTTGACCGAATGCCCTAAATCCAGAATGGTGCCATCTGAAGCATGTCCTGGGTTTCCTGTGATTGGCTACTGGCTTCAACTAAATCTTTTCCCCGCTGGAATAGCCTCCCCCACAAAACAAATGAGCAAACAAAAAACTTACATGACTACTTCCCCTCTAACAGGATGAGAGTTGTTGAGGAGAAATTACACCTGGGACTTTTAAGAGCTAAGATATGATCAAGGTCTTCCTGTAGTTCTATAGGAAGATGGAGCAAAGGTTCAACACTATCTAGCAGCTGGCAATCATAATAAAACAATTGTCCCAGCAGACTACCTTTTTGCTCTTGAAATTCCTAAATATCACAGAGCTTTGTAGGGGAGATACCCATGAATACCTTATTCAGTGTCTCTGTCCCAACCAATCTGGCATGGTCGAAACAATGGAACACATCTTACTGTATTGTTTACATTATACGGGCATACATGCTGCAATATTAACAAAGTTCCCAGGCAAAACCGGTAAGTTTTACTCTTCCTTTCTTTCGGATTCTATCAATGAATCCACTGCTGAGTTGGCACAGTACTGTGCTCAGGCATGCTTTGTTATGAATCCGATGGCTAAATTTTATTATGATTTACTTAGTACTAGCTGATGCTAATAGATCTTTATTGAAGTTAGTTTTGACTGAGTTCACTTGTGTATGTTTTGCATCTATAACTTAAATGTGTACTTTATAGCCAATTTTATACTTTTGTGTTTTAAGGGCTGGAATGTGACATAATTAAATAAACTAAAAAAAAGTTCTACAAGATTAACCTGCATATTTTGGGCCTTAGAAATCACCTTCATGTCTCATAATACTACATCCTGAGGTCACCCCATGAAGCTAAATGAGAGGTGGTTTAGGACAAATAAAAGGAAATACTTCTTCACACCATTCTTACACTGTGGAACTTGTTAGCACAAAATATAGCGATGAAGTAAAAAGAGGGTTAGAGAAAATTCATGGAAGATAAAACTACAGGTGGACACAATTCGTGGTAGCTATGTCTTATCTTCAATGCCAGGCAAAGGTCTTTTTATTTACCCAATATTTTAATAGTTAAACGATTGTCATTCTTTTAAAATGTTTTTACTCTGCATTTATGCTGTATTTATTATTCAGTTGCTGTACCTTTGGACTACCTTGACTTTGGTTGCTGTGGGCCTCCTGTTATTTTTTATATCATGTATATCTGATTTTATAGTTTATATTTTAAAATTACTGATCGTGTGATTTGTATTTTATTTTATGTTGTTGGTTATTTGCTTTTTGTGAACTGCCTAGATAGCCATTTGGGGTATAGGGGTGCTATAGAAATTAAATGTCTATTTAAAAAAATCAGATAGTTAGCCTCTCAGTTGTTTGGGAAGTCAAGCAGGTGCTACTGTACTCACCTGTCCTTCCTTTTAAGTTTTCAGCAGGCAGCTGATGGCCCCTGTGCATATAGAATGCTGGATTGCAGGGAGCTCTTTTTATGCTTTTAATGTTGGTCCACTTTTCCATTTTAATTTAAGTTCTCTCATGGTAAGTTCATGGTAAGTTCTTGAAGCGTGGGTCTGACTTCAAGAAAAACCACTGTTGGTTTCCCCTGACAGAACAAATACTCTGCCGCATACATTTTTCTATAAATCCACATCTGAACTGCTCACAGGGGTATCAGCTCTTTCCATTCGCTTTCAGTCCAGAGTTGGTCTACAAATTTATTTATCATTCATGTATTACAAGCATTTATATCCCGTCCTTCCGCCAAGCGCTCAGGACGGCACCCTATAGGCTAAGGAGCCTTTGGGCCCATTCACAAATGCAAATAGATTGAAACACAAAGTTTGTACTAACAACAGAACCTTTGCTGTTCGGCAGGCCCTTAGTAATGGGGTTAAAAGACCTGAACTATCCTGTGACGCATCAGAACCCACACAGAGGCTTATCCAGTGTAGTGCACTATAGAAGGGTTGGGCTGCAGCTCCCATTATTCCCAGCTAGCATGGCCATTTGTAGTTGCCATCAGATAACTTCAGCTGGGGACCAGGTTGGGGAAAGCTGATCTAGCTGAAGTCTAGAAGTCTAGACTGAATCTAGAAGTCTAGAGCTGATCTAGCTGAAGTCTAGAAGGTACAAAGTTGCCACAGCATACCCTTTGTTAAATTTCTTTTCAAGCCATGTGCCAGGTTTGGCAAAGAGAGGTCTGCTTTGGAACTCAAACTGGTTTTTCCCAGGCCTCAGTACCAGATGAGGCAACCAGCTTTTCAGCCATGCCTGCACTGTGAACTAATTCTTGTCCTCTATCTCATAACAAATGACCCTCTTAGGTATTCACCCTCTTCTTATTCCCATTTATCCTAGCTAGTTTTCTTTGCTTGCCTCTTCAGGATTTTCCTGTGCAAGTAAAATTTGCCAGACCCAACCCTGTTGGAGACAGCATATATATTCTGAAAAACTTTTGACTGAATGCCCCAGTTTTCTCTGTTGTTTTAAAAAACAAAACAAAACAAAAAGGTGGTTTATTGTCATTGGTTAAATGTGTTAATATTATGGACTGGAGTGGAGATGAGTGATAATTTTGAGATGGACATTGATATACATGTTTGTAACTACTGTATAATTCTATAAATTATTTGGACCACTGCAAATTCTTTGACTCCTAGTGACATCATCACAAGGTATTGGACTGGTTAACAAGTCACAGAGACTGTTAAACACCAAAAGCATGCCAGTCACATGAGTGACACCACATTTGGCTTGCCATGGTGTCTGAATCACCCAACAAACCACCCAGGAATTCTAAAACAGGCCATTGCTGCATTTGGACAATCACTGAGAGAGAAACAGCCACAGTGGCTTCTTTTCTATGGATAGGCTGGACATGCACATGGTAGACATGCCATGAGTGGAACCGGCTGGAGCTGGGAGTCAGACTAGGTGGCCCGGGAGGCCCTTTGTGACTCGCTCTGTTTCTATGTTTGTCCCACCTCCCATCTGCTGCTTGCACACTACATCACTTCTTAATTATGTTCATGACACATGGATTCTTTTGACATCTGAACCCATCAAGGTGTGTGACTGGCCTCGAAGCTACCCTAGAATCCACTGCTTCTTGGGGTGGTTCCAAAGATGCGCCTTGCCAGGACTGAATGACACTGAAAGCTGCAATGTGTAATTGGCAAACGGGGCAGGACAAAGACAGCTTTCCCCCTGTGATATGTGAACCCAGCCCATGGTTTCTCAGTGGCTTGTTATCCACCTCAACAAGCTCTCCTTCCTGGGTTCAGATGTCACAGTAAGCCACACCAGTGAGGGTTATTGTATAAATTCAGCCATCGTATGACTGGTGCATGCAGGGTGGTTAAGAAGCAACCATGACTTATGAATCACCTTGCAATCATGTGGACCATTTTTTCAGATTACTACACATTTATGTACAAATGTAGCTACAGTATGAAACCGCATATAATCCATAGTTAATCTTTTTGTACTGCACTGTACTGTACTGTGCTGTGTGTGTGTGTGTGTGCGTGAAAGTGAGAATGAAAGAAATGAAACAGTAAACCTATGCAGTTGGAAATCTACACATCTATATATATTTGTGTATGTTTGTTATCACTCACAATATGGGGGGAAAAACCCTATCTTCGATCTATGTTGAAATGTACATTTGACCAAATGTGGGCCACCAGTTTATGAGTGAGCTATGCATTTTGGATGAACTTTGAACATTGTTTTTGATACTCCATATATTCATCCTTTCATGTGGGAAATCCACTGAACCACAGGGAATATACATTACATTCTTTACAATCTAGGCATCTGGCCGCTCTGCATATTATTGCTTCCTTAGTATAACAAGGAAAGTAATGAAAAATGATATAAGGAATATGGATGAAACAGAACCTCTGGAACTAGGAAATTAAGCATAAATTGAGGAAAGGTAAAATGTTCAGTACTCATTTAGGGATGGATCGAACTCCCATTAACATCATTGGGGAAAATTCTCCATAGACTTTGTGGAAGTAGCACTGTGACAATACAGAAACATGTGCAGGGAAATTACACATCATGAACCATAGCATGAGAGAGTGATCCTTCATTTTCCCAGGCAGGGAAAGCCATGCATTTCTCACTGGTTAGGAAAACAAAAAGCAAACCCAAGGCTAGCTAAACGTAATCTTTCAACAGACCGTGATCAGGAGTGTTGGTGAATACTGAAGCAAAGCAGTGTCGTTTTCTTAGAAGCATTATCTGAGCAATCGGCTGCAGTGGTACCCAGACTTGAAATATCCCAAGGAGCAGGTCTGTACACTGTTCCATGAAGTTTGGCATTAGGAGTGCACAACCTAAGGCTGGGGGACCACATCTGGCCCTCTGGAGATCACCAGACAGGCACACCCTCTCCAGGTTACATCCACTTTAATCTACTCACCATCTGCTTGATGGTTTCCTGGTTTTTGTGCTTCTTTGTATGTTTGTTTTTGCTTTGCTAAAGTATCACTGTGTTTGGGGTATTTTTGTCCCACCATTTTGCCTTCAGCTTCAGCTTCCACTGGAATGTCTTCTTTAGGAACCTCTCTGAAATGGAATTTGGTCCTTGGGCTGGCAGAGGATCAACACAGCTATACTACATCTGTAACCAGTCTGGTGTTCCTTCTGGCCGTGAGAAGACAGCATGATGGTGCTCCAGTGTAAGTCATTTTATAGCCATGTCCATGGCTACAGTATTGTACTTGCATTTGGGAAAGGATACTAGTAAAATTGGTTGTACAGGTACATCTTTATAGTTAGACAAAGGTCTGAGAAATCTTGGAAGCTCGGCATTCATGTGACATGTATCACAAGCCTGGGCTGCCTTGTGTGCAGAGAGAGAGAGAGGGAAAGGTGGCAGAATAGACTGTACCACTCCAGACAGTAGATGGAAAAACATATTCAAACTTTTATTTTAGAACTCCCTCTGCATACAGAAAAGCAGCACAGAGGACCAGATTACTTTCATTTCCCTGGATAGACTACTTTTCTAATTGCTAGGTGTTTTTGTTTAAAGGGATAACTTGGGAGTTAGGTTATAGTCTGAATCAGACTGCCCCGGGTTTTTTTGTCCAACCATTTCAAAGAGTGCCAGGACTCAATAAGTTGGTAGACTGCGACTTTCTTTAACGTGTAGACTAGGCAACTTGTCTCAGTACACCAATAGCTCTGTCCCTGAGATGGCTGCAAAGTATGCCCTGGAAATACAGGATTAAAAGATCCTGATGTGCCTTTAACTTGTGTTCTTTTCACCCAGCAGGCATAGAAAGCCCTTTGAAAACCGGAGTTGAGAGGAAAACATGAATAGCGAACACTAAGAGCAGTGCACTTGATCATTTTTATATAACCTTCTGGTAGGCCATTAAATTAATGTGTTGTTACTGGGCGCAATAAATGCCAGCCATTTATTCTTATGGGGCTCTATGCCAATGTGTTAGTAATTTTAAACCAAGGAACAGTTTTGAGTACTTTGCAAGGATTTTAGAGAAAGTACATAGACTGAAAGTCCAGTGTGGACTTGCTCTGCTCTTCCTTTGATGTACCTCAACAATGGATCAAAAGTTTGGTTTGCATTAAATTGCTAACAAATGTCAGGAAGATTGAGGGAGCATGTAAAAATCATCCTAAACAATAAGAAGCAAGCCAGTGAGTGGCAGTTAAGGGAAGTCTGGACTGAAATGATAAGCATTGGGTGGCAATGAACGCGGCCATGCCTCAAAGAAAATTCCAGGTAATTTGGTTTTGTGCAATGAATTCACAATGTTAGATAAATTAGACCCTCCTTACATGTCTTTTATTGGTGGCATCCTTTTCTCTTGTAGACATGTGACATTTTCTGGGTAGAAAACATAGAATGTTGGATCCAGATGTGAACATCCAACATTTTCTGAGCAAGTAATGCTACACCCCTCCAGGTCCTACAGAATCTTGGCAAACTTATTTTGCCCTTCAACTCATTTCAACTCCAACAAATGTCACTTCAGGGGTGACTTTATAACCCCAGAAGAAACGGCTTGAGACCCTAAAAATGCAAAATCCTAAAATTACTTTGTTATGGAATTTTTGGAATTTTTCCTTAAGTGGTTGCAATCAGCATAATAATGTCAGCTATCAGCAAGCACAAGAACTTTATATTTTAATTCTTCCTGAGTCTATGCAAATCAAGATATTCTCCATAACAATTTGTAAGCCCATTGATTTTTCTCTGCAAGAAAAGTCTTTGACTCACTAATTTAAAAAAAAATAGTATGGCTTTCCGTCAATCGACTCTCTTTCAGTTTTCTGGAGTTTTTAGCTTAGAATCTTAGGCTTAACATGGGACCAAGATGAACTGAATTGAAGCTTGCTTTGTATATTTTATTAGGATCTTTATTTGGGGTCATAAAGTCATCCTTCCACCCACTCCTGTAGAACTTCTCTGGGTATTTATCTTTTGTTTAAAAAATTAAAGGTCGGAAGTTGAAATTTGGGGATACTTTAGACCAGGCACTTTGCAAAACTGTCATACAAAAATGAGTTGGTAGGGCAGCTAATGTGAAATTACAGTACAGAATGTGTGCTTGGGATACTAAATTCAGCCCACAATGTGGGATAATTAATAATTAATTACCCAGATAAACTTTACCCATAGAAATGAAATCAGTAAATACATATGCAATGATATACCTTTTCCTAGGAAAGCACTAGCAAAGGGCACTAAACGTCAAATGAGTCCTGAAAGGTATTACTTTGACATCTTTCCCTCAAATTATTTGGATTAAAGATCTCTGGTTTAAAAACAAAAAGTCACTGTGATCAGCAGCTGGAGCTTCCTGTCACATATCTGTTCCCCTCCTCTCCTTTCCCCCATTAACCACCCTGCTGTTTTCTTTATATGGACAGCTATGTTCCCCTGATCCCAGAGTCTTCAAGAATGTTCTGCTTCACTTTTGCTTTGCTTCAGAGGAGTCCTGCCTTGCATTGTGTTATCTCCTTGATTGACTTGGGGTTTTGACCCAATGTGAAGCAACCCCTACTTCTTTTCATCCAACTAGTGTGTTTGTGTGGCTGGAGGAGGGAGAGCTGATAATTCTTGGAATCACTGCAGGCATGGATCCCTTTCTCTCCTGCTGAGGTCCTGAAAAGAATCCTGCTTATAAGGTGCTATTTGCATCGTGAGGAAGGTCCTCTTTGGTACAAATGTGGTACTCCACTCCTGTCCAGCTTTGGGTCACAATTCTAACCATGCCTAATCACAAGTAAAGTCTTATTGTTTTCCATCATCAGGTAAATACTTCGTGACTATGCAGAGGTGGGTGGAGGCAAAATTAGAACAAGTTTGCTTTGCTTTCTGTTGGTGGTCCTTCACATTTAACAGGCAGTATGTACCTCTACAATCACCCAAATTCAGCACTGAAAACTGGATAAGAAGACAAATATTTTAAAATTGAAACTCCTCTGGGTTTATAAGTATATCTAGTTACCTTACTATTTTTAAAAGGTTGAAAAACTACTCTTGAGATGGGAATTATTTGACCACAATGATTTTCTTATGCTAGCCAATAGGAACCATATCACAGCATTCTGTGCAAATACCCTTCAAGGCTGTTCTTGAAAGGGAAACAATGGGAAGAGCACCACAAACTTGTACAGTCAGTTTATTTAGAGTGAAAAATGGAGGCAGGGGAGGAAGGAAGGAAGGAAGGAAGGAAGGAAGGAAGGAAGGAAGGGAGATACAAGTGTCTATTTGGGGCAGTGAGTGGGCTTTCCAGTCACCTACATCTGCCTCTAGCCATATTGAAAGCATTGAAAACTGATAGAAAAATCCTTCTGCACAACAGAACACACACAGTTTGCGATTGCATGTCAGTATCTCTGGAATGGTCTCCGTCGTTGTAAATAGTTAGCTGATCGACTATTTTTTATTTTCAACCCGCTTTTATCCTTGACATGAAAGGCTTAGAGGACAGCCCAGTCAGGAAACCCTTCAAGAAAGTTGGCTTTACATTCACCCACAGACTCCACACTACTCGGTGCCAGATAATGATTAAGCTTTATAATTGCACTGTCAACCCAGCCCTCCAGCAGGTCAACCAGTCTCATGTTTTTTCTCCCAAGGACTAAGTTGTGCAGCTCATAGTCCTAGTTCACCACTCTGATACAGCAAATAAGAGAGTCTCATCATTTTCAAGGCTTTCCAGGCTTTCTTTTACACCGTCCAGTATGTGAAGCCTTGGAATGGAGGTGCTGGGGCCTTCCTTATACAAAGCACAAGCTCTACCACTGTCCTATGGTAGGAACTTCGAAGGTAAAGTAGTCCTCTCTCAGTCCACATGGGCTTGTCTGGGAGTAACACTATTTCAGAGCTAGAAGAAGATGAGTAGGTATGCATCCACCACATGTTCTAGATGTTCCACAGGTTTTCTGGTGTGTCGAATGAAATTACAGAATGCTTAGGTGAATTACTAAATCCTATGTGCACAAGTCTAGGGGTAAGTTCCATTCTACATGTTATGCTGACTTCTAAGTAGACATGCATTGATTTGTTTGCACTGTCAATCATCTGGAATGGCTTGTCCATTCTGTTCTCTTTTTGAAGCCCCAAATAGATCGCAGAATCCATTCCAGATTCTGCAATGCATTCCAGGGCTTGGAAGATGGGTAGGGCTAGTTCATTCCAAGTCCTCAATAGCTTCTTGGAGCACAGCTTTGCTTTCCCGCCCATGCCTCATTATAGAGCGGCACAAGACTTTTAGAGTGCTATTAAAACTCGTATGAAAACATGAGCTGCATGAGTTGAATCAAGGATGACTGAACTCCTGTATTAAGTTGTGAATTTATGTTTTAGCACTTGGTCATGTTTAGTTTGTAGTAGAGGTCAGCTGGTGTTCATCCTCTAAGTTTCTGGATGTTTTCTCCTCTAGTCAACGGAAGTCTGTTCTCAGTCAGATTTTTGTTTTTGTTCTTTCTTTTTAAAATCTTACTTGGATTTGGGTTCACTTTGTTATGAAGCTGTGAGAATACTCATGCATGACTTATGTTTGTATACAGCCAAGGCAAACAGATTTTTCAATTGAACCCTTTCATCCCGACCCTTAGAAATGTCTTAAGAGCAACCTCTGAGTGGTGCAGCTTATAGTGCTATACATGCAAAAAAAACCACTTTCTGATGGAATCTAACTTTATGCTGTAAGATTTCTTTCTCCAAACAGATATATTCCAGTAAGTGGCTCATTAGCACTACACAGAGGAAGTATCCTGTTTTCTTTTCTTTTTGGTCTTTTTAAAGCTCTTCAGTGTTTGCTAGATAACACTGCTGTTTTTGTACTGATATTACAAGCACTTCACTAAATTGAAGCCCTTCAGCCAATCTGTGCTCCACATCAGTGCCAGCTGTAACTGCGCAAATGCTCCACATTGTTTATGCAACAGTAATCAACAAGGCCAATTTAGAACGCACTAGCATAAATTGTGATAGATTTCCTGCCTGGGGGTAAAGATAAACCAGTGGCTGATGCTGTGGTTATCTCTGGAAGAACAGGAAATTGATGGACAGACATTTTTCCCCTCCAGGCTATCACCCGAAAGAAAGAAAGAAAGAAAGAAAGAAAGAAAGAAAGAAAGAAAGAAAGGAAGGAAGGAAGGAAGGAAGGAAGGAAGGAAGGAAGGAAGGAAGAAAGAATCTGGCATTTTCAGGAAAAGGATGAGCTGTAAGGCTCCCATGAACTTTAACTGTACGAATAGATGCTCTCAAGATGATGTTTATCACCCCATTTCATTTAGAAAATGATTTTGTGAAATGGAGGACATTTAAATATGTACTTACTTGACGAGATTTCTTTCTATCCAGCCTCATCCTTAGAGTTTGACAAATTACTGAAAGGTATTGTAATCAAAATGGTTTAAAACTTACCCTTCTCTGATCTTAGAAAAACCAAACCAAAATAAAGTAGCTTCAAAAATATTTGTCTGCTGCAGTGCTTAAAGTCCAAATTTTGTATCATTCGAGGGCAACAATGCAACAGGAAAGGCACCCAGGGCAATATTTATAGGCTTCTTTGTTTTGAGACTATGTGCCTTGGGATGCAAAAGTGCAGAATTATTTTTTAAAAAACCTGATAGTAACAATTGCAAATCATTCAATCTGTTTATCTCCAGACCAAGTTGACATGGATCACTCATACTGTTGTGACATTCAAAGCAGGAGGAGTCTTGGCTAAGCCTTGGTGTAGGCTGGGGATTGATAAGGAACGAACAGCACTTCATTTATCCGGTGTGGCTGCCCATTGTCAACTGGAATTTAGCTTGAATTTAGCTTCCTACATAATTTTTATACAGCTACCATATCAATACATGGGGGAAATATAACAATAGGCATTATTCCACAAAATGGAATAGTGCTAGTGGAGTGCCACTGGATATTTTCCTTGTACAAGCACTTGCACATTATGCTTGTTCAATTAGTTGCACAGCCACTTCCATAACTGGGAGTATGACCTGTTGTGCAACAGCTTGTACAATTACTTTCACGATGACTTGCACAAACACTTGGACAATCATTGTTATGCATTTGCAACTTTAGCTGGATTTTCCTCTTGCACAGAGATTGGAGCTTCGTTTCTGCTTGTGCAATATCATTTATATTCAAGCAGCTACACAACTGTATGCATTCCCATGTGAACATCCCACCTGTGACAAATGGAACACATAAGAATGTAAGAAAAGCCATGCTGGATCAGATCTCTATCCAGTCCAGTGCTCTGTTCACACGGTGGCAAACCAGCTGCCCACAGGAGCCCCCAAGCAGGATGGGTAGAAGAATTCTGCCTGCCCCAAGTCTTCGGGAACTGGTGTACACAGGCATACCGTCTCTAATAATGGAGTTAGCACATAGCCAACAAGACTAACAGCCACTGAAATCCTTCTCCTCCATAAATTTGTCAAATCATCTTTTAAAACCATCCACATTTGTGGCCATCATTATTTCCTGGGGCAGTGAATTCCATAGTTTAACTATCTGTCCTGAAACTCCCACCAGTCAGCTTCATGCCAACTCCCACCTTGGCATCTGATATCATGGGATAGGAATTAAAATGACTCCTTCTCCAATTTCTCAGTTCCATGCATGCTTTAAAACACCCTAAACAGCAATGTCTGTTTCTGTGCTCATGGTTTGTCAATTTAAGCTCACAAAAATAAATAAAAGAAGTTGGCAGAAGCAAGAAATTCAAGCCTGCATCTTCCTTTTCTCAATATCACTTATTATCTTCCCAGAATGGAGGTCAGACTGGATGTATGAATTAGCCCTGAGGACAGAAGATGCAGGGCATCTCAAAATCCATTCGCATTTGAGGTGCAGTAGAAGTCACAATCAGAATCTACACAAGAATGTTTGGAATGTGAACAGAAATGGAGGAGACATTTCATTTTGTCTATTACATCTTATTTCCCATTTATTGATATAATCTTACTATTGATTTTCTCAATATTAGCCATATTTTTCATATCAAAACATAGGCCTGGATCCAGCCTTGACCATGCTTAGGGTAGCCCATTGAAATCAGTGGAACAAGTTAGTCATGAGTGACTTGAGCTCCATTGATTTCCATGGGTTTCCCTGAAGCATGCCCACGTTTGGATCTAACTCATGGGCCTTTATTAACTTTATAATTTCTCTCCAAGTGCCAAGGGCGAGATGGCAAATCTTACTTTTAAAAGCCTTGAAAAAAAACAAGATTTTGGTCAGGAATGTCAAGTGTTAATTGAGACTAACTCATCAAAGAAAAGTAGAAAAATAAACAGAAGCCAGTGTTGACTAGCTGAGGGTTTCCTGGATATGCTTATTTCACCTTTATCTTGATTTATGTGTGATTGGTTTAGAGTACCAAAGCACTCTGGAGATGGAGAACCAAGAACGGGGCAAGATTGCTGTGGAATTAACTTATGTCTGCAGAAGACAAAGAGCTTCTCAACACTTGCCAGCTTTACTGGAAGGGCTGACAGTTGCCAGTACAGCCCAGCACATGCTGGATTCTGGCCCTGCTGCTACTCAGCTCTGCCCTTCCGCGGCCCCCATCCCTGGGAGCAAATGTGCACCCCTCCATCCCCCCAGGTCTTCCTTGGGAAGTAAATAGATGTTGTGGTTGATGCTGTATTGCCCACAACTGGGGAATTGCGACCGCCACAAGCTGCATTGCTGCCTCTCCCAAGCCTCCACTGCTTCCTACCAGAAATGGAAAGCTGTATTAGAGGCATGCAATGAGTTCTACCAAGGCGGTTCCACAGACTCTACTGGTTTCTTCTTGGGTTCTGTGAATCCAATGCAATTTCTTATTTATTTTCATAGAGTCAGACAGGTTCATCCAACCCCCACGACCAGTGTCAGGATATGCTTAGTATACTGGAGGGCTTGTGATCCTTTTTCTTCTTCTTTTTTGCCAATTATGTGTGCTTGGCTTCACTAAGAGGGGGCTTGCTAGAATCCACTCACTTCCTGTGATGCGAAGGTGACAGCCTTCTTTTGTAAGCTAGCCTGGCAAGGGAACTGCCAAACTTCCACCCTCTGGAAAGGTGGCTATTGCTCCAGTAAATGCTTGCATAGCTTTGGCTTACCCTGACAAAGAAAAGCAGCTGGAACTGATCTCTGCAGCTGATCTCCTTATGTGGTGAGGCAGGCACAGGGAGTGCTTGCTGCCTCAGGACAGGAGCCTTTTCCAAAGGCTGACTGACTACTGTCTTTCCCAGTAACAGCAAGATCATATGGAGACCCTAAGGGTGCAGTTCTATCACCCCACCCCTCCGAACTTGGAGGCTTGTGTGTATTCAGCACGAGGTGCAGTAGAGGTTATCTTTATAGCTGCTACAATTCTCTGGTTGACTGTTTTGGACATCTAAATTCAGAGATGGGAGAGGAGAGAAGGAGGCTGGAGGGGCGATTGGAATCAGTTTGAGTCTGTGTCCTCCATCTCATCCCCTCCCTCTCTGTTGTGACCTTGTGCGGGGGGGGGGGGGGAGGCTGGCATGGTCCTCTCCATGATAGTTGCAAGTGGGGTGGGATGGAGGTATGGCTTTCAGATTCCCAGCTCTGAGGTCCAAAGGATCCTATGGCCTGCCAGGTGATGTTGGGAGTCCATGGGGTTGCACCCCAAGGGGACTTGCTTGGAATCCTAATTCCTGTGTTACTGGATATGTGCTATAGCTGAGAAAAAACCCATGACTGATGCCCCTATCTAATCATATGACGCCTCTTACCCCTTGCCTTCTCATCCCAGTATCAGAGAACAAATCTGGTTGCACTGCTATTGGGAGGAGCAAACCAAAAGTGTTAATGCTATGAGGGGAGAGAGGTTCATTGTAGGAGCCAAGCAGGGGGAAGCAGTTTCTGAGCAACTGGCTACCAGAATGCCTTGGTAATACAGGAATCCTCAGCCCTTCCCAGATTGCCATGACAAACCAAAGCAACTCTAGAGTCCTTAGGCAGCATTTCAGGGACCACATTCCTGGGAACTTCCTTCTACTGAGTATTTATTTATTGCAATTCAGCTCTCCCCGGTAGTTGAATCTCTCTGGCCAGTTCACAACAATTAAAACAATAAAATGCAACATGATGCAACAAATGTAAATATAGTACAGAAGTTCAAAACCACAATATCAAATAAAAAGCAAAATAAAATCTAGCTGCAGTGAAAAATGTAAAATACAACAAGGGTGCCATCCAATTGCCCTCGCCCTCGATGAAGTCTGAACTTGGAGACATAGGTGCATTCCATGCCCCAAAAGCGGTGCAGTGACAGTGCTTTAAGTCCCTGCCACATCTCACAGATTTTTAGCTAGATAGCCATGTTTGGCTGTCTAGATAAAGCACAGGGGAGAAGGAAAGAAGGAGACTGGGCACTGATAAGAACTGGCATCAGTCCTCCGCCTAGCCTTCTCTCCCCCAGCAGCTCCTTTCCCTCCCCACTCCCAAAGCATATTTTTGAAATTCAAGGAGGCAGCTTGGCCTGGTTCTTTCTATGCCAGCTGTGTGTGTGTGTGTGTGTGTGTGTGTGTGTGTGTGTGTGTGTGTGTGGGGTGGGGGTGAGGCAGGGGCTCAGCCACTGGCATCCCAGTTCTGAAACTTCGGGATCTCAGGGCTGGGACTCCAAAGCAAAAGGAACTGAATAACTGAAATGCCTGTAAAAATAGGGTGTTTGTGCATCTGCGGTAACAAGGAGCCTTACAATTAAATTAATCCAGTGCTGGATTTCTTAATGTTTAGAAGACACAGCCAGAGCTCAGTTGACCAAACAGTATGCAGGGTATTTTTATGTTGTTTTATGAGTGACAAAATCAATGGAAGTTCTACTTTCCACACAGAATAATAAACAGAACCAATGCATGGAACTAATTTTCCAGCTAATATCCTGCTATTTGTATCCTCACTATTGGCACATAAGTGAGCGCTGCCATGAGAATAACTGGCTCCTTCTAGGTGGACAGTAACCCTCAACACATGGACTATTTTCTTGCCTGTCCAGAAATCTGTAGATGTATCAACCTGAATGTTCAGAGTGAAACCACAATTTGAAATTTGGCTCTGGAGATTTGTTCTTCAAATATGGTTCAGAACCATTCATACTCAAAGCCTTGTCCCAGTGTCTGACTGTGAGAAGCAGGACAGACATCAAAACATTGAATTGTGGACTATTCCCTGTGCAAGATGCCAAGGATGCCATTCTGTTTCCTCTCTGATTTGCTGCCCCCAGTCAGCTTCCCGTGGCCACTGATTGTACTCATCCCTACCTGCCCTCATCCTCAAACCATCCTTAGGGTTTCCTTCAACAAGGCCTTTATACTGATGTAAAACTACACTTGTTGATACTTCTCTTTATTTACATTGTGATGTCTGGGCTACAAAAGACCAAAGGGGTTGAATACTGGAAACAGAGAGAACGATGCTTTGCCTTTGTCAAACTAAAATCTTCCCCAAAAAACCAAAACAAAAACTCTGGGGCTGTGAATCTCTGTTACAAAAGTTTGCTGGTTATGCACAGTCCTGTTTTTTACACATGTATTACCATCATCTTCATTATCAACGTGTTGCTATAAAGGTAAAAGGAATACCGGTAACATATCATAGAAGGACAGGAGAAGCAGTACCATTGCTAGGCATATCATTCGTCGTGTGACCGAACACTTGAGTGCCATGTTGTGGTAGAAAGTGTGACAATGATGCCACACCCCTTTTGGCATGCGAGGACTGCACTGTCATTCTGCTTTGGAAAACCCAAACCAAATCTGGGCATTTAAAAAATAGGAGGAATGTAATGTATAGGGATGAGATATGGAGTATTTGAATAGTGTTCATTCTAGAGAAAACAGGAGCGTGAAGCCCACAAATTCAGGAAATAGTATTTTTTTCGGGCCAACTTTTAGCAGATTTCAAAACTTGTTCTCTTTTGAGGCAACCGTTTAAAGCAGACAATGGCCACCAGGTGGCAGTAGAAACCTCTCAAATAGCAACCCCAGTCTATAGCGCTACAGCCGCAGTAAATGAAACAGGACGGTATTTCGAGAATGAACGTTTTAAATACAGCAAACGTTACAGCCTAATCTTATGTTTACTTAGAAGCATGCTCCACTTACTCCTAGGCAAGTGTTCACAGGACCGAAGCCTTAGGTTGCAAAACATTTCAGAAGAGAAAAACAGCATTCTATAGGAAAAGCCTGGAGTGATCCAAACTGCCATATTCTGAAACTGTCAGACAGAGGAACCAAAAATACATTACTTGACTATTCTGGCTAAGAGATTATTATGAAGGGCATCAATGTGGTTTTAGGGAGTGATCTACACTACAGTCCCTTCCGTGTGTGTATCTGTACTGTGGCAGTCTATCTTCAAAGTGCAATTGTTTCCATTAAGGCACACGCTAATGGGCCTTACCCTCCTGGATTTATAATGCCATCAGGTGCCACACAATTGCATTGTTTTCCAATTGCAGGAGAAATAGCACAAGATTAAAAGGTCACCTGGGCACAGCAGTATCGCTTTGGGATGCAAATTCACGCCACATGTTACTTTGCAGAGGTTGGGTTGCAGTAGACCTGGGAGGGAAGGGCTGATTTCTCTGGTTTCTTTTCTTGTAGGCACAGCTGACAGAACGTGCACCTCCATTGGCAGGCTGCTGTGGAGTTTTTAAAGTTCGGAGCCTCACTCCACCATACATATGTATGACCAAAAGTAGCCATCATCATCATCATCATCATCATCAAGGAGGATGCTGTGTGAGTGTATCATGGGGGCATGCCAACTAGCTAAGAAGAGAGGGGTGGTACCAAGTTTCACATCAATTACAATTTGATTTATTTTCACACACAACATTAATTCTATGGGGAGCCCAGAACGGCAAGAAGAAGTTTGTTTGCTAGACTCAGACAGTCAGGCTGATTTTTAATTTGAATCAGCTTGTATGTGCCCAATTCTGCCATTTACAGCTTTGTGTGCTAAATGTGAATTGTGAGTTATGGCTGAATAACAACACATGCAATCGAAACATCTGTTAGAATCTAGGCTCAGGCTTGCTGCGTTTAGAACTTCAGAGCTCCCCTTTGTTATTGAAAATATTGATTGAGGTTGAGCTATTCCTACTCACAGTCTATGTTTATAATATATGCTGTCAGTGAACAAGTATGATGCACAAGCTCTTAAGAATGGAAAAATGAACTGGAGTATCCCATTTTGCCTAATTAATGACTTGCTTTGTTGGCATCTCTCTCAGAAGGGGTAACTGATGTAAGTCTATGTGTGAGCAGCAAAAACTGACATTTTGAATATAAACTCTCCATCTGATGGAGGTATAATATTGCTAATACATCTTTTACTGAAGTTTTCGCAATGCACACTGGCTGTTTCCTTTTGGGAGAAGGCAATAATATGGATAAACTTCATGACAGTTCTTTAATATTTACAAATACACATGTTCTTTTTAACTGTCTGTGTGTCTCTTGGAACTTAATGCAAGATCACTTTGAATGAATTCTGGGCACCTTTTTAATAGCAAAAAGACTAATATTATAACATTGGAAGTACAAATGCCCACCTGGAGTGGGTAGACTTGATAAAGCTTTCAGTTTTTGAACACGTGGTTTTTAGGCACTGCTTATCAATGAGCAAACATGTGGCTATCTGGGCTGTCTTTGTTGAACTCTATAATTAATAGCAGTATATTTTGCTATATACAGAATATATAGAGTTCATAGTCTGTGCATATTTATGGTAACAGAGTCATTCAAATTTCATGTAAGAAAACTGGAATGTTTCATTTTATTTTGTTTGATTTCTTTAATTATTTTTAGGTTTTGGTTTGGAAACTCACAATTAAAAAATTAATTTCAGAAGAGCTTGCCAACTCCCCACTCATTTCCAGTGTGCTTGCTTTTCCCACTCACTCTTGTGTGGTGGTGCCCAGGAACATGCCCCTTGCTGCTGCCACCATGTTCTTCCTCATGTCCTCTTCTCATCCCCTGCTCTTTCTGCAGTGACAATGGAGGTGAGGAGTTGATTTTCTCCACCACTGTGTGAGAGCAAGTGAGCAAGGACGGGAACACGGGGGCGAGGCAGGGGGAAGGGAACGAGTGGTTCCTGCTCACAAATTCCAATAAAATGTGCTCAGTTGGAACACACATGTCTTTGTAGCACATGGAAATTGCAAACGCCAGAAAAAACATCATTAAAGTGTTTGGAAAACAATGGAATATCGAGGGGAAAAGAATGTGAGGAGGATAGCTTGGGATCTGTGCCAGTGATCCAGTCATTAAAATGCTGGTAAAAGCCTTTTGTAATGACTGGTGACAAGGAGAAAGTGCAGGAGTTATTCACAGGCCATGCCAGCTAGTTGCAAAAAAGAAATGAACTAACAAAACCCCTGTATATTTACGCAGTCTAAAGTCTTGCACAGTCCTGAACAGAATAGGAAAATGTGCTTCTCTGTGCTACACATTTCCCACTAGGTAAGTGGCAGGGAATGAAAGATAAGAGCCTTTTCTTGAGTGGGGAATCAAGATAGTTGTAGGCACCACATGCATTATAACTTTATTTTTTTCCATAAAATATTCCCGCATCATCCATCTGTCATCATACGTATCGCCGGTTTGTACAAAGCTGTGTTCTCTCATTGACAACTGAGAAAGCAGCATTTCATGTTCTCAATGAAAACAAAGGGAAACTGTGAAAATGATGGTTACTTTCACAGTGTGGAGAAACACTGCCATTAGTGGGTGTGCTGAACGCCCTGCAAAATATGGCCCCCATTCCTCCTAATATAATCTATTTCCTTTTGCATGGTTGATAGTTTGGAAAACAGCTGTCAGTCTATTATTGGTCCTTCTTCCCTTTACCCTTCTTTTTCTGCATGAGATGCATAAGTCCAAAAACTTTGATAAGACTAAAATGTATTTCAGATCCTTTCCATTTGCATTTGGAAAGGGTGGTTGTTATCCGTAGGTTTTACTGTACCATCTAAGGGAAGGATTGATGCCTTTCCCCCCTCACTTCCCTGGACACCTGCCCTTCCCCCTTTCCCTCTGTCCGTTTCCTGGCTTTGTAACTAGTGACTCATCCAAAGAGCTCTGATGAAACCTTGTCCCAGTAAAATCAGTGAAAATGTTGCCATTGACGTCAGCAGAGTTTATTCGCAAACTCAGAGTTCCTATGGCTGGATATGGACACCTTGCATGTCTGTGCCATGTTATCTTAAGCATAACAGGGAAAAATCAATTAATACTGATGAACTCATGATCCAAGAAAAAGAATTGCTTAATCTTTCAAATTCCTCCCTAAAATGGGATCAAGAAGAACTGGTTTTGGAACAGCTGGTTTGTGGAACTGACTGAGGAACTGCCAGTGTTTTACACTCGGCTCTGAAGTTTGGCCGTCTGTCTTTGTGTAAAAAATTAAATTGGAAGGATTTCTACTACAGCCTTTGTAGAAAAGCAGAAATGATGACACCCAGTTATGAGAGGAAATTGGGGTAATGCCACAACAGGAAACAGGAAAAGATCCCCTGAAAAATCACTCAGAGGTAAAGTATTGTTTAAAAGGTGTTGCTAATATAAAAATGACAATATGCTTGGAAAGGAGATGCATAGAAATCACAGTAACAGTGAGAAGTAAAAAGACCAGCTCTAGATCAAGCCTAACTTTGCATATTAGGTTATTGTTACAAAGAAATTGTGACCTTAGCAGTTCGTCGTTTCACTGGTCAGCTTATATATTAAGGAGAGTCAAAAGGGGAAGTATTGATAGGTCCTCCATTAATATTATATTGGATCTGATTGTCCTGTAGTTCTAGGAAGTTGCACACCAAGTTTTCCTTCCTTCCTTCACAGGCAACAGACTATTACTTTGCAAAAAGCTCTTTACTGACCAAAGGATACCCAACAAATGCCATCTCCACAGGTTGTCTCTCTGAGTATGCCCAGAGTAGTTCAGTTGAACCCAATCTAAACAACTGCCTCCAGAAACCTCCTTTTCAGCATGCCTGGGCCCATTCCCTTCTGGAAGGGCTGTTTGGAAGTGAACCCACCTCTTTTCTCTGCGTGTGTCCTCTAGTTGGCCGGCTTTCCTCTCCCAGTGCAGCGTCATGGGGTCAAGAGTCATAGCAGGTTGGTCTGATGCTGAGTGCTCCACTCCCATGCCCCCACATGACACGTGTGTGTCTTGGCTATTTTCAGAGCCTGCCGGAGTGCCTGGGGAGAGTGGCCTTGAGATAAGCCCTGCTGGGGTCCCCCGCTCCCAAGCTCTCCCTACCTCCTCCCCTTCATTCTCTGTCTCATCGTCCAGATCAGTGTGACCCATGAATCCATGCCAAGAAGAACCACCAATCCCACTCCCAACATAGGCCTATGAACTGGCAAGCATCAAGGAAATAGTTGCTCATGGGTCACAGCATAATTCAACTAGGGAATTTGGTGCCACAGAAAGTGGGGATGGCCACCAATTTGGATGGCTTCAAAAGGGGATTGGACAGATGCATGGAGGAAGCCACTGGTGGCTCCGGCCTTACAGGCTATGTGCTACCTCCTTTACCAGAGGTGGCGTGCCTGCATTAGGAATGTGGAGGAATCCACTTTGGGCTAAAAACCCCACTGGATTCCCTGGTCCCCTTTGCATCAGCAGCAGCCTGAGTTCCTGGCAAGCACGCCCTGAGTTTGTGAGGTGCTCATCAAGAATTGAGCCCCACAAGGGTTGGCGGCCCCCTTTCCCATTTGTGCCCCTGTGTAAATGGTTTCCCCTTCCTCACAAGAAGGATAGCCTGAGACATCACCTGGATTCTTTGTAGAATTCCTCCCTTCCCTGATCCCCAGGGTTCTACCTCCCAGCATCTGCTGCCAAGATGACCTTCCACGGCAGGCATGGAAAAAATTGCAGCGCTTCCAAAGGTGGAGGAGGATATGATTGTGCTCTTATTCATCCGTTTATTTATAAAGTATTTATACTGTATCCATGGATCATAGGTCAGTATAACTGCTTGATCATAAGTGCTAAGAAGACTCTGGAGCTGTAAAGGTGGCAGGGCCAACGCTGGATGCTTCCAAATGTGGCAACTGCAAGTATTGCCATACAGCTGGCCCAAGCAAACTGCTTTTAGCACAGAAAGCCAAGCATGACAAAAACTCATCATCAGCACTCCTGAGCTGATCAAATGTAGAAGTCAACTTATCCTTCCAAGTGCACACAAAAGCATTTTCTTACCAATGCACTAATCATTAAAGTAGTTTGGTAATATCTAATCTTATATAGTATCAGCGCACTGCAGACAGTATAAGCAAATTAAGTTTTGACTTTTTAAAACTGATTTTTTTTCTTTTAAATAGTTTGCCATGTCTGTTTATCACATTCCTAAAATCCAGCATTACACTGCTCTAATACAGCTGGTGTCATATGAAGAGGAAGATTTTAATACAGTTTTATCATAGCAGATGAATTTAAGGGATAGAAAATTAAAGTGAGTTTATAGTACATGTGGAAGAAGGATTGGCAGCCAGATCTTCCATAATTGGTTTGCTTTGGTAGAACCTAAGTCCACTACTAATAGGTGGCATTTTGCCATATTTGATCCAGTGGTAAGATTTAGGAGATCTAGTCACCAAATATTTCATATTTCAGGATAAAGATGTGATATGCATGTCCAACTTTTGACAGGATTCATTACATTACATTAACAAGCGTTCATTACAACTGTAGCTGTTTTGCTTCTGAAGAACAAAACAAACTAAAAAAAAGGACATGCTCATGTACTTTGAAGCAGCTCAGTTGAATTCAGCAGGACTACTCATGAACACATACATACATGGCTTGGAGTGTCTTCTCTTTTTTCTCTTTCATTTTTAACTTGAACAATTTGGGTATCAGTTTACTTCATTCAGACATAGAGAGAGACAGAGAGAGAGAAAGACAGAATATTTTAGTATTCTCTGTTTACTAAAATCCTCTGCGTGTTCCAAGACAAGACATTTGAAACAGTGGCACTAGTATTTGGGATAATTCACTTGGTTTGTACTTCAGTGTAATCTAACCTAATCTCATCCTTCCGGCCATTACAGGAAGTAAAACTCAGCCTTCAAATTTGTACTTCTTTGTATTTTGCAGCAATTAAAAATTGCTGCAAAATATATGCAAAATGCATATATCAGGGAAAGTGGGTGTACACACTAACATTATTAGTGGCATAATGTTAAAATGCATTTCATTTAGATAATTGCATGCAAAACCATGTGTGTAAGGCACAATTGCCTCAAATCATGTGTTATGGAAAACCGGAATGCAGATGGATTTTTATGAGAACTTTAAAAAAATGAACTGAACAAGGAGTTCATCAGTTGCCACTACAGGGCCACTGTCTCATCAAGAGCTCTTGCAAGTGGCAAGTCCAGCTGTGATGAACCAGCTCTTTTTGCAGGCAGTTCCCAGGCTCCTGGCCTGGTGGTTTATGAGTCAGTGGGATGCCTGGCATCTCCTCCTATCACCTCTCCATTTCCTAAGGTAAAGGATGTAATGGTAAATTTGGAAGGGGAGCCATACCCCAAACTAGAGTCCAAAAATTTAGGTAGTTGTGTTGATCCTTATCAACAAACCACTGTGTTCAGTGTAGCAGTGTTCAGTAGCAACACGTGCTGTTGAATGTCACAATTACCTAACTCGCCGGTCAAGCTTTACCTGTTTGCTAGTCTCATCTGTTTGACAAGTCTGGACCAGCATTTTTTGAACTGGCTATTTAATTGAAATTCACTGTGAGCTTCTGAGCCTCCACAACCTGCCGTTAAACTGCACTATTTCTGTGCATAGGCTGAGTTTGTTGGATTCCCCATTTGCTTACCTATGGGGAACTGGCATCTCTCCCTTAACGCCTGGATCAGATTTCAGGTGTTGTTCCTACAGTTTTTTCTTTCATTCTGTTCAGCAAGGAGATGTCTTTGTTTTTTGCTTATTGCTGCTGGTGGGTCACAGTGCAGAAGAGGTGGATGCATGGCATCAAGGTGCCATACATCCTTCTAAACAGCATTTCCTACAATGCGGTTTGCCATTGCACAGGTACCACCATTGCTTTACACAGCATGAGAGCGCTTTTCCCTGGCATGCAGCGTTGTTCTTTGGCTTAGCACTGGTGTCTTGCAGAAGGTTAGATGCAATGCAAGCCCGGGAATGCATGAGAATGTGGGCAAGCCAATAGCAAGAGCCATTGTTCATAGAGCTCACACGGGGATGGAGGCATCATTCAGCCACATTCTTTCTGACTCTGAGTCTTTGTAGCTTGCCAGTTCTGTTCAGTCCCAAACAACAATACCTCATATATCATGAGCAGTGCTACTGTAAAGGACAAAAGAGGGAGAGAGAAAACACAAATATTTTCCCCTAAAAAACAATTTGTTGAGACATTCGTCAACTGCAGGCTCAAAATATGTAAATAATACGCGGCCTTTTCACCCCACCATTTGGCAAGCTACAACTGGCAATTGTGGACAATGATGTGCTGATGAGATACTGCCTCCCTCTCATATAGGAAAATAGGAACCATTTGTACTTCTGAAAATTACAAGATGTTAATATTGGAAAAGGAATTGTTTAAAATGCTAGTTCTCAAAATAGTCTCCAAACCAGAGTGTAAGCTGATGTTTTAGAGATGAGTGAGAGTTATATTTGGCAAGGATCTCACACTCTGGAAATGTTAAGCTTTGGCATTTTCCTGACAAATGGTTAGTATCGCACCCTGGTGTCTGCAGAGGAAAGGCATCACCAAGCAGTGACGTATTTCTTGCAAACATGCTCAAACTAAGGTCATCAACTCACCTCGCTAAACCTCAAACAACATAAGTCAACAATTTATATTACACTGAGAATCTGTAATGAATGTGGCTTCAGCAAATCTTTTTGATGAGCTGCCTTTGAACAGAAGAAACAGATGGAGTGGTTCAAATTGTATGGACTATTTTTCTCTCACACACGTGTGTGTGTTTCTTATATAGAATATTCTCTCTGGCCTGTACTGAAACTTTTTTCATTCTCTGATGGTAAACGAAAAAAATGAAGATGTTTTCCTTGATTTATTATACAATTTGGCAGTGTTTCTGAAATCTGTATACTTCCATGCTCATAGAACTTCAGGAATTCCACACAAATAGAATTAATAGGATCAGTATTTTAGGTAAACTTTAAAATACTGCTTCACATTTTTATTTATGAAATATGTATTTGTTAAATGAGTGTTACAAAGTTCAAAAACAACAACAACCAGAAAGAGAATGTTACGGTTTTGTGAAATCTCATATGGCATATTTTGTATAGTTCTGGTTCTGGCACCTCAACAAGGATATTGTGACGTTGAGAAGATGCAGAAAATGGCAATGAAAATGATCCAGGAGCTAGAACAATTCCCTGCTGTGGAACAGTTGTGCTCTTTAGGTTAAGGAAAATGAGAATAAGGGGACTTGATAGAGATTAACAAAATTATACATATTTGTGGAGAAAGTGAATAGGGGTGAGGTTTTGTCTTTTTCTCTCATATGCCAAGTTACATAGTAGAACAACCCAGAGTTAAGGTGATTTCTGATCTTTCAAGAAGAAACAAGGCAGAGTTGGATGCAAGAGTAAAAACCTCAGTTCCAACCTTCTCTCTCCCCTGACACACCAAAACTTCTGGATTGTTTAGGTGCTTCCATTTGGAGTGGGAGTGATCATGCATCACCCAGTCTGTTTGCTCATTTGCTACAACTCACTTTTTAAAAGACCTGCTTGTTGTGACATATGAACAGGGCCATTATATTGTATAACAATAGAACTAGGGATCATCCAAGAAAGTTAAGTGGTAGGAAATTTGGGGAGATAAAAAAGTACTTCTTTCACCCTTGTTGATCTGTCATATTGGCTGAACCTAGTCACAGAATTTCAGCCTGATATATTTCATTTTTGGAAAACCACTGAGAGAAATAAGTTTGTTGTATTGTTTCTTTCCGTACTTCACTGTGGCTTCTTTTAATATCTGGATCCAGGAACTCCATTTGTCTGTTAGTGGTGAAAAGTACCATTGAGCCCTACAGAAAGAGCAGCGACAGAAGGGGTCACTCTTGGCACCCAAGTCCCACTACCCACAGTTTCCTAGCAACACACACACACGCGCGCGCGTGCGCGCGCGCGCACGCGCACTTGCTTTGTTTCTATTGGTTAAGCACTGTGTCCATCACCCTGTTTACTTTCTGCAACAGGGAAGAAATGGACAAACTCAGGCAGAGAGATGGAGAGGAATTGCAGCAAACATGTTTCTTTTAATGTTAAAAAAGCACCCTTTGGGTGCTGATTGGCTAGGAAGCATCAAAGAGATGGAAGTACAAGCAAAGTGAAAGAACCTGCCACAAAACTGTGCTGTGCCAGTTGGGAAGAGGCAGCTGAGGCTGAGAGGGGCTGCTGAAATGCATGGTGAGAGTGGGAAGATGGAGAAACAGAAGCATAGAAACATAGAAAACAGAGCGAGTCAGAAGGGGGCCTCCCAGACCATCTAGTCTGACCTCCGGCACCAGCCGGCTCCGCTCATGACATGCTCACCATGTGGACGTCCAGAGGGGATCCAGAGGCCACAGAGGGTCCTGTGCCGTGATGTGTGAACCTGCCCAGTATTTGTTTGAACTATGGAATTTGCTAGCATAAGATATAATGATGGTCACCAACCTGGACAGTTTTACAATGGGATGAAACATATTCATGGGTGATTGGTTACCAATGGATATGTCTGCCTTTGTAGACCAGGTGGGGAACATAACTGGGAGGGTGCTATTGCGCTCATGTTCTTCTAATGGACTTCCCTCAGGCATCCAGTTGGCCACTGTCTGAATAGAATGCTGTACTAGGTAGGTCCCTGGCCTGATCTACCTTGCCTTTTCTTATGCTCTCCTGAGAGATCACTGAGTGCAAATGGCCAGATGTTTGTTTGACAATGAAGAGCAGTTATTGACCCAACAAACTAAGACTTAAGCAAACCATAGGTAGTCGTTACATGTGGACCAGATGATAGTCTTCTTTGTGCTTAGTCTTATTTTGTGGATGATGTTACTGGTTTCCAATTATATTTTTAATGAGAAAATGTGACACCCCCCCCATGCTGAATGCTAAAAACAGCTGTGAAACATTATAAGAACTGGCAATATGCATTTTACTATTTGCATAAGCGTGAATTTAACTTACTAGTTAAACTGTCATATTTAAGAGCTGGTACACACAACATTCACCATATGGAGGATGATTTCAATCGCATTCTATGATAGCCAGTGCTTTTTTTGTAAAAAAAAAAAAAAAAGGTGCTGGAACTCACCTCTTGGGATCAGTCACTCTACACACACATAAACATAATGGTCGCCACCGGCAGTAAGAACTGAGCGCGCGACTGCGCGACCGATCCCAAGGTGAGCAGCGTCCGGAGCCGAACAGGGCCCTCTCGAGCAGCGCCAACATACACGCAGCCCGCAGGCACTATTTTAGTGCTGTTTGCTGCCGACCTGCTACGCCCGACAGGGCGATTCACAATCACATGGAAAAATCCATCAAAAAACGGTGCCGGAATGCCGTTCCGGTGTGTTCTATGACAAAAAAAGCCCTGATGATAGCTCTCTGGATAACAGGCTGATATTTTTCAAGAGCTCATAGACTGTGGAGAATCTTGTCCAGGCTATATGTACGAATATAATACATTGCCGCAATGATAGCTACTTGCACATGGCAAATTTGTACGATCTCCATTGTGCGCAGATAAGTAGCATGTGTGACTTTTTCTTCTTCCTGGCATGCTGCTGCTGTGATGACGATGATAACAATGACAACGACAATGACACCAACATCTTCACATTTATCCTAATTTTCCAATTCAAAAGTTAGAAACAACAACTTCAGAACAACTGAAGTCTGTTAAAATTAGTCTAATATCCTCCCTTCATCATAAAGCAAGACAATAGCCAAGAAACAAAGCATCCGATGCAAGTTACAGAACGGAAACAACAATAACATGTGCTTCACGACATCTGATCCAATCACTTCAGCTTGAGAGGAAAATAGCGGCTCTTTGGCTTTGCTCACAGTTACTACAAGAACTCTCTCGGTGGATAGGGATCCACTGCCCAACTACAAATAACTTCCTTCAGAGTGATGAATGTTGTGTTTTCTTAAAATGTTAGTCCATACTGGCCTCCAACTCTTGGTGGCAGGACATGGCAATGAGAGGTCTATTGCTGGTGTACCAGCCTCTGTCCCACTTGAGAAATTTTCTTCTGCTACGCTGTGTCCTCAAGTATACCAAGGGTTGCTGCTGTGAAAACTGTCAGTTTTGATCATGTGGGAACCATGTTCATCTAAGCTACATCAGCTTTGAAACAATTTCTTCAACTTTCCTTTTGAAAAAAAGTATTTTTTTTCATTCTCATAAAAGCCAGGATAGACAAGGACTTCTCCTTTATTTTTCCTCAAGCCCCAGCTTCCAGTTGTCTAACTGCTCATTCCTTTCAAAAATGTTTGCTAAATTATGTTTTTCCAAAATCTATTACAAATATTATATTGTAAGCCATCCAGAGATGAACCATAATGGACAGGTTAGAAATATCCTAATAAATAAATAATAAAAATATAGATAAGTAAAATATTGTATCTTACCCATTTGACATCATACATGGTTATAACTGCTAACAAACTCTCAAAATTATAATACTTTTACATCCATTGTATTTTGCCATGCTCAGATTTAAAGCATTGACAAAAAATTAGATGTTCTAAAAGATGTTCTGGAAAGCATGAGACTGGGACTCAGGCAATCTGGGTTCTAGTCCCCGCTCAGCCATGGAGCCAACTGGGTGACTTTGGGCCAATCACAGACTCTCAGCCAAACCTACCTCACAGGATTGTTGTTGTGTGGATAAGATGGAGGAGGAGAATGATATAAGCTGCCTTGAGTCCTTTGAGGAAAAAAGGCAGAATATAAATCAAAATAAATAAATAAATAAATAAATTTCTGTCAGTATTAGACAATAAGAAACAAACCTTTACAAAAGATGAGCATCCCTTCAATCATTTTAAGAATGGATGAATGTGTTTATTTCTGAAATCATTATGGACAGAACAGTCTAGAAATGAACAAGAACTTCCACTGATATGAAATTGCAATTACATGCTCTGTCAATTTTAGGAAGACCTTTATGCTGGACTTCCCAATCTACCAAAGGAAGAACATTTAATCTTGCTCTAGGAAGGGCTATCCTCATTTTAGTATCTGGTGAGTCTGCTATATATTTTGGGAGAAATAGGGATGAAGGAATAAAGGAAGCATTAAAACTGTTAGATTGGCAGTCCTTAATCCCAGTTTCCTGGTTGGAGCAATATTGCTTTAGCTATAACAGATCCTTGAGCTAAAAAGAAAGAGACAAAGAATTCCAAGATCATGGCAGCCAGTTGCAATTTTTTTTGCTTCCATGAGGTTGGACCCACCTACTTTCAACAGTCAACTACTTCTGACCAATCCCATTTTATGGAAGAAATCATAGTAGGGTCTATTGTTGCCATAGCAAATCAAAGCAGAATATTTGCCTCCCTCTTATTCTACAAGAACAACATACTGCCTGTTATTTCCCCTAAACTTTAATAAAACCCAACAGTCCTTCATTGTCTCCCCATATGGCTTTATAGTTGTGAAGAGTGTGGAATATGATAGCAGCTCAGGATGGAGGGGGTGGCTGGCACAGATTGGCATGGAGAAATGTAGGAACAAAACCTATGAGACGATGGAATGCTGACAGGGAGTTCCTTAAAGGGGTCTGCCCAGTCAAGGAATTCCAAAGTCAGGATGCAGCAGTTGACAAAGTCCGATCCCACATTCTTTCCAGCTGAAACAGGTGGAACATGTTAGAGGGCCTCTCCAATTGATCTCAGTGCACGGAAGGATCTTAGAGGAAAAGATCGTCCTTTTGGACATTTTGATTCCAAGCCTTTTTAAGGCTTTCAGAGTGATAGCCAGCACTTTGAACTGTACCAGAAATAGTTTGGCAGCCAGTGTAGTTGATATAAAAGAGGAGTTACATATTCCAAAAAACTGTCCCAGCAAAATCATGTTATCTCTCTGTCTGTGCAATTCTATGCAAGTTTAGTCAGGGGAAAAGTCCTAGAATTCCCATGCTGGCTAGGGTCTGTTAGAAGCTGTAGGACATTTGCTGTTTAACAATGTAAAGGATTGCACTCTGAAGGAATTTACTTATGAGTTACCAAGTAGTTTTGGTTTTCAGGGAGATATATCCAATAAAAACAAAACAATGATGATCAATAACACCAAAGGTACAATTATAATAATATACTGCAGCAAAACCACAGTTTATTTCAAAATAACCAGGCAGCCAATACACACAAAACATCTAAAAGAGTCACCAAGAGAGGGAAAAAAATGCTCTAAACACATCTTCAGAGTGTCAATAGTAATGATGATAAGGTTATCAAAGGGAGTGCCTGGCACCAAATTATCAAGGGTGGCACACAGGGGACACGGGGACATTTCAGGGTACAGGGCCACTCAAAACATTACAGTACACTTAGCTGAGGTTTCCAGATGATTTTCAAAGGCAGTTCTATGCAAAGAACCTTATAGCAGTCAAATCATGATGTAACAGTAAGGCATGGATGACTGTGACCATTTTGTACATGCAGGGGAGAGTTTTTTCATGGATGGTAGAGTTGATTAGGAGCCATTATGTTCATAGCTGCAGAGGTCTGTGGTATATGGAGCAGAATGTTGGATAGCCCTAGAAATTCATCACTGCTGGGTCACAATGCCGCTTATTTCATTAAACTTAGTTTTGCGATACATTGTCTTAGGCTATGACAACCTGCCTGACACCTGACACCTATTAGTTTACCCCTTTCTGTTTATTTTTACCTTAACTGGGCAATATCATTCTTGGGGCCTCCGATGTGTCAAGCAGGACAGGTCACTTACAACATAATCCTAGAAAGGTATTTTCAGAAATGAGTGCCACTGAGTTCAGTAGAGCTCACTCTCAGGTAAGTGGGTACAGCCTAAAGCCATTGCTGGTATTTTGGAGAGGAACAAAGCTTAGCATCAAGTCTCTGTACATGGTCAGGGTAGAGGTTAGCATTTTCAAAAATGCCCATCCTAATGAGAAGCACACTTTACAAGCCAAGAGTTCCTGGGCTCAGATCCACAAGGTGCTCTTGTTTGATGAACCGAATTCATTGCAACGTTGTGCTGGCAAGAACGCTTTGAAGATCACGCACATCGCTCTGATCCCAAGAAAATAAATAATGGCCAAATCCTGGAAAGGTAGTGAGAACGTGCAGCTGGTGGAGGACTTTTATTAGCTAAACTAGTCAACTGTCTTTAAAAATAAAACAAATGCAGCATATATTCTAGCAGGGAAACCAGCCATAATCTGTTTTGAAACAAATAGATTGTGTACAGCTGTCTCCATATGTGAGGGAAAATGATGATTTAATGTTGATTAAGAGAGAAGGCCTTTGAAGTGAGCAGAGCAGGAGCGCACAGAATGTCTTTCGTGATCATTATCAGTCTTTCACCGAAGGCAGACTTGGTGCCAAAAGCTCTTTCCCTAAACTGGTTAAGGTGGATTCGGGAGCGAAGGCTTTGTGTGTTTTAAAAGAGCTTCTCGTTCACGGGCCTCTGATGTCTTATTCTTTTAGGAACACTAATGCCTGAGAATAAACAGATGCAGCTTTTTCACTGGTTAACTACAAAAAGGGGCAAGGTCCCAGCTATGCCTGCATCTTGGCGTTAGTCAGGCTAGCAACTGAGCATACATCCTGCAATAAAATTAAATCAAAGATGATTTTTTTCTCCCTATGAGCAGATGTTTTAGTAACAGGAAAAGAACTGAGCTTTCTTTTCTTTATGTGAATAATTAAATCAAATGATGAAGCTAGAATGACGAAGATCTGTTTGCAACAGTATTGGTATACAAGCACTTGGGTGCACAGATCTAAGGAGCCCTCTTATATCTGTAGATAAACACAGTACACAGAGACAATATAGGCTGTAAACAGGGTTTTTTTGGATGAGATAAAAGAAGTACTAGAAAGAGCCTATGATAATATGGCTTGATAATTATACGGGCTTTATCAATAGTTATTAGATGTTGTCATCTGTCAGTAGTTTAGCCAAAAACTCAAAACTGCAAACCTGCATTCTTTTGTGTTAACCCATTTTGGCTTTATTCCCCTAGCCTACTTTTTTCCCAGCCCTTGAAGTCAGTTGGGTTTTTCCACAACAAAAGATCTGAGGATCCTAGCAATTAAAAGAGAGGTGGTGAGTAGGGAATCCCTATGAGAATAAGGAACTTGAAAAATGGAATTGCCAATAATAGATCATGTCTGATAAAAAAACACCCTCAAAATACAATTTAATGTGAGTCCACCTAATTCATTTGTAGCTGTGGTGATATCTGAACCAGAAGCATCCTTGTTCTCAGCTCTCATTTTTAGTTACGTTAGTATGTAACTACTCAAGATCTAACATTCTTTCCTGTCTCAATTATGCACTAGTATGAACTGTAAAGATGGGTAACCATCCCTGTCTTCTTGTTAGCGATCACAATACATAGCTTTCTCTGAAAAAAAATTAAGGTAGATCATCTCATTTGCTAGTCAAAGATATATGTACATACACACCACATCTGTGGTGTGCTTTAGAGGAAATGTTCACCCCTTCCATGTGCACAAGAGCACATCTGCTTGCATGCATAGAAGTGCCCATTTGGTTATAGGTTACTTTTCACAAATGGCAGATAAAGGGATGCATCTGTTTCTTGAATGAACCAGTTCAGCAGCAGGTGCAGTCTTGAATGATTGAATACACCTTCCTAGTCCATACACAACATTGCTGGAATGCAGACAATGTAGAAATTAAGAACAGTTTTATTCTCATCTTCCGTCTAATATTCTAGCTGTGCATACGGAGGGTTTTACTCTTTGGTATGAATAAGCATTTGATTATACACTTACCCTCTCCTCCCTGCTACAGCTTGAAGTGGTAAAGTCCAAGAATATTTTTACTGTGATACAACTGAGGTCTTTTATCTTTTCACATGTCCATATGCATTTCCTTTGTGGTCCAAAACAGGAAGACAAACTGGGTTGCATTAGAGCAAATTTCCCCAGCCTGGTGCCCTTCAGAAGTTTCAGACCATAACTCCTATCATGCCTGAAAGAAAGTAATCACTGCCAAAAAAAAAAAAAAAAGCCTGGAACAGTCTAGAGGGCTTGGCCAGAGTGCTAAGCAAACAGACAACTCTAGGGTTACCAGGAGCCAGGAGGTCCATAGATAATTGGATTGAATGGGTTTCTCCATGCTCAGCTGCAAAAAGCTGCCACCACTCACTCGGTCAACTGCACAATCTGTACTTTTCTACTCGAATCTTAAGTGTCACTTAGTTCAGTGGGTCTTACTCCCATGTGCGTATGCGTGGCATTGCATTTTAAGGAGCTAGACTACACTTAACCCAGTGAGCATGTAAGATTGTGCAACTATGTATTTATGGCAAGGTGTCTAGTAGGATACCAAGTGCAAACTGTTGAGTTTCTAATCTCTTAAGCACCCAAGTAACCCTGAGAGATAGCTCTGTACTTCTGCAGTGGTTGACACTAGTTCCAGACACTTGCCCTTCTCCATTCAGTGAATTTTACAGATTGTAAAACTACCCCTACCCCTACAGATTGTATTCCACTTTCAGTCCTCTCATGGTTCCCCAGAACATCTTTTTGTCTTTTTGCTTCCCAGAGAAGATTCACCAGGGAAGGGAAAATGAAAGAGCTGCATGGTGTGTTTTGGATTAATAGTGCTAGGAGTCCTCCTTCTCAAAACACCAAGTGAACAATAGACAGAGGCATTGGTGCAAGGTGAGATACAATTAGTTCGAATGTCCCCCAGATCAGAACACACAAGTGAACATTACCAAGACATTGGATTGGCTGATTGATTTCGTTGATTGATTATACCACTTTTCAGCCTTAAAAGAACCCGCAAGACTGTTTACAACCATTAGCATCTCATTACAATAAAAAATTGGAAAGCATTAAAACAAATCGAGGAAAGACAAATAAAACAACACAAAGCCAAACTCAACAGCCTGAAAGCATACGGAATGGCAATTAAATAAAATCATTTCAGCTGCCAGAATAGCACATGGCAGGATTACTCTGCTGTCTTTTCTTCGTTTGTTGCAATCATAATGTACTTAGTATCTGGAAAGAAGCAAAGATCTACTGGCTGCATGGATCTTTGTCTCTTAAAAATGGGAAAATGTTGAGCCTTTGGGATAGGCTATCTGAAACACCTATAATGTTTGTAACCTGCTACAAATAATGAGAAGCATTATTTCTCACTATCCAGCGTGACATGCACTTGTGTAAGGGGTTAACTGAACTTCCCAGCTTGGCTGTGAATGCCTTAGGATGTACCAATTGCACCCTCTGTGGTCATAAGCCTCCGATCTTTCTACTGGACTAGATTGTCCTTCAAACAGAACAGCACATCAGAACAACGTATTGCAAGAGAACACATGGCCATGTTAGCAGTGACTAAACAAAAATACATTCCCCAAGATGCACTGCTAGCTCCACTAATTACCAGTCTTCCTTTTCCACATAGATACATTTTCCAAAAGTAGATCAACAGATGTATGTATTGTGTTGATGGTACTAATATGCTGGCAGAAGCATGAGTGTAGGATGACTGGCCCGTTTTGGAAGGGAGGGGGGAATCGTTCCTCCATCCTTCAGGCCCCTCGAATTGGCTAGAAAATGTTACTCATTTGGGCAGGAGTAACTTGGCTCTCCATGGTAAAGTCAAATTGAAGGTAGATAAAAAAATAAAATCCCAGCAAAAAGTAAAGATAAATCTAAAAAATGAAGCGAACATTGGTAAAACAGCATCACAAAACACCACAATAATGGCTGTATAATTAAACCACACATTAAATGCTACTAACAAAACAATGAATTTAAAAGTACCTACCAGAATAAAATAGTCTTAGGGCACAAGCCCTTGCAACTTTAGATAGAAAAAAAAATGTCATGCAACTGCCAGAAATCCCCAGCCAGCATAACTAGGAGTTGTAGAACGTCTTTCTCTCTAAGCTTGCATCGGATTGCAGCAATGAGCCCATTTAAAAATAGAAATAACAGTCATGGAACTACTAGTTGACTGATGCAAAGGCTGGGATCATAAAAACACCTACCTGAGAGGAAGTGTCATTTAACTTTGTTGGGCAGGCTTTTTTAGTAGACTAGAAGACACCAAGAAATGCACTTTAGGATCTTTGTGCCATTAAAATGATGTGCATTCATTCTTTCTGATATAAACCCCACCAGTGTTAACAGGCTATTCCTAGATCTCTTTTCAAATTTTAATTCTGATGATTAAATGTTTGTAGTCTTATTACATGGCCATGTATGCATATCCAAGGGTAGATTCTTGTATCCCAATTAATCATTTAAACTTGTAAAACAAAAATGTAATCAATCTGTATATTGAATATATTTTCCAGCAGCTCAGGACATTGAAAATTCTTCCAAATTCAGCATGTATCTACTCAGTAGCTCAGATAAAAATATTTTAATAACCCAGTGATAAAGCTGTCCAGGAACAGAAGCCTCTAAAGCTGCTTCAACAATAGACATATAAAAACTGTCTGTCAAGAAAGGATCATTAATCAATATGATTTTCTTGTTGGGAGGGTTTAGGGTTGTTGGGCCTAGTATTAAATGCAGAATTTGATAGCACATCTGAACATTTTAATGATGTGTCCATGAAAATAAAGCATGCATCCACTGGTGACTTTATGACTTCTCCTCTGTATAATTAGTAGTATCTTGTTTATGAGCTTACTTCTGTTGCCTCGATTGCATGAAAACGTGAAACCACTGTAATAATTTACACCCATTGCTTGGCATTCAAGATCTAATGTTTCTTTTCCTTAAGCATGGAAATAGTAGCTATAATAGCCTCTCTGTGTAGGCTGAACACCTCTCCCTCAACAATGATGAAAAAACCCAAGGCCAATATTTTATCTTTTATATTCCATAGCACAGGATTTCTGATTAAACGACCACACATTAGATCTGTCTTGCCAGCGTCTGCTCCATGTTCCTATAAAACTCTCCCACCCCGGAGTTAACAAGGATAGGTAAGCACACTTAACAAGCTCATTAAAAATGTTTGGCTGTGCAGTCTGGGGTGAGATTAATTATTGTCATTGGAGAAAAATGACTTGGGGGTGTTCTAGAAGCTCAGAAATATGTGCCAACTGAGGAATATTTCATTTTGCTTTTTTAAAAAAAATCTAGAACAGTTTGTGCTACTCAGAAGCAAACTCTGCTGAGTTCAGTGGGACTATCTCCAATATGAATTGTATAGGATGGCCCCTAAGTTTTCTATTGAAATCAACAGGCTATAGAAGCACTTTAGTTCAGTTATTTGGTTAAAGTAGATCATGATATGCAGACAAACTTCCTCCTTCTCAGTGCTGTGCTCATTAACGCTAATGGAAACTATATGGATCCCTCTAATAATACAGCTCTGTCCTCCTTTCTTTGAGTTGACCTTAAGTGCTTTGTTTGTTAGGTGCCTAATTAGCAGCTGCCAGTAGCATACAGTATCACATGCAGTGCGTCATCAGGGCATAAGTAGAGATGTTAGGACCAGCACTGGGTTTCATTGATTTATGTGCTTCTTGGATTTCCTTCAGGAATTTAAAGAATAAGATGCTGGGAAGGAATAAAAATAAAAGAACGCCACAAGACATCCCTGAATTCCAGATATTTTGCCAGTTTGTCATTACTGTTGATAGGTTTTTGGCAAATTGCATATACTGCAGGATACTACAGATGCTGTCCTGAATCATACACTGATATCAATTAATAGTGTTTCTAGAACATTAGACTTCAGCTGGGTCTTGGCCTGTCTGAAGGTGGGTTCCAGGACTGGCACTGCCACCATGCATTTACCTGGTTTAAAAAAATATGACCCCATAATCAAGTCTGGGCTAAAGCTGGGTATCTCAGCTGAGGTTTCCAGTCCTTGACTCAAGGTGTGGTTCATTGGCATTCTAGCCTCATAAAATCCTTCTGTGTATACAGGTAAACCAGAAAGAGTAACCAAGTGAAAGGGAACTGAGGTGGGATTAAGGAATCTCTCAAATTCTTGCAAATATTTACATATTCCTTTTTAATAAGTGAAGGTTGTAAATAGCCATTTCCCACTTCTCTGGAATTTACAAGAGTTAGGAGGGGGTCCAGATTCATGCATAGTACCTGTCTCTCAGGCATGACCCACCTGCAGCACAAGCCGGCAGTGCCATTTTCTTGGTTCATCTCCTAACATCTCCTGAATTCCCAGAAACCACAGCTCAGTGCCAGAGGAAAAGGTCCCAGATTTCAGCCCTGGCATTTGCAGTTATGACTGAGTTGAAGCCCGCTGTCTGTAGCTTTAGAGTCACTAACAATTGTTGCAGAATAGGGCTAGGGAACCTTTAGTTCCCCAGCTGTTGCTGGACTCCCAACATCCCCGGTCAATGGTGAAGGACAATAGGAGTTGTAGTTTATCAACATTGGGGGTTGGGGGTGAGCCTAGGTTCCCCAACTTTGGCATATGCAACACTAAGCTAGACTGACCAAAAGTCTGACCTTGTATAAGGCACTAGCGCAGCTTGATTGGAATAAAAATATATCTCTTGCAGGGAAGATCCTGAACATCATGAAGTATGAAGTAATTGCGCACCTGAAGCATTGTATTAACCACAAAGAGCTGTAGCTTACATATGTACTTGGGACTACAAAAAGAAGAGAAGTACATATCTTCTGATACAAACACCAGAAAGCACATGCTCTTTACATTTGCACTGCCTCTGTCATACACAGCATGATGACCAAAATACGGGCATTGCATCTTTGTCTAGATGAAGATGCAGGCACTCACCAATACAGATGCAGCTTGTGCATCTCCCAGGTAAAAATTGGGTGCATTGCCAACAAAGAAGACAGAAGGACACTGGTCTGCATAAAATATGCATATGCCAATTTAGATGTGCACATGTGAATTTAGAGATAGCATAACATTTAGGTATGTAGAACTATAATTTCATGGTGGAGCCAACTGTGACCAGGTAACCTGTGTGCCTACCTGTTCAGTCTGTTGTCCAGGTGCTCACAGGTGATTGGCAATTTCAGGGCTCTTGATCTTCCTTCTTATGCCTTTTCATCTTCATTACTTGTGTTGGATGGGACATGCTGTCAAGTAAAAGAGGCCTTCAAAGGGAGGACTGTTCTTATGTAGCCATTCAGATAAGAGCGGCCACTTGTGAATTACCAAAAAAGAGGACACGCTTCATCAAAAAAATAAAAATAAAAAAGGAAATGTTGATACCTTTTTGCATAAAATGTGCACAGTCTACCTTATATGTATAGACAGACATTTAGAAATAAATATTATAATTTCAATAGAAATGTTGTACATCTTACTATAGTGTGAAGGACTATGGCTAGGGGGCCTGTGTGTTTTACTCAGTCTGTTGTTAATGGAAGACTCTGAGGCCATCTTGTCTGTTTGACAGTAATCTTTACCCTGGAACTGGACAGGGCACCGCATCCAACAGGATTTACCTTCAACATGTAGGGCAGTTCTATGGCAGGCCTTCAAATAGGCCTTCTCCTGCATATACAGGCCTGGTTGTAAGATTTGGTTGAGAGGTCCCTCTTGAAGTGCCATCACCAAAGGAGGTGAAAGAGGTGGCGAACAGAAGAAGGGGCTTCTCAGTGGTTGTGTCCCATCTTTGGAACCAGCTCCCCAGAGAATTTCTCCTGGCGCCTTCCTTACAATGTTCTAGATATTTTAATAAATACATAGTCTTGTAATAATTTTAAATTTTCTGGACTGTTTGAATGAAATCACCTTTTTTGTTGAGTAAACCACTACTCTGATTGAGGTTAAACTTTTATAAAATACTAATGCGGCGGTTTTATTCATTTTAGTTTATGCTTTTAATAGTTTTAAAATATATTTTAATTACTATTAATTGCATAAACTTGTATAATATTGTTTATGGATGTACAGCACCCAGAGGGTCCCAGTTGGGACTACTGGATGTGGTTTTATATATCAAATAAATAAATAGAGACTGTTCCCTGTAAACAGAGAAACCTGCCCATCCTAGGGGAGAGAAAGCTGAATGGTGAATTTCTCTGAAAAAAGGGTTACTACTTATCAGTATGTACTTTGCATGCATATGACCCCCAGGCTGAGGAAGATCTTGCATTTCTCACCAGCAGTCATTGTTCAGTAGTAAGATATATGCAATGCATGCAGAAGATTCTTGAGTTCAGCCTTTGGCATCTCCTGGTTAGAAGACTCAACATTCTACCAGTTCTACTCTTCTTTTAACCAAATTCTACCAGAGATCTTCCCTTCCCTTCACCAAATGGCCATCAGCACACCATTGTCACCAAACACTCTTGACCCTTATTGGGTTGTTTTAGGGTTCCCAATATGGGGTTGAAAAGAAAAGTGGGGTAATTTGGAGAGAACCACACATCTGGGTCTGGAGCATGCTGCTTTTTGAACATCTGGGTCTGGGTGATGCCATTAGAATCCAAAAGGATCCACATTTGCTTCTAAAATTTAGAAGCAGAGGAAATGATACAGCAGTAGAATATCTTCCGTAAGTCTACATGGCAGTATTACTTGATTTATGCCATGTCACATATCCTTATAACTAAAATGCTTTTTTGAGCTAACTGTTTATCATGATTGGGCTATTCTAGATAATTTGCCTAAAGGCATAACTTTCCATTTCTATTATACTCTAGCTCCTCCCCCAAAAAGAATAAAAATAGGGGAAAATGAAATTTTAAACCCCATTTTGGAATGAGTTTGTAATAAAGTCATCATTATTCAGTACAAAAGTAGGAATAAGGCTTCATCTGCACAGTTTCTTATTTCAGGGAATGCATTTTACAAACCTAACATGAAGGGAACTGAAAATGTATTCTATGAAATAGAATATTAAAACAGATGGAACATTTATGTAGGGAAAATAAGAGAGGCTGACCGAACAAATGCATTCCCTACTTTAAAAAAAAAAGGCTTAAAATAAAATTTGGCCTGTTCTCATACATTCTCCTCTGTTCTCCTGTATGTTTAAGGAAAAGTCACCTCTTTAAATAGCACCCATTTTCTTGGCTACTGGCATAAATATCTTAGATTTCTTTGCAGCAGAGCTGGTTTCAATTTTGGCCTGTACTGCATTAAAAGACCTTCATGTGCAATATCTCCCTGTTGTGCTAAATAAGACTAATGTGGGCCAGCACTTTCTGTTTCATATGTGAACAAAATCAATAAAAAGGGGAGCTGAAGGAAAAATCTATAATGAGCCCAGCTTTTGCTAATTCTTGACAGCACAGCCCAAATTTTCACTCACTCACAGCTCCTGCCAACTTGTGAGGGAAGCAATTGGTCCTGTTGTGAATGGCAAATTGAAAAGGGCTTTTCTTTGTCTAAAATCACCCTATTTGTTTAAAGTTCTGTGCCAGTTCCTTGACAGTGCTTAGTGTAAGAACCCACAAGCTAATTAGCCAATATCTTTCCTTTCTCTGGAAATGCCCAGATCTGGATGTTTTAAGAGATTAGATTCACCTCACAACCTCTGATAAGAAAAGCAGAAGAGAAAACATCGGAAGACCTAAATGATATGACATTTGTGACAAACAACTAGAGAATTAGGAGTGACCAGTGCATTGCCCAAGTTCAGAGATGACACCAAATTATTTAAAGTAATTGAAGGAAAACAAGATTGTAATGCACTTGGAAGTAATCTCTCTGAAGTTCAAGAATGGGCATCAAACGTGGTCCAACATTAGCAAGTATAAAGTGATGCACAATGGGACCAAGAGAAAAATGGGATGCACCATGTTTTAGTATTCTGAGAGAGGGAAAAATGACTTGAGATCCAATTTCTCCACACAATGCATAATTCTTTAAACCTTTATCATGCCTCTCCTTACACCTTTTCTAAGCAAAAGAGGCCCAGATGCGGCACCTTTCCTCAGAGGGGACTTGCTCCAACCTCTTAATCATTTTAGTTGCCTTTTCTGTTCCCCCCCTCTATTATCATTTTTAGGTGTGATCACTCCACATATTTGTATGATGAGAGTATGGTTTTAGTGATTTAAAAAAAATCCTTTCCCTAATTATGCCATAGTAGGTTGACATCGTCAAGCTGTCTATTATTATTTTAAAATCTCTTTCTTGGTCCCTCACCACTAGCTCAAATCCCACCAAAATCAACAGAGTTCAAAGAAGGTGAATTATTTCACAAATTACTTTAGTGTTTGTATATCTGCATTTACAGTATATAAGGGTGAACAGAAAAACAAAAAGATATGCCATCAAGTGACAGATTAATATGCAGTCATTGTAAGGAAACCCAACTTTCATCAATGTGAAGCACTGATTTGCCTGTGTCATCTCAAACTTTGCATCCTCATGGCATGATTCCTACCCACTGACTACATCCTTTAGTGAACTGTAAGTAAAGTCAAAAGGCTTGCCCTTGGGCTGAGCGGGGATGTTCTAGACAGAGGTCTAGCTTTTCCATGTTGCTAATCTTTTGTTGATGCATTATCATCTGCTAATTTGAGTAAAGACTCTTGTTTGACCTTACCTTGTGTGTGCATATATATGCACATGTTCACAGAAAAGGGTACAGGTAGAGCAGAGAATGTTGCTATCCTGAGTGATGCTGGAGATTGAAATACTTAAATAGAAAAACAGCCAATAGACACAGAACCAAGCTGTGGGTTCTGACCCAAGCTTGTGTGTGTAAAGCCTCAGTCTTGCAGGACTACTGTGAGTTTGAGAAACATCTGACATAAACGTGTGGCTATATACCATTATAACTGTATAAACCAAAACATTCACGGATCTTTCTAGGTAGGGCCCAATAACTTTTAATGAATTCTTATATTCCAGGCATTCTTTTGTTCTTAGAGTATTCCCAGGAAACCAAAAGCCAACTGGAATGAATAAGTTCAAAAAAAATCTTTTCTCTGAAAACACCTTAAAAGATTTGAAAGCTCATGATAAATGTAACCCCCTCCTTTTCCCAATACAGGGTATAATTCCAGCTCATTGATGGGAAGTGGACACAATCCTCAAAGTCCTCATCCAGGAGAAGTGCAACAGTGGAGCCAGGGACTTGAGAATCTCAGCACCCAGCTTTGATTCTAAACACATCTGTGAACATGTTCTCTTCATGCTAATGGGACTTACATGTAGATGCACAGAGCTGGAAAGGAGTAAAAAACTGGCAAGTTCAATGTTCAGCCGACTTTCCTATCTAGATCAAAGCATACAACCCACATAATGTAATGATGTTTGGGATGCAGTCGCAGCCTTAAAAATCTGCTTTCCTTCCCCCCCACCCCTGTGCATTATTAAAGTTAATGTACATTCAGTGGCAGGGATCCAAAGAGTTACTATACATTCATCCAAGGGGTTGGGCATTCCCAGTGGAATGTTTTCACTTCTTTCCATTGAACAGCAGACCCATATGCCATTTGTTCTTGAACCTCCTCTTCCCCCAGTTTCTAAAGAGAGTTTCTATGCAGCACAAGGAGCTGCTGTTTAAGTAACTGAAGCCCAAAGCTCCTTGTGTATATATGGATCAACTCCAGGATCTGTGGATCCTGGTCAAATTTCTTTGCTGGTCTGTAAGTAATAGACAAAGAAACATAAGCAAGATCAGAAAGAAAGACAGACAGACAGACAGACAGACAGACAGACAACAGCAATTCCTGGGAAAGCCATTACCATCAGCCAACTAGAACTCAGGGCTTCAGCAGTACAATCTGTCTAACACATGCATTTTCAAACATCTGTTTGTCACATTCAAACACACTCAGGTGGAGTCTTACTCCGTGAAATCTGTATATGCCATTGTCAAAGCCAAACCAAACCAAACCAACACATATGCAAACACACACATACATATAGCTCTTGTCAGGTCTAAATCCCCATTTTAAAAGGATCCCAAGTTATGACAGCTGTCAGTGTTCTTGGATCCAGTAAAAGGAAATAGGGAACATGATAGCACTCTAACAATACTTTAAAGGCCGTCACAAAGAGGAAGAACAAAATCTCTTCTTGGTCATCCCAGAGTGCAGGACAAGAAATAATGGAGCTGTTACAGGCAACCAGTTTCCGACTAGATATCAGGAAAAATTCCCTCACTGTTAGAACAGTGCAACAATGGAACCAATTGCCTAGGGAGGTTGTGGGCTCTCCCACACTAGAGGCATTCAGGAAGCAACTGGACAGCCACCTGAGAAGGCTGGTATAATTTGGTGTCCTGCACTGAGCAGGAGGTTGGCTCCATAGGCTCCTTCTAGGTCCCTTCCAACTCTTCTATGATTCTATGAAGTCCCTCCATCCTTTTTCAGAAGCAAACACCACTCATATCTTTGCTTTGAATTGGCCATTCACCTTTTGACAGCCATCAAAACAAAATAAAGTGTGAAAAAACCCTATTTAAAGTTTTTCTGGGTTCTGGGGATACTGACAGCCTGTGAACCCTTTTCATGTTTCTTTGATTTCCATCATGGGAGAAAGACAGGACATCAATGTTTATGAAGAGGGAAAGGGAGAGGGATATATCTTTGAAGATTTGAAGTCAAAACTGCTAATGCTTATTTAACTCTTGAGCTGGGTTAGATTACATGCTTACTTCAAATTTGCACAGCATCCTACCGGAAAAAAAAGTTCAGTGAGGAAAGTAACAATGTAATATTTTGTAATCACCTATATATTTCTTTTGAGTTTTCACCACTGTCAGTGTACAGTGTCATTTTACATGAAAAAAATGGAATGTGTAGCTGGAAGCTCACAAATCTCAGCAAAGACTACTTCTGCAAATTTGAACATGCATTTTAGAGTTTCAAGGGTAATGGAATTTGTAGCAGCTGTGGACTATGGGCACCTGGATGAATAGACCATTAATGTGTACAAAATGAAAGACTGAGGGCTGTACCTGTCATACCTCTTCATTTGCATCAGCTGAAGTGCCTCACAAGGCTTTTCAGTTCATGTGGCAAGAAAGTGTCACCCACAGCGGACTGAAGCATTGTGGGATCTGCTCCACTCCTCTTCAGAGCTGCTGTTAATGCACTTCCAAATGTAAGGGTAAACATTGTTTTGTCAACTTGTTAGTTAGCAATTAGCAGGAAAATCCCTGAACAGGGAAAGGAATCACATGCAAATGCCACAGAAGAAAATGCACTCCAATGACCTGGCAAGCTTACAACATAATTTAGCAAGTATGTTAGAACAAATTGCTCCTTTTAACTATAAGCCATTCCATTTCACACTTTTTAATGAAGGCCTGTGCCACACACCAGAATAATTCTCACCTCATTGCTACTCATAAAAATCAATGACCCATACAAAGACTCCTCATATCTCCCATATGAGATCGAAAGGAGACTAGTCTCTCCCAGTTTGGCACAGAAGAGGGACCTTTGAAGTTGATAATTAGGATGTTTACAAGATAAAAGAACACAGAAATTTATCTGTGCAGTTTCACTGCTGTCATGCTTCCCCATTATGCCCACCTCTTTTCTCCTCCTCCCTTTCCAAACATCCTTTTCTACAAATTCTATCTCTGTTGCTGTTTAGAGCTTTTCTGAGGTATAATGATTATTTTCATTTGTCAGACTGTAGAAATACAGCCTCTCTATTCTCTTCCTCTCTCTCTGACCTGCTACCTGCCCCACGAGTCTCTCTCTCCCTCTCTCTCCCTACCTCCACTCCCTACCTCCACTTTCTCTGTATGTGTATGTATCTAGGTAGGTAGAAGAAAAAACAAAGAAGCAAGAAACATATAATAACTTACTCTATGGATTTAAGAAATGTCTAGTGAAATGGATCCAAGTCAATATGAAAAGAAAGATACTCCAAAAAAGATAATTTCTTCCTCAGTGTAACTGTCCTTCATTACTGTATTGATTCTGGGCTCACTTAGCCATAGAGGCTATTGGCTTCAGTATCTTGAACTGCACCTCGTTGAGTTAGATTGTGCCTATGTTTTGCTTTCACTTGCAATAACTTGCTTTGAATAGGTGGTTAAGGCCAGAACAAACAAACAGTGTTATCTGTGGGCACAACCCATCAAATTAAATGATTCTGAGTCCTATTGACTTCACTGGAAAGTAGTGAATGTCACTCAGATCCAATCTAACTTTGGTTGAGGTTTTTTTCCATGGAAGAGACACTTTGATTTCAATCATTACCAAAACAGGGCAAGGGGCAGCCCTGGTGATTGTAGATCTACCAGGAAGGGCTGGCATTTGTAAAGATGCAGCACAGCTTGACATGTGGGTGGTACTGGTCACAGGGAAATGCAGTGCTCAAGTTACAGACTTAGAAAGCTACAGGGGGTATATTTGCCTAAAGCTGGAGGAATCAGGGCAGGGCTTGTGGATTTCTCTTCTCATTATTCAAGTACTGGAGGTGCTGAGCAGAAGGGGGCAATTTAAGGCAACAGGAAAAAAGAAAATCCATTATTACATGATTACAGTTAAAGGAAAATAACAGCACAAGTGTCAATAAAATAGGGTTGGGATGTAGTATAACCTTGGAAATAACAGTCTTTCTAAATAATCCATCTCCATTCACTCCAGGAAGGAGTTTTGCCACCAACCCACCCAAGACAGCAACTGCAGCAAATGCCTAAATATTCTGTTGTGGGGTGAATAAGTTGGATGAGTTGATGGTGCCCTTTTTGGGCACACACTTAGAGCCTTTGCTGGAAACAACACAAGAGGTGTGAATGGTTCCTGACGAGGATGGAGTCCCTTGAGTGTTGTAATCTCTTGGGCTTTTCCGAGGTTTTTCTAGATCTTATAAGCAGACAAATGTGTGAGGAGCTAAAAGTTAGGACATTCTCTATATGCCAGATCCACAATACACTGACTTTGGTGTTTTTACTTGAGATTGGTACTCAGTAGCTCAGTACAGAACACACTGGCATGCAAAGACCCCAGGTTCAATTACTACTATCTCTAGTTTAAAAGATTTCTGGCACCTGAGCTAGAAATATAGAAATGCAATGTCCCTTCCTATGTCACTGCCAGTTGGAGCAGTGGGCTGCATGGGCTAACAGCCTATCTTGGATTACAGCAACTTCATATGCTCATGCTTTAGCATCTTCCCTTAATGCTTTCTGAATGAGGTGGACTGCAATTCCCATCATTCCCATCATTGGCCATGCCAACAGTTCTACTAACACTCTTTTTTAAAAAATTAATTGTATTATTTTTTCTAGAAACGAACATTAAAAACATCAATCATTTAAGACATCGGACATACTGGGTCAGCATCTCACTCTTTTTAAAAGTCCATAACCATATTCAAATCTACACATAGCCCTGTTTCTCTAGCCAATAGTAAAAGAAGTTCCAAGTTTGATAGAAATATGTATCCTCCTTCTCCTTCAGAGACAAGGTCAATAGGTCCATTTCTGCACAGTCCAAAATCTTTTTTAAGATCAGTTCTTCAGTAGGTGGCTCTTCACTCCTCCAATGTTGGGCAAATGCAATCCTCGCTGCCGTAATTACATGTAGAATCAGGTATGTAGCTTGTTTATCAAAGTCATCAGAAATAATGCCTAATAGAAAAACTTCAGGTTTAAGTTCTACTATCACTCTTGATGTTGAGCTAGTGGAAATCAATGCTTACACAACACCAGTAGTGCTTACTAGCACAAAGGTTTCCCCAGGAAACTCCTTGTACTAGCAAGCACTTTTGATGCTGAACATACATTTTTACTCACAAGGTGATGAACTCTAGTACTGGATCCTTCCCAGTGGAAGTTGCAGTCCAAAAAAGCCAGAGGGAACCAACTTGGGGAAAATGGATGTTTTAGATTGCCAGGCAAAAGTCAACTAATGTGATGACAATCTCAACACTTGGACATATTTTTCCATGGCTGCCTGAGAAATTTGTGTTGAAAAAGGCTGAGAGAGGATGAATACATGATGGAAACTTCAAACTCTGCATTCTGGTTTATGCGACAAGAAACAGCCATTTAATTGACAATTTACCTAATAATTTCCCCTTCAACTTTTCATTCTCTTGCTTGACTCCAGGGCCTTTCCCCATGTAACCACTTGAAGCAACATCATAGGTGATGATGTCAAATACTGAGAAACACTTGGCCCATTCTGTTTCTTCCTTAATTTTATTTTTTGGTTTTACATAGGAAAGGCAAACCAAACCTGAAGTAATAACCAAGGTGAGCTACAGTAAAGATGTGGACTGAGGGTATGTTAGGAGAGCTTTTGCAATAATAACTACACAGCTTTGTTTCATTTGAAACCATAAATCCATACACACATATTTGGCAGGCATACATCTATCTCGAGAAAAGGCACAATAAAAGGAATGAAGAGAAATCCACTGACATGCCACACATTGACAGCATTTTGCAAACTTGTCAATAATCTCTTGTATGCATAAGGTTTTTTGGGGGGGGGCTTGTTTATGAGGTCCGTCTAACTATAATTTACAACTTCTGCTAGCTTGTAAACTCTAATTGTAAAATGTATTGAACAACATCAACAGAGGAATAACCTGATCTGTCATAACTCTCTGCTGATACCAAATGCAGTTAAGATTTTTCTGAAAAAAATCTAGGTTTACATTTGTGTCCGATGCTCTGAAAGACAATGATGTAAACAAAAAGCCTTGAACTGCTGCCAATCATAACTAGTGTTCTCATCCAAGATGCATCAATTCTGGCTTCCTTCTTCAAAGGTTGCTTCCCAAGTTTATTTTAGAAGATACACACATATACCTAGATCTACTATGTGTGAAAATGCAACATGAGAATGGCAACATGCTTTGAAGACAATACAATGCAAAGTTCAAGCCATATATCTTCTTGCTCCCCACTCTCTTAGGCCAAAAATATATATCTCTTTCTTTGGGAAAATTCACAGGGTTCCTCTCCTGATGTTTTTAAGTATGCTTTGAAAATTTTTAAATGAAGCTTTACTATTATTATCCATTTGTGTGTATACTGTTTTTAATGGTTAACAGTTGTAATTTCATTGGTTTATTTTTATTTATTATTGAATAACATCTACACACTGCCCTGTAAATAAATTCAATTTTTAAAAGATGAAGGGGTTATAAATGTGTAAGTAACCCATCTCTTTGTTGGGGCATTGTTTGAATGTACCATTCTGTGGTGAAATCAGGTGTTCACATATTAGGAAAACCAACTGGGGAGAAACATATCTCTAGGAGGGGGGGGTGTGTGTAAGAGAAAAAGAGAGAGAGAGTGGGAGGGAGGGATCTCATGAGAAGAGGGGATGTGCAAATTCCATACCTACCATGTGAAAGCAGAGGAAGCCACATCACACTTCTTTATCCATATCTGAAAATTAATCTATGGGTAGGGCCTTGGTCTGTCAGAGCAGCTATGAGTGTTCTTGGATGAAACCAACAGCCATTCCAGGCGGGGTTCAGGCCTGCTTTTGAAATGGGTTTCACCCTTGGTTGCCTTCTTGGATGACTTTTATCAAGAGAACTGCTCCTTTTATTCTGTCCCTCTGTGGCTTCTGATGTCACCATGTACTGTATGCACCTGAATGGGTATCAGGAGCACTTATGGGATCAGTCTTAGACAGTGGCATTGGGGAAGTTGAGTTTGGGTGCTGCAGACCACTATTCTGTCCCCAGTGATGTTTAAAATCTATCTGAAGATGTTGAGAGTGATTATCTGGGAATTTGGAATGAGGTGCTCTCATTATATAGATAACACACAGCCGCACTGTCCAGTAGCATCTGAATCAGTGGCAAGGAGTACCTTTTACCAGTTTGACTGTTCCTGGACCATGACAGCTTGACAAAGGCGCTCCAGGCAGTTATAAACTCAGGAATGGATTGTTCTAATGTGCTTTATGTGGAGCTGCTTGTAGGTTGGATTGAGGCACTTCAGCTGGTACAAGGGCCTCTTTGGGACAGAACCACACTGGCTGTCAATAAGCTACTGTGCCAGATTCGCTGCCTCTATTGTTAACATCCAGAGTCCTAAATAAGTTGGGTCACCAGAACAGGCCATGTGACATGCGCTGATCTGCCTGCTTGGGAACTGCCTCCCTTTGTATGTCCTGCATCTTCCACCATTCAGCTTGGTTGGAAGCCCACATCATATGAGAGAGAAAGAGAAACCTCAGCCCGTCCGCAGGAGACTTCCTTTGACCACAGTAGCACTTCCCCAGTCATGTCATCCAGGAACTGGCAGTCAGAGGCAAATATATTTAGCCATTACGACACATAGGCATTGGTAGCCATATGGGCTATGGATTGCCTCCCTTAGAGCTGTCCGAGTTGGCGGCCTTCACTGCATCATGCGGGAGCGAACTTCCTAGTTTGGCTATGTGCTGTATGAAGAAGTGCTTCCTTTTGTCTGTTCTAAGTATCTCTCCATTCAGCTTTATTGGATCACCCATTTTTCTACTATTACGAAAGGATGGGGAACCTTTGTCCCATCATTTTTTTTTCTTTTTTTGGAGGTGGACAGCCTTAACAGACTGGACAAAAATTGCAGGTTTATTTAACTCATTTGTTATTTTATTGGCCTGAGAGACTTGGAAACTGTTGCTAAGATGAATGCCTGCTCAGGAAACTTGCCCCACAAAATGTGGTAATAAACACAACTTCAAAGATGCTTTTCAGTCACCCTCACTTTAACTCGAACCATTAATTAATTAAAGCGTTGCCTTATAAATTTACACGGCAGCCTAATCTGCACATTGAGCCCTTGTCTTGATCGCTGGGACTCACACCAAATACAGGCTCCCTTTCTCCTCCAAACCTCACATGCCCTCTTCCTCTGAGAATAGCAGCTGAAAGGGAGACAGAAACAAGGCTGTGCCTCTGTCTAAAGGTAACACATCCTGATAGGCGGGCTGGCCTTTGATTGCTGAGGTGGGCCGGCCAATGCCTGGCTGTGCTATTCCATAAACTGTTTACATTAACAGCCTTTTGTTACAGGTTTTAAATCTTCAAGGCTGCCAGTTTTCTGAGGCTGGGCCTGCCAGCTGGCAGACAGAGAGGTGCTTGTGCTCCAGTTGATTGAGGTAATTAACAGCATAAGCTGTCAGAAGGTGACAGCAGGCAGAAAGTTCCTGCCCTGGGGTCACAGCTGGACTCCGCCAACTTGCTCCCTGATTTACCAGTAAAACTAATAATGGAAGGAATATTACTATTAAATGATTAAACCAGAGAGGCAACACCCCTAACATTTCTCATTTCCATCTGAAGGAAATTGGGAAGACAAATGAGGAGTGGTATTGTGTAACAAGGGGAATATATTTTATGCCACCACTGAGGGATGTGGACTTTCTGGGCATGGATGATACTATTTACTTCTGCTTAACTTCAGGTATACTAGAATAGGGGAAATGAGCATTCATCAAATTTGCATATCTGCATACTCTCAAGTTTCCCCTTTGGTCACCTGGAGAGCTGTGTCCTGCCCTGGGCACGAAGTTTTTTAAAGATACAGACAAGCTAGGAAGAGTTCAGAGGAGGGCAATGGAGATGATTCTGGGACTGGAAGCAAAGCCCTATGAGGAAAGATTGAGAGAACTAGGCATATTCAGCCTCAAGAAGAGAAGACTGACAGGTGATATGATAACTTTCTCCTAAAAGGCTACCACAAAGAGGAAGGACAAGATCTCTTCTCATCCATTCCAGAGTGCAGAACACAGATTAACAGACAAGTTAAAAGAAACCAGAATTAGGCTGGACTCCAGGAAGACTTTCGTCACTGTCCGAGCAGTATGGCAATGGAAACTTTTCCCTGGGGAAGTTGTGGGTTCTCCCTCTCTAGAGACATTCAGAAAACATCTGGACAGTCTTCTGAATGGGATAGTGTAACTTAGCGTCCTGCAATAGCAGGGGTTGGAGACAATGGCCTTCTGGCCACTTCTAACTCTGCTATTCTATGATTCTAAGTAGTTTTTATATAGAGGTGGGCAACCTGTAGCCCAGGGACAGTATATGAAGGATCCTGGCCAGTGGCTTCCATGGCTCCCAGGCCACCTCAGCAACATCGTGTTTGCTGCCAAACTTCAGCTGTGCCATGGCAAAATAATAACCTGCAATTTTCTTTTAATACAAGGCATATGGCGAGCCCAAGCCAGCATTAATGGTTGACATGGTCAGACACTCCAGAATGGCCAACTGCCAAGAAACTCCTGAAGTTGCACCTCCTCTTCACTGCTGCAACCTGTTTATTCACTTGACTCTCACTCCAGCCCAGATAGTGGTGGTAAAAAGAAGGAAGAGTACATTGACTAACTCACTGGCTTGCTGCTGGTCAAACAAACAAAAGACAGTAATGATGGGGCAGAGGAGATTTGCATTGCACCACCAAAATTTGGCAGCAGATGTGGTGGGAGAGGACAGGGATGTGACCTGGATGAGTGACAGAGCTGGGAGAAATTCTTGACCATGAACACTGCTCACCCCGATACACACACACACACACACACACACAGAATGAGAGAGAGAGGGAGAGAGAGAGGGAGGGAGAGAGATTTGGATCCAGAATTGCCTTCATGAGTAGAAGGCCTTCTTTCATTTTCACAAAGGACTGAAATTGTGGAAGAGGCTGAATAGAGGAGGCTGAGGAAGTGGCCGAGAGGAGAGGAGATTTACACAACTGCCCTTTCCCATTGCAACTCCCTATACCACTTTCCACAGTGCTCCAGAGTGATTCTTTGGTGCAGACTATCCTACCCAGACACGGCATTCAACATCTGAGGCCTTCCTTCCAGTGCCTCCTCCAAGGGAGGCTCAACAAGTGACTATAGGAGCGAGGACGTTTCTGTGGTGGCCCCTCCCAATCATGGAACGCTGTCCCTGCTGAGGGCTGCCTGGTGCCAGCATGGTCATGTTTACACTGTCCTTTTTTCTCAGCCCTTTGATGGCATATGACAGGGAAATTGCATCAGCCTTTTTTCTCCAGTCCAGTGTACCACTGGAACTATTTTAGCTGTTGAACTTCTTTTAAGATTTTATATGTTAAAGATATTATGCTTTTATTCACTTGTATTTGTAATGTGCAATTTTTGTGAACTGGCCAGAAAGTTTGGCTATTGGGCAGTATAGATATGAAGTAAATGTTTTCTGGAGGCTGAAGGGGGAAGGAGATATCAGTGAACCTCACTTCCTCCAGTGGGAGCTTTCTGTGAATGGACTTCCATTCATGGAAAATCTGGACGCAAGCCACAACATTCTCCAAGAAGTATCAGATTGCATTTGTGCTCGCTTCCTAGCTGGGCTTATGCTTTGTACAATGCTTCATTACAGTTTTCTGCCTCTCACAGAATAAAAGCCAAACTGCAGTCACTTGGAGCTCACACCTTATGGTGCTAAACACAGGCAACTCCTGTGCATACAGCTTGTCAAAGCATTCATGCTTTAGAGCACAGAAATGTGCATGGGTACCTGCTACTGAAACAAATGCTGAGACGTCATTGTGGTATGTAGGAAATAAGAGGTGGATCGGCAACGTGTGTAAAGGAAGCACGGCTAGTCTAGAACTCAGGCAAATTTACAAGGAAGCGAATTCCATTGAATGCTTAGGATAGAACTGCTGGCCTAGACGCTACACTGAAAGCAAGCCCCATTGTGATGTGGTCCAGACTTCCTTCCAATCCACAAGATGAGCTGTAGAAGAATTCTTTGTTTTAAGGCAGCTCTAGTGAATCAATCAAACTCAGTTGTCTTAAATGAAAAGAATTGTGTGTTAACTGACTTACGGTTAGAGAAAGTGATACTTCCTTATGCTATGCTGCAAACCAGGGGACAGCAGCTCAAATTTGGGTTGGGTGGGCAGAAGACCCCCCATGCTTCATGTGCTGAATATTATCAATGGGGCTATTTGATTCTTTGCTGAAAAATGGCTTTGTGACATGAGGCTCTTTCCTCATCAGACAAGAGCTGAATTCTGCAATGCCACTTTGCCTGTGTTGCGTCTTTTCCCACTGGGGAGAGGCTTCAGGGCAGGGGACACTTTAGACAAAAGGTGCTTTGCTGCACTTGGACATCCTTCTACTGGATAGGCCCACCTGCCCTGGGCCCCTCCCACTGGGAAGATGTGAAAAAGCTGCAACCACTGCCATTGAGCTGGTGACTGAAGGAGCACTTCTTCAGCCACTGACTTAATCTTGGATGTTTTTTCCATGTGGTGACTTAGGTAAGTGAGCCAGTGGCTGACAGGGTACTCTTCAGCTATTGCTCAAGCTGGAATGGCTTTGCCTACATGGCACCTTGCCCTGCGCAGAGGGTTCCATGCAGGTTATTCCCCAACCTGTTGTCTCCAAACTGTGATTAGAGACATCCATTGCAATGGAGATTTCCCAGCACAGTGCTTGCATGTAGAGGAGGGGAAATTCCTTTATGGGGTACTGCCTGGAGGTCAAACCCTTCCCCACTGAGGAATCTAGGAAGGTTCAGCAGACCCTCACCCTCACCCTAACCAGCAAGCAAACAAGCAGACACACCTCTGGCCACTTTGCAGGTTTTAGGTATGCCCTAAAAACAAAGAAGCTGAGCTACAAACCCTGCCCATGAGAAACTGCTAGAAAATTTCCCCTCTCCCTGGAGAAATTTGGTGAAATTGTTGCCCCAATTTCTCATCCCACAAATAGAGTGGAGAATTTCAAGAGACCATTCATGCACAGATTGAGTATAAATAAAACAGCAACCTGCTTCCCACATAAGTATTGTGACAAAGTCCAGGGTTAACCTGCGGTTTCTGTCCACATGTTTTTTGTTGCAAAGTAAGCTAAACCCTTATTATTTAACACCTCTTTGATGGTTAATGGTCCTTAAATCAGCCTCTTATGGTTTTAACAGTATATCCAGTGCTGTATCTTTAGATACTGAAGAAAACGGTGTGAATATTGGATCTAAGCATGATTGCATTACATGTAAATTCTTAGCCATTCCCCTAAATACATAGTTAATGATTATTTTAATGACTTTGGTCATAAATTTTAAAATATATATGCAGAAATAATGTGGAAGAGACAGCAAAATCTTTACATTGTGATTTGCATACTTTTGTAGAACTGTCCTAACAGCAATTTCAGTTCCATCCATTAAGGTTGGTACTCAGGTTCACTGGAGCCCCAAAGTCTGCAGACTATTTCAGAATGGGGAGGAGTAATCCTTAAAACAGAGGAATGGAGACCGAGTGTACTCAGTGAATACGGAATGCTGATTACAGGGAGAGAAAAGGCTGGAAAACTGGGTAGCAGCGGCAAATGGAACAGAGAACTGTGAAGAGCAACAGTACAACCCTCCACAGTAGAACAGAAAAACTTCAGGCTGTATCCTACAGCCCTCTCCATGCAGTCTCTAAATGCCCCTCGGTAACACTGCATATTGGAATGGATTATTCCTACCCTTCACACCATGTCACACACCACCACAGCCTCTCCAAACTCCACATTACAACACTCCACAACAGAATGGAGTATAGTGAACACCTAGATCCCACGATGAGTTTGGTACAGAACTGAATTAGCCATTTCTTCTAATAGGGGACCACTGAAGAAAAGCATAATATGCTAATTATCAAACATGACACATGCTTTCCCTAACAGCCAGCATCATGTCTCTCATGCATATAATCCCAATTACATTAATATTCTTGGATAGATTCCTTTTCAAACATTTAATGACTATATTGCTATAAAACTGTCATCCTAAAAAGAACAGTTATTTGTATTACAACTAGATTTGTAATGATTATATAATAATACTTTATGAATGGCTCTGGATTACCACAAATGAGACTGTTGTCCAAAAACCTCAAACTATGTCTAATACAAGGGTGGCAGCCAGAAAAGAGTTATCGAGCCAGATCTTAATCCTATTGAAATCAGTGGCAAACTTTTGCTAATCTCACTAGGATCAAGATTTGGCACACAACTGAAAATGTTTCAGAGTGTTAATGTGAAAGAACTCCATACTCCCATTGTTTTTAAGCAGATGTTTGGGGAAAGCCCTTCTTTTACTGTATTGTGTTCAAATTACTGTACTGAATGTACTTTGCTCAGATACAAAAATGGGCAATTCTGCAATGTCCAAAATGCAGCTCCTGCTTTGATGGAACTTCAGAATTCTGATTTTTCTCTCTACTCTCCCTTGTTGGATCAAGGGCGTTTGTCCTTTCTAGGAAATAGTGCCAACAAGCTATTAGCCATCACTATTTCCTAACTGGAGAGAGAAGCATCCTGCATGCTTAAATAAATATTGTTAACAGTGACCTCTTGATTTTACTGGGACTGATAAGGCAATTGTTTGACCTATATGAAGCACATACAGTATACATGGGTTGAGTGCAGCAGGAAAACAGGAAACGATAAATCAGAAATTAGAGCACTGATTGTTGTAGCTAATCACATCAGACTTCTGCTTAATTTCTCACTCTGTCATTCTAACCTGATTTTCTTGCCAACAGGCTTTGCAAATTGGTGGTGTCATGTACATACAGCAAATAATAATCTTTAGTCCTATGATGGACAAATAAATGGGGGGAAAAACATAATTTATTATGGAAACATGAACTGAGATACATACCAGATACCTGCTCAGATGCTCTTTTAATTCACTTACCCTAATGAGCATCATGGTGTGGTGTGGTTTATCTTTTTCTATTTTGGCCATGACATAGAATTTGGGCATTATGGCTCATTCATCAGATCTGGGCTTTGTTTGGTAAGACTGAATCAAGAAATGGCAGAGGATATTGTGGGGTACAAATTTGTGAGGGGCTATTTGGGTAGGATGCTAATTTGGGGTGAATTATTGAATTCTTTGGATCTAGGTAGTTAAAGTTTTTGGGAATTTTTTTTGAGGAGATTGCTCAATAAAGTACAGTATTAATATTGGGAAAATATATTGATTGAAGAGGAACAGAGGGCTTCTCTGTGTGAAGTTTTCAAGTTGCCATTTCACTGAGGTTTCTGCTTCTGGATTCTTTATGTCATGAAGACTGGCTCCTTTACACATCCCTCACCAAGTGGTTTTCTTCCTTTGGCTTTCTCTATAGTCCATCAGACAACCATAAGGTGGCACTGTTGTTTAAAAAAATGAAGATACAAGCCCGTCCCATTGTTGTTTAATCCATCATTTCCAGAGAAGCCCTGGGAAGCAAGGGGAGGGAAAAGAGGAGGCAGAAAGAGGCGTGGAAAGAAGTTAGGGGAGATTCCCACCCAGCAGTGGCATCCAACTCCAGATAGATGGCTGGAGAAGCAGGTGGAGCAAAGCCAGTATGCATGGCTTTGTTCCCATTATTTTGTCCATTTGTCATGCTGCTTCCACATATGCTTATGATGCTGTATTCTGTCTTCTAATCCCAGCACTCCATTGTATGTGTCTCAAATGGTTTTATAGACACTACAAAGAGCAGCATGTGCAATGGATGCCCTGCCTTGTTTTGTGATTAGATCCCTTCAGCAACAATACCGTTGCTCAAAACTGTAGCATTGGGCTTTGAATATGTAGCCATAATCCAGCACAGAAAAAAGAAATCAGTAGAAAACTACCTTAAAGAGCAATCACATGCTCCCCCTGGGAGGGTGTCCCAGAGGTTTAATGAAGCTCCCGATCCTCAGACCACAGACAGAGCTGTGCTCTCAGGGGGTGAGGTGGAAAAAATTCAAGTGGAGATTCTCCAACTTCGTAGCATCTTTTCTGAGATGTGACTGATGCTCCTGTCAAACTCTGGAGGTGGAAAGGTTGAATGTTGGTGGTGGTAAGTGGAAAGAAGTTTCCATCCTGACCCATTGCCAGGTAAGCAAGCAAGATGGGGTTAGAGGTTGGTCTAAAAGCTTCTTCTTTTTTAATAAGTTTTATTTGAAATTATAATCCTAAAAAACAAAACTAAAAACTAAAAACAACATCCATCATCAAAAACATCGGGTCCACTGGTTCAGCCCCACACCCTTCTTTTTCCATTTATGATAACTTAAAAACACATTTAAATCTATGTAAAGTCCCGTTTCTCTGGCCAATAATAAAAAGAGTCCCAGGTTTGATAGAAGTCAGTCTCTTCCTTCTCCTTCAATGATAAAGTTAATCTATCCATTTCTGCACAGTCCAGGATCTTTTTTAGAATCAGTTCATTGGTGGGTAGTTCTTCACTTTTCCAGTGTTGAGAAAATGCAATCCTCGCTGCAGTGATTACATGTAAAATCAAATACATTTCTTGTTTACTAATGTCCTCAGTATAATGCCTAATAAAAAAACTTCAGGTTTAAAAGCTAAAGGTTTTTGTAACATTTCCTCAAGCCATTTATGTATTTTAATTCAATACTTTTTCACGTTATCGCAAGTCCACCACATATGATAAAAAGTACCCAATTTATGCTTACATTTCCAACATCCATTTGACATATTTGGAAACATCTTAGCTAGTCTATTTGGCGACAGATATCATCTATAAAACATTTTGTTCAAGTTTTCTTTTTATGAAGTTGCTAATGTTACCTTAATATTTCTCTCCCATAGCTTTTGCCACTTTTCTAATTCAATATTATATCCAAAATTTTGTGCCCACGTTATCATAGTTTCCTTAACCTGTTCGTCTTCCATTTTCCTATCAAGTAAAAAGTCATATAACCTTTTAATCATTTTTTCATCTGATTTAAGCATCAGTTGATCAAACGCTGTTAAATCCTTATAAAAACCCCACGCTTTACAAACTTTAGCATATCTCGATTGTATCTGCACCTTATGCCACCAAGAGATATGGATCCCTGTTCCTGTGTTTCTTGATTCAATTTCAATCCTCCATCCTTATCCAAAATGTCATCATATCTTATAATCCCTTCAAAATTCAATGCATTTGGATACGCAAAAGCTTCCATGGGTATAATAAATTACCAAGATGGCTTTCATTCTAAAAGCTTCTTGAGGAGGACCAGAAGGTGAAAACACTTCTCTTGCTCCTCTGCACTGCTCAGCTTTCACCAGTAGAGTGTCATCCACTTGCCATCAGATTAGGCACCCACTGGTTAAGCAACTTGTTAGAAATTTCCATTCAACCCTATCAGTAGTCCCCTTCCCCTGACATTTCCTAAAAGTAGTGCTTTTAATTCATTGAATCAAAATGTTTTATACTATTATACACCAAACTAGATTTAAGAATCAATTCTCCATTGCTAAAGGCTGATGTTTTTCTCTATTATTTTATTTCCACTCTTGGCCAAAACAGCTACAGACATTTAGGAATCCTAGTTTAATGAGAAAATTACTCTAAGGAGATGCTAAGTTTGATTTATCTTATCCAGGATTTTGGATTATTACTAATCTCCACTCAGTTATGGCAGGAATGCCTTTTGGAGGATTTTGTTAATTGCCTTTATCAAAGACTTTGCTAAAATATTCCAAAATCATTCATAAAAGATAGTGATAAAATCTTTAGACACTGTGTACTTTATTGCATTTTCAGTTTCTAACCTCTTGGCCACTTCCTCTATCATAGTTTAACAATCCCTACTTTGTTTACCGTATGGCCAGCTGTTCTTAGATCTGAAAAAAATCATATGATTTGCTGAAGATTTTACAGAGTATATAATTTTCAATTAACCCTCAAGCTATTGCATGATTGGACAAAGCTAAACATATTGATATCATGGTGGGTAGCAACACTATATTTATTTTCTTCTTCTGCCTCAAGGTAAGGTAATCATTCTTCCAATTTGTCTCACCATTCAAGTTATCTCTGTGTAGTATGTAGCATGTTCTGATCTGTTGCACACAAATCCAACTTCATGATAGAATAGTTTTACAATATTACCAAGAATTTGCATTTCTCATGAAATCCCTCTGAATTCTCAGTTTTGATTGCCTATCCCTTTCTGTTGTATTTTGATACTTGAATAGTACTTATGAAGAAATATATCAATAAATATATATTAAAAATTTCCCATTTTTATCAATACATATTTTGGTTGGCTTCCTAAATAAAAGTGTGTGTGTCTGTGTGTGGGTGTGGGTGTGGCTAGATCCTGATTTAGTCATGGTTAGAGCAGACCCACTGATATAATTTTATTAAGAGCCTATCCTTCATGAAAGCTGCATTTTGGGAAATATGGTTTTGTGCGTCTTACAAGAAGGGAAGAGAAATTAGACATATGCCACATCTCCCCTCTTTCCTAGTTGCCCTATCATGACCAGATCACTTAGCCTCGTGATTCAGGTAATCTCTACCTGATATGTAGCATGTTCTTATATGTCACATATATGTAGTTGACAGTGGCTTTGCCCTTTTTTAGTAGTTAGCATGCTTTCTTTTTGGACATGAATAGAATCTGAGGGATTCTTGAGAGTTTAGGAAGGTGGTATGACTAATACTTCTGTCAAATTCTGGCTGCTCCATGGGATGCAAAATGATGGAGACAGTCAACAAAATAATTCTTCTCCCACTAACCTTGCCCAGGGAACAGAATCAGTTCAGTTTCTTGGGCAACAAAGCAGAGTGGGGGAGAGGTAGAATTTGAGAGGAGAAAACTTTTGATGAGTCCAATGGAGCACAAGCAAAAGCCCAATACGGAAACTACTTTGTGGAGCTATGGTAGCAAAGAGGCATTCCCCATTGCCTCTTCGTTGTGGAATACAGCTTTTTCTAGGCTTGCTGCAGTCTGGCCTAGGAGCACATGTGAAGGATCTTGGTAGCACCCTGTGACATGCCTACCAACACTTTGAAGATAAAATTGCTCACATCTGCCATTATCTGTGCTAACTCATGGCTAGTGCAAATCGGCCAAAGGCACCATCTGGTCCAATTTTGTTTGATGACTTACAGTTATCAAGGCCTTAGGCTGTGAACAAGGTGCTTGACAAGATCCAGTAAACTACCTGTATGATTGACTGTTGCCCTTCTTGGCTTAATACATCTAGCAGGGCAGTAAGAGTCTGCTAGTTCCAGGACTGAATAAATGCCACTAGGGCGGGGGAGAGAGAATGGTATCCCAGCAACCTTAAGGGAAGCTACGGTTCCAGAAGAACCTGTCTTAGACCCAAAAGATGTGACAATATGGGATTTTTAAAAATATAAGATGTGAGCAACAGACCTACCTGTCTAACATTCAGGTTTCGGAATGCTTGAGCTACAAGGAAAGAATGCTGCTTATTGAAAACTTATAGGGTCAGTTCGATATGTGTACTTCCCAATTTAGCATTCATCCTTTGTTGAAACTAATTATGGTCATCCGTAAAGATATGTTCAAGTATTTATTCCATATTTCAGTATTCAGTTCTAATAATCATCTAAATCCCAGACATTTCAGCTCCTACTGAATGCACAGTACATCACTCCATAGTTGTACGTTCCATATACATTGTACCAGCTACATAAATGCCATTGCCTGATCTATGTGAACAGCCTTATCTCTGAATTGCACCACTTATTAAACTGCATAGGTTGTTAAATGACATAGCTTGCTAAAATGATACTGTTGTATTACGTTATGCTTTAAATCACATAACTTGTTGAGCTACTGTACAGTAAATTATTGTTAGTTAGCCAATGCTTTCCACTTCTCTTCATGCCACTTAGTAATCTCATAACATCAAGCAGTATATACATAGGTTAAACAAATATAAATAAGTATCTGCCACATCCACACTTCTTCCATAATTTAGATCAGTTCTGCACAGCATGCCTCTCCCATTGTTAAACATTTTACTAAGACTTGGAAATGTACCACGCAATGAAACCTGCATCACTGTTATGTTTTTGTGTAGCAGCCCCATAACTAGACCACCCCTTCACAGGTAAGAAAGCTATTAAACACTGTGAATTTTCACAGAGGATCAGGATAGATTAATTTGCCACAGATGTTTCTGTAACACCCTGCATGGGAACAGTCACAGTGTCCCATAGCTTTTCTCCTGTGGTGGTCCAAGCTTAGTAGACTCAGGACTTTAATCTAAAACATGTAAGAAACAGCAACAGCTGGCCATGACTTTCTAGGGAGGGTCAGTTGGGCTGTTTGTACGACTTCAAAGCCTTCCTGTGACTTGCATGTGTATTCTGTATGCAGTAAACATATAAAATGTGAAGGAGAATGATAAAAGGCCAATTTTAGAACAGTGGTATCATATGCGGTATCAGCACAGAGTAACTTTACATCCAGATGAAAACAGTCTTACTGTGATGGATGCCATGACAGTTTACAACAAAATATGTACTCATTTACACCCAGCCAAACCCCTCAGAAATCTGTAGGGTTCCACAGCTGTAACGGAGGTCAGAATTTGGCTGGTAATGTCTTTATTTGTACATCTGTTCTACATTTTGGTCAGCTCCATGTGCACTTCTGAAGACACTCAGGAGGATGAGTACCAACACCTCAATAATGAGATGTGGTGGTGGTGGTGGTGGTTGGTGCAAGGTTTACACTGGTATGGTTCTGGTTTTTTAAAAAATCAGGGTAAAATCTATGTTGAGAGCCAGTATGGTGTAGTGGTTAAGAGTACGGAACTGGGACTCAGGCGATCTGGGTCAGCCATGAAGCCAACTGGGTGACTTTGGACTAGTCACAGACTCTTAGCCCAAACTACCACACAAGTTGTTGTTGAGGGGATAAGATTGATAGCAAGAGAAGGAGTATTATGTAAGCCATTTTGAGTTCTTTGCAAAAAAAGAGCAGGATATAAATTAAATAAATAAAATTTGGATAAACTGCTTATCAGAGAATCCAAAAACAAGGGATAGAAGTTGGGTATGAAATCCATTCAGCTCTTGATTTTCTCAGTTCAGACTTTCACCCTAAACATATTATTTGCTGGAACAAAGTCCACTAATGAAAAGATTGACTCATAAAAGATATTTATCAGTCAACCAACATGTGTTTCATGGCTGAAGCAATCATATAAAATGTATATGTTAGAACACATACCATCTCAAGCATACTGATCATTCCTGTAGTGAAAATCTCTCTGTACGGTTTAATTCTTCAGCAGAATTTAAACCTACTTTTGCAAACAGAATGACTTGTTTTATTTGAAAGAAGTGTTTCCTTCACTGAAGTATCCTAAAAGACTATCTGTATCTGAACCTTGACATTGTAGTGTGGGGTGAAGCCTTTAGTCAATCTATCAGTTAACAGCATTTAAGTTGATGTTAACCCAGAGTTAGAATTTGTTGGGCCAAGACCATATGTGTTCATGGATCAATAGCTTATATTCATACACGGTTAAATTCGTTCCCGTTATATAGAGATTAACAGATGGACAATAAAAGTGTCCCTATGTTCTTATGACTGTCCTCAGTTGCAAAGAGGCTTATATTTCAAGATTGGTATAGAAACATCCACCAGTGGTCTGAGGCTCTTACTTGACTTGTTGCATTCGGACATATATCCTACAGCCACCAGTTCCATCCTTTAGATTGTTCTTATTTATACACACACTCATACAAAATAGAAATGTTGTATTTGTGCCATGCTGGTGTTGTAAATGGTTGAGGTGAATGGATACACTCTCTCTTTTTCCTCTGTTGTTTCCCACCCTCCTATGCCCACACAAATGGGTTATTCAGAAATGTCATAAGCAAATCAAATTTGCTACATCATTTTTGCTAGATGTGACAAAACCTGATTGTCACATCTAGTAGATACCATTACTAAAAAGTTTGGGAAGGGCTTTGTGTACAGGCTGAAAACTTTGAAAACCCTGCCAAGCTGGATGACAAAAAAAAAAAAAAATTGTGAGTTTATTCTGTGTGCATTAGACAAGAGATATGCAAAAGTATCTATTCAAACCCTTCCGTGCATAGTATGGTCTTAGGCACATGAGTCAGGATGCTTAACATGCAGCTGCCACTGAATATAGAAACCCCACAGTAAGTTATTTTCATCTTTTCATTGCTTTTCTATATGAGTCATTTATTGTGTACTCATCATTCCCAATTCATCATTGTTTATGGATTTTTTAGATGTTGACATGACCTTCCATATTCACTTCTGTGTCTAACTAGCATGTTTGGCAAGATTTTTTAAAGCAGGGAAAATGTGGCATTTAATTGTGAAAATGAAAGAAAGTGCTATTTGTATTTGTGCTTCCCACTGCACCACAGTGCCACCTAAAGATTTTTTTTTTTTAGTGGAAAAGCAGGAAAGAACATACTTCTGGTGCAGTGACCAGACAGACCTCAAAGGCTTCAACAAAACTGAAAGTAGATGCAGCAGATTAACAGACAATAAAGAGGCTCACGTAGGAAAGCTTATCAATAATGGCATTTTTTGGCAGGAGAACGAAAACAGGTAAGTTGAACAAAACGTAGGCAGATGGATGAAAATTCTTGTTTACAGCAGACTCTTGCATTAGTGTAAATACATAGTTTTACCTTCAAGAAATAGCTGAAGACTTGAAAATAGAGGGAAAACAATCTCCACCAATTTATTTATTTATTTAGTGTATGGTGATGGAACAATTAGCCAGGAGTCTACATGCTAATACAGAGTAGATGTGTGGCCACCTACAATTGCTAGTTTGTTCTGTTCACACTCGCACGCTTATCCCGTGTACACTGCAGGAGGTGAACTAGCTCCACACACATGCAGACCAGCTGGCCTTCGGGTTGTTGGCTCTTCCAGGCTTCTTAGACTGATCGTGCCTCACCTCGTGTCCTGGCAGTTCCAGCTCCAGCTCCAGCTCTCCTCACAAACGTAGCTTGCTTTTCCCACCAGAGTGGTAGGCATTTATCTATTTGGAGTATTACATGCTTTCCAACTGCTGGGTGGACAGGAACTAGAGGTGAATGATGGTAAATTACATGTGGTGCTGAGCTTGAACTGTTGGAATGTTGACCATTTCTGGTTGGCACATCCAGTGCCATTAAGCTGCTGTGCCACCATATTGAAATATATATTCTCCCATCACCCTTCCAGACTAACAGGAGAGTTGTAACTTGGATTTCCTTGCAATGTTTGATACATGTAAGATGATGCATCTAGTAAGTTTTAACATTTCCTCAAATTGTAGATTAATGAGATTGATTTTTGAAAAGGGAAAAAACCCTTTGCCTAGTTAAGAAGAGTCACCAGTATATTAAAAACAAATTTTAAATATATTATTTTAATAGACATTCTTATGAAAACACAAACTGCAGGCACCATCTTCAGAGATCCTTTCCTTATTTTCCCCAGTGCCTCTTCCAGTGGGGACAACCATCCTTTTCCCTAAACAGCAGGTCTGGGAACAATGGATATGTCACAGTATTGTTCCCTTTGGGTGTTCTGTTACAAATTTGAAAGAAGTGCTACTTGTATGCTGAAGGCAGCCTTGCTACCTCTTGAAGCAACAGCAGAACTTTTTATATGTTGCTAAAAGCAGAAACCAACTGCTACTTTGTTTGCCTTGGCCAGCCACCTGTCCTTGGAAAAGTATTAAAAGCTGCCCATGCATGCCTATCCACCCAACCAAACAAAAAGGGTTAGTGAGGTTCTGTTGTGGACGCCACATGCTCTAACGCTGGCAAATCATATAGATCCTAAAACACTTGCCTGTATTCTCCTTAGGCTCAGTGTGAGGTCCAGGTTCTGCGGCAGGAAAAAAGCACGAATGATGCACACATCCATTCACTCGGCTGATGTGCAGTTCTTTGTTCCCAGGAGTGGCTGGGGAACCTTCGCCCTTGAACCACCAAGGATGCTCAACAGTGTCCTGGTGTAGGGCAGAAGACATCAGTAAGACAGATGGTCACTGGATAGGTCCAAATGAGGTGTGATATTAACAGCATCTTTGTATGTAACATGCAATAATTAAGAAAAATATATGCAACAGCATATGAGTTTGTGTGAGATGTGGCAGGGTGGGAGACTGAACGCTTTCCTCCCCTGTCAAAAAGTGACCCTCTGATGCACTGGGAGGAAGTCTCCCATCGTGTCTTCTTTCTGCACATGCAAAGCCTACCTCTGCTTTGGTTTGCACATAATTTGAAAAATCTAATCCACTTCTCTGCAAGGAAAGGACCAGCTCTGGAAATCAGTGTCATCAGCTTTCTTAAACTGCTGTGACTGAAAAGAAACATCTGTGTAAAACATTTCTTAACAGCGCATACATCAGTGTAAACTATTCTAAAGATTAAAGGCATAATCTTGTAACTGTTCAGCTGGAAAAATGCACTACAACTCCCAGCATTCCCCAGTTAGCATGACTGGCTGGAGAATACTGGGAGTTACAGGGCCTCTTTGCTATCTAAACATGGATACAATGATATAGCAACTGTTTTCTGCATTTTAGTGCTATAAATCGGACAAGAGCATGAGTCAAATATTTCCATTCTCTCTCTTTCTTTCTTGAACTCTCTCTCTTTCACACACACAATGCCACAGAGATATAGGAGTCGAAAGCCCCACTTTAGACTCTGTGCAGAATTAATTAATCAGTGTTTTGGGGGCTTCTGGCAGTGCCTCCAAGTGATTAAACCCCTCTGGGTACATATCTTCACCACCCCCTAAACAGTCTTTTATTCCCTGCCATCAATCTTTCCCCCCACTTATGTGTTGTAATTCTGCATGGAACGAAAAACTAGTAAGAAGGTCTTAAGATCTAACTTTACAATATTGCACAGATAGTTAGCTCCTTGCTCTTTCAGGTGATTCTGGGACAAAAGCCACCTACATGTCCAGGAACATTTGTTCAACGAGACAGGGTGATTGCATTGTAAGAGCATCCTATCAACTCACCCGGAGACACTGACATGTAGTCATCTGTCTGATAAATTATGCATCAAGGATATGCAGCCTTGGGCACCTGCCAAGATCCAATCTCAAGCAGCTGCCTGCCAACAAGAGACCTTGGGATTGCTTTACATTGGACCTTTCCTTCACATTGAAACCTGCTTGATCACCTTCGTTTTGCTCTCGGGGGGAGGTAAGAAGGAGGAGCACTGTAAGCCATTGCCTATTTGCTCATTTGGTCTCTGTCTGGCAATGAGGAGGAACTGGAGCAACTGGCAATCATGCTGGCAGGAAGGGAAACTCCTCGTGGGAGAGGAGTCCACTGATGGTGCCTTACTCAAGCACCATCCAAGATGAAGCTGGAACTGCTTGAGAAGCATGCGAGAGATGGCAAATAATCTTTGACCCTGTGTGAGCCAGAACATGAAATGACTGCTTATGCCAGTCTCCTATTCCATAGTGAAGCACCCTGTATTTTTGCTTTTCAAAAGTAGTATAACTAATCTCAGAAACACTCATCTTCCTAGAGTAGGCAGAAAGTCCTAAGGTACTAAGAAAGGAAGGCCCTTGGTCTTTGGTGCCAGGCACTTACTTCTTAAATCACACATAACCCCGTGTATATTGTATTGCTTATACATTTTGTATTACTAATCAGATAAGCCTTTCTTTGCCATTTCTTACTTTCCTTTTAAATAAACTTCTATTGAAAAAAATCCACACTGCATAGCAATCCATAAGTATAGGTTAGAAATAAAATGAAGTTCATGTAGTCCAAATATTAATTCAGGAAAGAGTTGTCTTTGGGGCTTTGAAAGTGCAACAATGCTAGTTTGCCCCCATCCTGGCTTTCAGATAAGATTCCAAGAATTGCTTATGGGGATAGGAATAATTTATTATAGACAGGAAAACGAGAGATCTAAATTCGTTTGGACTTCAGTCCCACAATGCAGCCCTTCAGAGTTCAAATGGGTAGATCACCCTGTGTGACTTAGTTATCTCTGATGAGATCATCTTGAATGCTTCATATAGTTAGAGAGAGCTTCTAGCATTGTGGACTGGGAAATGCCTCCCAAATTACTGAATAGGTACTACATATATTTTGGTTGTAACGATCACTAAAGTAACAGCAAAACACACTCAATGAATTATTTCCTGTCACTAAAGGCAGTGGTTGGTTGGGGGAGGGGGAGTCCAGATCTTGTTTCCTGATGACTACGAACTTCACTTGACAAAACCTTCAGTGCCAAATGTGGTTTCCATTTGCTGTTTCGGAATTTATTTGTCTATGCCAAAGTTCAGGTGTGCCAGCTCTTTATAATAAGCCATTTGGATGAAAGCTTGGCTAGCTCAAAGGATTTTGATGTATTTTATTGCTGCCTTTTAAGATTATTGTTCAGAAATACCAAGTCTAATTTTGAAATCAATTAGCCATGCAGTCTGATGAGGTGTTGGCCCAGCTCAGGTTCACACCCGCTGTCTGCAGATTATTGTTAAGTTGAGTCAGGTCCCTAGTGTAGCTCTGTTTGCAGGCATCTGGTGGACACATGTCCGATGTCCTCCCAGAATGCTGCCGATGGTTTAAATAGCTAACCCTAATGAAGAAAGCCTAGCAAGTTTGCTGCTGTTTGCCAGCAAAATATGCCTTTTACCATTATTCCTCTTAAGTTTTCCATGGCTAAGAAATACCTCAGGAGTTAGCTGCTGAAACAGATCTGAGAAGATTGGAATCTAATTGCTCACTATCAGCAGATCAAAAGAAAAGGTCTCCAATTCCTGTATCTTCCTGATGGCCATGAAGTTGTATGATATCATTCCCAGAAGGGCTGCCTCCTGAAGAGAATGGCATCTTGACATCAGCCACTCTCATTGGATAAGGTGAAAATTCCACTTTCCTGCAGCAATATTTCTGGGATTCATGCCAAAGATGTGGAGAATCCATGCTGTTCAAAGAGGGTGGCAGGTTGTAAAACCATCCACACTGCTGACCATTCTCCATTTACATTGCAGGTTTGCAAAGCTTTCCTTTTTTCCACCGATACTACAGGAATTAACATCATTTCAAAATGTGTTCATGCTATGCCAAACCATGAATGACTTTATACAAAATATATTTCTACAGGCAACTCTATATACAAGTTGACATTCCCCATCCACAAACACTGTACAAGAAGAGCACACATATGCTCTGGAATAATTCGTATTATGTCCTTGGGCCTTACACAAGAGGAATTCCTATGGGAATATTTTCGAAGCAAAGCCCAACATATGGTAGGTTTTATATGATATGGTATACTACATGCTATATAGAACAAATCATGGACTACACCCACTGATGCCCTTCCATTTGCAGAAGAGTTTTTGCTCTGGTGGAGGCCTCCACTAATGGAAAGGGTGGAGATTATTTTCACTAGTCCTCCCCCTCCCTCTCCTACCAGCACATTTTATTCCAGAGAATTTGAATGGGGGATTGGCAAAAATAATCTCACCCTTTCTGTTAGTGAAGGCCTCTGCTGGATCACATACCTTATACTCTGGTACAACCCTACATAAGGGGCATCTTTCCTTTTTCTGTTCCTCACAAAAAATTAGAAATCAAAGTCAACATGATAAGTTCATGCTAAAGCAAAATGGCACCCAGAAATTTGTGATAGCAGGTGGCATTAAGTAACTATAGTTCAATTGTGAATACTGTTGGCAATACAGAATGTCAAACTAAACACTGAAATCATTAGAACATACATAGATAAGCATATAGAAAGCTGTGGGTATTGGGAAGGAAAGAAATATAATAAATAAAGAGCAAACACAGCCTGCTGGCTCAGGTAATAGTTTTATCAAGCTCTATACTTGAGCATATATAACATCCATCACCTACTATTACTGATAGTAGAACTCATTTAGAAGAAAGCCCCATTGAAATAGTGTGCTAAGCAAGAGCCATGTAGGTTCTATATAAGGTTGGGTGAGCCTATGCAGTAAAGGCCTGATGAGTACGCTGATTCGTGTACTCGAGTAACTACATTTAAAAAAAAAAAAAAGTGTGGAAGGGAGAGCAGTATGCCTGAGTACAAAGTGTGCTTAAGCAAGAAACTGCCATGGGCATATGTGTCACACCAAGCTGGTCTTCTATAAAAAAACTGAAATGTGATGCTTCATTACCTGTGAACTATATTAGGAAAAAAGGATACCAGATAGAATGCAAAGGGGTTTGGTTTGAACATCTATGCGTCTGAATATGCACAGTGACTGGACTGATATAACACACACAATAACTTTAATTTCTGATCTGGGGCCAAAGTACAGTAATGCTGCAAACTAGCATAGTAGTTTTGCTGCAGCACTAAAACAGCCTGGCTCACTTCCCTAGATTCTGTTAGATCTATTAACCACCACTATGGTTTTTATGAGTTTTATTAAGTGGTTAAAAATATTTTACTAGGATAATTTTCATTTTATAGGGTTTTTTGTTTTGTTTTGTAAGTTAAGTTTCACTTAAGTCAAGTTTTCTTATTAAACAGGATTATGATTATTTTAAGTATGTGGCATTAACATTCTTCATTCATACTCAACAATTGTCCTGTAAGGTTCAGAGCATTAGAAGAAATACTAATTGTTACTGGCAATGCCAGTGGATCATAGTTAACTATCTTGAGATGTTAAAATTGTTGACACAAAAATAATATCAATTTTAAAAACTCACTTAATTGTGCTTAAGAACTGGGCAGTGAAATCCAGGAGGCTGTCCAAATGTTTTCCCAGAGAAGAGAGGTGGAGGTGCCACCACGGTACTACTTGTGAAGGTAGTACCTATCTCCTCCAAGCCCCGTGGACTGCTCTCAAAACCCTATCCCTGAAGTTGCTCTGGTAACCTTGCAGCCACAGCTAGTGTGGTTCAGACCATGCCAGCTGAGAGGGTGGTGAAAGGGTGCTCTGAATGCAGAGTCCCAGTTCTGCCTCTGGAATAAGTTTCTGAGGTTGGAGCTGGAACTCTGAATTCTCCCATGGTCCTCTAGACAGGATCTATGATCCTAGGGCTGCATCCTAAATAGATGGAATTCTGGGTTCATCAGGTCCAGCACTGATCACCTTTGTAAGCATTAAAGAGTAGGACAAAGTTATTTATTGTTCTGATCAGTAAACGGATTGTTCTGTTTAGTAATTATTAGTCAATCCTGTATTATATTTTTAATATTAGTGATGTCAATGTGATTAACCGCCTAATGCTAGGTAGCACTGGCAATTTCAGGTTCTACTCAATAAGTTTATTTGCACAAGTTACATTGAAATGTACATATTCTGGAGCTGACTAGTGGTGAAAGAGGAAGGCCCACCCTTAATGGATAATACACTGGTCACAATGCAGCCCAAGAGTCAGGGGTTCTACTAATTTCAATCATTTTTAAATGTACATAATTATGGGCTGGATTTTAGCCATTGACTTCTGATTACTTCAGTGTTATGTGAATTAAATGTAGATTTATTGTTTTCAATAATAATAAAGACATTTTAAATATTACAAGCTAGGTCACATAAATGAAAACATATATTATGTCAGTAATCCATAATGCACAGGACTGGTTTGACAGGATGTGAAAATTCGTGCCTTATGGTTCAGAAAGAGTATTTGCATGGTTAACCCCCATTTATCTGTATAAAACTGGCTCATTTACTTGACTGACTGATTTATAAATTGATAATTTACAGTGGGTTCAGCATCCTAATTTAATAACCGGATCACATATGGATGGTTTAAAATGTTACATTCTAGTTGGTTAGTACTATAAGCATGCCCTTATTAAGATAGATTATCTCCTTCTATTTGCTCTTTGAAAGGAAGGACAAAACAAATTATATCTCTCATTCATTCTATCTGACAGAAAGGCCATGTTTGCATATAACCCCCTTTTCCATTAATATTGAGTACATAGCTAGCCACATCATTCATTCTCTTTCTAACCTCCATGATGTCATAATCTTTTGCAGCAGTAAGCACTTGTTAGGGTCTGCAGACATTTGGGAATCACCATAGGAAGTCAGATTACTGGAGTGAAATCAACTAATAAATCTACCAGGTAGGTTTGTAACAGAAGTTAAGAAGGAAAACAAACGGGTTTTACTGGAGATTTCACACTGAGTGAGCCCTTTGGTACAGGAGATTCTGCAGTCCACTGCCATGTCTAATTACTGAACATGAACATTACTAATGGTACAAGTGTGTCAGTTACTTTCACATTCTAATGCAAATACGTGTTTGGGATTGGTTCTCAGTAAATTTAGGGCTAAAGCATAATAGCCGCTATGCCAGCCTGTTAACAAATCAGCCATGGGACTTGGTTGGAGGTTGGGTGTTCAACAGAAAGATTTCCAGAAAGATGCTTCTGTGCTTTGATACATTTGTGACCTTATTGAGAAATTGGAAAGTGCAATAGTGCCTTCGGTGTAGTGGAAAGCACTTCTTATGCACAAAGATATTTGATTTTGGGTGATCCAGCCCACATGCTACAGCCCCATAACTCTCATAATGGTGTCTCTGAAAGGTTGAGGACCCTCTGAAACAATGCAAAGTATGATGTAGAGGGCTACAGTTGATATGGGGACTTGATGAGAAACAGGTGCCCCCCCTTTGCCCAAGCAGAAACATTGTGTCCTAGTGCAAGATTACCACTGGATACAACTTCTTGCCTCCAAGTATGATTTGAGCTTCCACATTACTGCCTCCTGTCTCTTCAAGGCTCTCATATAATTCTGGTCTATGTCTGTCTCTAGTCCTGTCTTTCTTTGCATTACTTGAGTTTCACCTTTCTGTATATCCTCTTGACAAATTTTCTTTCCTCCCTCAAAATCAACTTGATCAGTTCTCATAAGCAGCCTGAATAAAACTGATGACTTAGGGTGCAAGGGTGTTAGAGTGCATCAGAGGGCATTTGGAGCTCTTGTCCAGATATTCTGGAGAACAGTTCTGCCTTCACCACCCCATCCAAATCATACCTATTCCGGGCAGTTTTTTAGTCTTCACTGACATTCATCAAGATTCTAACATCCAGTGGACAATGGGCTATCCCCTCACAGACTATATACCACTACACATATCAGCAATATAGTTTTGCTCAGTCACACATGGGTTGAACATCATGGCCACTTAAAAGTAGTATGTGCTAACATAACTCAAGCAGGAATTACTACAACTCCCAAGATATGCCATCTTAGCTTTCACATAATTGTGAATTTAGGGAATCAGGTGGACAAAGGATTAACCCAAATCATTGCAGTACAGACACTGACCACTTCTTTGTATCTTAAAAACAGAAAAAAGCAAATTCATTTATTTCTATGGTATTTCCAATGATTCTACCTTTATTTGCTCATCTAGCCAGCCCTCTAAATGATCTCCAGAAAATGGCAACCAAGTCAGGTACAATGGAGTCAACAGCAAGACAAATCACTGGATTTGTTGTTATGGGCCATCAAGTTTTCTCCAACTGATGGCAACGCCATGAATGAAAACCCTCCAAAATGTCCTGTCCGTGATTCAAGTTCAAGGCTGAGGCTTTCTTTATGGATTCAGTCCATTTCATATTTGGTGCTGTTTCGGATGTATCAATTTTCTTCTTGTCAGCTTTCTTCACTTTGCAGCTTTCACACCCATACATTGCGATTGGGAATATAGTAGTATGAATAATACTGGCCTTGGTCTCCAGGGAAATGTCCTCACACTTGATTATTTTTTCTAGTTTCTTCATTGCTGCCCTTCCAAGTCTCAGTCTTTGAATTTCTTGGCTTTAGTCTTCCTGCAAATTGATGACTGAATCAAGGTTCATAAAATATTTCATAATTTTGATTTCTTCATTGTCAACAGTAAAGTTCTGTACATCTGTAGTCATTTGTTTTCTCAATAGTCAACCACTCTCCTTCTTTTGCACTTTCTTCTTTCATCAGGAGTCTTTTCAAGTCTTTGCTGCTTTCTGTCGGGAGTTATGGTGCCATCTGCAGAAGATAGCTAACATGGAGTAACCTATTTGAGACAAACTTTATAGCTCTGACCATTGAAAAGGATGCTGTAACTCTCTGCTATCATTATTATCTTGTGAGTAAGTTCTTTTATGCTTGTAAAGAGCACGCCCCACTCCAACAGGTTCAACAATGAAGGGGATACACCCACAGTTGTTCCAGCAGTGCCTTATGCTTTGGCCATATGCATTCACTCTCCAAAACTGGACTGGCCATGTGCCCCACAAGGTTGATATGTCAAGTTTCTATGAAGCAGCCCAATGAGGCCAGCAGTAAGGCTAAGTGAGTGTAGACAAAACACCTGCACATCTGCTCTGGGAGCAAGTCCAGAATCCCACATTCACTGTAAACAGGAAGACAATGAAGTCTGCTTCCTCCAGATTCGCTGGCAGGCACCAGCCTTCCCCATTGTTGCTGCCCTGCATCATATCCACATGACATGGTAGGCAGTGGCTCTAATAAGGACTCTCTGAAGGGATGGGGCTTGCAGTAAGAATTGGTACTCTGCTGTTTCCTCTCTGCAGATCAAGGTGGGAGAATCTACAGGACAGACAAAAATGTAATGGTCCAACAGGCATTCATCAGTTACCAGAACTGTATGTGTATGTTTTTATAAAATGCAGAGTATTCCAAACTTTCTCTTTTGATTTACATTCAGTAGGCAGTAGAAATGGAAGGTGCCAAAGGAGGAAGTCCTGGCTAAGCACAAGCAGTTGGGGAGGCTACAAAGCACAGGAGAAAAGGAATGAAGTTGAAAAAAGAAAGAACACACATTCCTGCACATCAGCCCACTTGTCACAGTTGAGTAAGCCCTTAAGGTAAGCCCTAAGAAATTTCTCCAAAATTTCTGCTGTCCTTGTGAAGGAGTAGAAAAACAACTGCCCTACAACTTCTAAGGGAAGTCAAAAGTTTGCAAAACTCCAGAAGGAGATTTGGCACATCGCTAATTCAAGTATACTGCAAGAGAACATAAAACCCATTGCTCTTTTCAATCAGAGCTAATTCAATTTCAGAGAAACTCTCTGGACCCACAATCCAGTTATGGTAGAAGTTAAAGACTAAATCCATGGAGCCAAACCCACAAAAAATACCGGGGGGGGGGGCAGTGGAAGAGCCAGGAAACCACCAAATGGCCATGGAAAGGGGGTAGTCTAGAACAGGGGGTATGGCCAATTGGGGAACTCTTGGGTGGGTCATACTGAGGCCCTAGGGTGGTCAGCTTTGGCCTATGTGTCAACATGGATAGTGAGATTGGTTTATGCATAGAAGTTGTACAGTTTTCTTTATCTGACATTACACAGTATATTGTAGATGTAGCTCAGGTTATTCTTATATGTGTAGATAACCTTGCAGCATGGATCTGTTTATGATGAGTATAAGCAGGGCAGCAGTTGATAATTATAATGCCTGATTATCTTACTTAACTGCACAGCAATATGTACAAGTTAATAGGTCCAGCCTTCAAAACTGCAATTCCAATTACTTTAAATTCATGTACCTCTTAGAACTATAAAATCCTCAGGAGCCATACTTCATAGTAATAGAAATACAATAGTCATAAACATTTCCCAGAAAACAATGACTCACTCTCCAAAAGAATGAGTGTATGAAATAAAGCATTGCGGATTCACAGTTGAACTATTGCATTCAATGAAATGTTGGGAAGAGGGAGGGAGCAAGAGGGCTAGTATAATTAGTAGGACATAAGTAGCTTTCAACTTAAATTTCTTGTCATTGTTTTACCAAGCGTTCGTATATGATTCTCAGGAAATAAGAAAATTAATTCAGGGGGATATCTCAAAGAGAACTCTTCCTTACAAGAATCAGTATGCAACAACATTGGAAAACTCTCTCTGCATCCCCCTGCATTTATGCATACCGATGCAAACAAATACTGAGTCTGGTCATCTATCTACGACCAATAATAGGGCTATATATCCTTTCTGAATTCAGTTTTCTGGATTTCTTTTCCAATATAATAGCTGATCAGAATGTGTATATTGTGAACTGTCTACAAGTTTGATAACCATCCATGCAAGCAGCTATACTTTGCTTTTAAATGTTATTTCCATTTGTGCTATTGTATTGAAAATTAAAATAAAAAATTGCAGTGGTTCCATTATTTTGTGTTTTACAGCTTGTTGCCCATTTAGAAATACTTTGTGTAGATAAGTTTATCAGCTTGTCACGCATGTTTCCATCCATTTGCACCTAATGTTTGATAAAGATTTGCTTACTATTTAATTCTTAAAATCCTCTTTGGGCTGATGCTTAGTAACCATTGTTGGAAACTCTTTGCCATTGCATTGTCTGGGTGGTAGTTAGGGTTGATGTACATATCTGGTTCTGACACGACAAGTTACAAGGATCATACCAGCTCAGTTTTCAAAGGCAATCTTTTATCTGAAATTTCACCCAGGAACAAATTGTCACCAAAGCATTGCATCAGATAGAAGTCTTCCCTGAAAATTGCATTTTCTGACATGCTGATCTTGCTGATATTCATATGAAATGATTTCACACTAAACTGACACACACAAATGGCACATGATATGATAAAGTTATTGAAGGGCAATTATACCTCATGTGCATAGGAGTGGGGTGGGGGAGACTCAATGTCTCTCCACTGTGATGAAACCCTGCTTATAAAAAGAGGCAGAGTCTTGCTTCCTAAGATAATTTCCTATGAGCTGAGAGATTTTACATGGGGAAGTATTCAGTCATGTGCTTCCTCCACTTACGTTCTGAAATGGTAGTTATTGGAGGTAAAGGAAATAAAGCTCAAGAACTAACTGACAAAATGTAGCAAGTCACCAGCTCTTGATGGCACACACTCATGCAATAACATCCAGTGTTAGTCCTAAAAAGAATAAGCCATTTAAATGAATGGGGCTCAAATTAATTCATCAAATTAATTAATTCATCATATTCATCACATTAATTCTGGTCACCCTGTTTAAAAATAAAGGGTTGAGACATGAAACATTACCCAAGGAGAAGTGATCATGTACAGAGGTCAAGAAACTGTCTGTAGAATAGGGAAATGAAAAATAGGCAGTAGGAGGAATTGAAGGGATTATTCTTGGAAAGGATATAGTTTGGCTAGAACCCTGAACTTTTACAGCAACACATTCTTGTGGTCTCGTTTCTCAATGCCTAATAGCCATATAGTTAAATCGAATCTTTAAGAGAAGTTTACCAGTTTCAAAGGGATGGGGCCAACTTGTCTTCACCTCGTCTTCCTATGATTCCATGAACATTCTAATGCATGATCTGCCGTTCTGAATTGGCAAATGATTGTGTGAATCCCTTGTGGCCATACAAGCCAAGTTGTGAATTGGTTCTTCTTGATGGCTTTGCTAGGTAACAGCAAGTCATAGCTAAAATAGTTCTCTGCTCTGTCCATGGCTATGGTTTAGAATGCTGGGATTGCAAGAGGAGGGGTGAATGGAAGAGTGAGCATGAAAAGAACCAAAGTCATTGGGACCTACTCAATTTATCTTTTGACAAATTTAGACCTGCTGCCCTATTGCATAAGAAATGCACAATATGATTTGTACAATTAATTCAAGTACAAGATGTAAATAGTCATACTATTAATTGCAGTCATACTATATTGTTTTTATTCCATATAAATTAAGGCTGAGTTGAAATGAAACCCCATTTTGTTGCTCTGTGCACCCAAAATGGTGGCCTGCAGTGGGAGTTGCCATTTCTCTTCCTACAGCTTCCGCTGAGATGACACATTGTTGTAAAGTAGTGTAACGCTGATGATTTATGGGGATTTAAAGATGACCACTAGCAGCAGAAAGAGCCTTGGTATTTATGCCACATCCTGAAAATGCAAAAAGTTGAGCTGCAATTACTATCAAAATTCTGGGCAAAACTGTAATCGTGGATAAATTAAAACACACATTTCAGTGAAGTCAGCATGATTTGAATTGTGCTCTGAACTGAAGCCCCAAAAGCACCCACAAAACATTCCTCTGTGTGTCTAGTCACAAGACAAACCCCTTCACCCAGGTAAGTACATATAGGATTGTAGCCTTATTTTCTTTTATAGGCATTGTAAATCTATCTATCCACACGTGTGCACACACATAAAGATTCTGGCTTTAGAAAAACCTTTTATAGTCAGCAGTTTTTAAATGAAGAGCAAAAGTCTTGGGAAAAGAAAAGCTGGCTAGTAAAATCCATCTTGTACTGTCATAATACTTTGCTACCATTGCTGAATTTTGTTTGGAAGAATATGGCCTTAATGCCCCCATCTCCTGCTGAATTGCTCAGACTGGTAGTAGATTAGAGGAGAGTGAGGTGCCAGCATTATCTATGTTAGTGCTCCGGAGGTCACATTACACTAACAAGACTGCCCTCCATCAGCAATGACAGAAAGCAGCTGCTGGGTTTTAGCTGGGGCCTTCCTGTGAGTTAGAGAGACCCACCTATTGGAGAAGATGTGTCTGAAACAAGTCAGCTCCCTGGCGGCTTATTACCTCGCTTTCTCACTGTTCTTTTCCAGGAGGCACCAAGAAAGTTGGTTATTGTGAAACCATTTGCCCCATTTAAGATTGTGCACTTTTAACATTCTGTGTTCCTTACCTCTGAAGGTTCAGACGGCTAAAATTGCTCTCACAGACCACTGAGATGGAAGATTAGGGCTGGGCTCATCAGTTCTCTGTTCTTGTTCTAAGGAAAGGGGGTTGACCAAATCATCACTTGCTTTGAAAACTGCCAGTCTGGCACCCTCCTATTCACTTTGGAAGATGTATCTGTTAATTTCACTTTAGGAAGATCATCTGTTAACTTCATGATCAAACTCATCTGAGATGATTTTCTATAAACTTCTCTTATGTATAAGATTACTGTTCATACTGAATTAAGATTTGAATTTGCTTTTAATTAAATATGTTGCTATTGTCTTCCTTTTTTAGATCAGAGTGCAAGTCAATAAGAGACTTGCTCAGTCTCCTTGAACATGCCTACATTTCGCAGACCACGTACGCTGATAAGGCACTGAGCAGAAATCACAATAGCCAACAGAGGGCACTGAAGTTCTCAGATGACCAAGAGCAAGCCATTCTGCTCATGTAAAACAGGGTTTTCTGAACATGTTTAATTGGCATTGGTAATCGGGGAGCTGTGATGTTTTAACTTTGGCAACTTGCCTACTTATGGATCCAAGTAGCTCTTGCAATTTCATATGATAAACACACAAGGAAACTGCTTTAGGGGTTTCAATAGTGGCACTTGTGATGAGCTCTAAATCTACAAGCATATTAAACTGCTTGTAGATTTTTAAAGCTGCATCTCTCTCTTTCTTTATCTCAATAAAAATAATAGATGTAATAATTTCCATGGATGGATCCGTACTTACTCATACTTGGAGCAGGCCCACTGGAAATTAATAGGACTAGCCCTACTGATTTACAATGACTCTGCTGTAAGGATGACTGTGTCTGGATGCAAACCTGTGTGTATGCACTCACCATCCCCATTTATTAGGGGCAGGGCCTGTTTTCTAGTATGCACCCCTGGTAAATTGCTCTTTGGATTTTGTTCCCATTTTTTGCTCTTTGTAGATGCATGATTAAAATCTTCTTACTATGCATTTCTACTATTTTCATCTTTATGGTGTTCCCTCCTTCCTTGAAGTGCTTAGGAGTTAGATATCTGAATGGATGGGTGGTTGCATATTTATTTATTTTTACAATATCTAGTATTTATATAGATAATTGAATGTGCGTAGATTCGAAAGCAGCATGCAAAGTACAGTCTACCATTTTATCCACTGAAGCTTATCAGGAAATTTTGTACTCCTTGTAACCTATTGTGGCAGAATTACATTTCTTTCACCAGATGAACCAGATATGCCAACAAGGATCACAAAGAATGCACTCTTCTTAAGGCGCAATCCTATGCAAGTTTAAATAGAAAAAGGTCTTCAACCTGATCTGGGGCCATCTTCTTTCTCCTCCTCCATCCCTGCTCCTTCAGCAGAGACCCTGGGCATCTATCTTTCTAGCATTTTCAAGAGATGGAGAATTGGCCATGAAGAGGAAGGGCCAATTCTGCTTCCTCCAGACCGGCTGCACATGTCTGAGGGTTGGAACCTCAGGGACTCAGAAGTCCCCTTGACTTAAATGGGTTGATATTAAACAGAACCAAGTCTGGATTCAACCCTGAATGCACAAAGGAAGGAGAGTTCACCACCCCTGGCCTGGTCCTGAGCTCACCTTTCCTCCAAACACTGTACTCTATAACCCCCTTCATGGGTGCCACACTCTTAACTATTAAATAAATACAGTGAGCACTTCCTTCTGCCCCTTCCCACCTTCGCCAGCTCATGCAGATGGAAAATCTGAAATGAAATTGTACCTGTGTTTGGTTGAATGTGTTTTACAAGAGCCTTGGTTGCACAGAGAGTTTGGCCAAACACAAATACAGCTTATCTGCTGGACTTTTTAGTCTACATAGGGAGAAGAGGATGGGGGGGGGGGGGGCAGAACACATGTTTATATCCCTGCCACCATTAAGGATTTTATTACACCTGAATTGGAATAATGTTTCTATGGGTTCAATCCAAGTGAGTCCAATATTTGTAGACCCAGTGAACATCCGGTTCCATATTCAAATCACACACTGTTTTGTTACTTCATGATCACTTTCAAAGGTACCCACCCTTAAATTAAGAGGAACCACCAATGGATTAAGAAATTGCAATGAAAATGCAAAGTAAAAGCAAATGGAACACCTAATATACTATTAATGTGAGTGTTTGGTTTAGGGCTGTTTAAATAAAATGTACTAAAGGTTGGTAAAAAGAAAGAACGAAAGAAACAGAAAATAAAAAATAGTAAGAAAAGAAAAGAAACTTTGTACTAATTTTCATGTGAACCAGACCAAAACCAAAACCACATGAGAAGGAGAAGATGACTTTTGAAGTCATTTGTCCACATTTGTTTTAAATATTACAAACCTAACATTTGTTTCTCTGATACTTTTGCATAATTTCACAAAGATGAAAGATGCATGACTGTAATGGCTCATATATGGGAGTGGGTGGATTCCAGAAATAATCAAGATGAATGCAAATTCATTGAGTTCAATAGGTCTAGTCTAAGTAAGATTAAGTCTGAGTCTAACCTAATGAAATTCAAATACCGGAACAGAAAAATAATTTAATATCACTCCTGTGTAATGCACAGGGGAGTACTTTCTAGGATGACTGCTTAAGTGGGTAATACATTTTAATCCAGGAATTCTTGAACCTGAGTCAATTCTATAGGTGCAGTTCCATGAATGTTAATATGACTTCATCAGCATATGTGATAAACCATTCATCTCCTTAAAGAGGGCTGTGCCTGGTTTTTAGAACAAAGAGTATCAGTGATGAAACATTTACTGCAACTATTTAAAAGGGTAGTTTGAGAGGTTAATTGGAAACCATTATTCATATGAGCATCCATCTTAGGAGATCATTTTTGGTTTCACTTCTGTTTCAGTTTTACATGCTGTCTCAAATACTCCAAAGCTAGAAGAGAGAGAAAAAAAGATTTTGTCCTATTAGACTAGCCACATTAGAAAAGAATAGGACTTAAGTTAGACCAAGGCTAACTAGAACCTACTGGATATATCCCACATTACATCTACTTAAGTCTGATATTTATAACTTTATAAAGTGGAATCAAAGTTTAGTAGGCAGAGTAGCCATGGGACCATGTCCATATTGCCCATCTTGGGGAATAATCATCATTTTCCAATCCAGTTTTCATTGTTCCACGATGAAGTGATGGCATAAGGGCTTAGCATGAGTTTGTATCATAGCATCACAAACTCTCAAAAACAGACTTGAACAACAATATATAGAATGCAGATATGTAAAAATCTTTCTCGATAGGAAATTAACTTGTAACCAATTCTCAGGGTCAAACCTAGTGGGGTGTGAAATGTGACATTAGCAATCACATTAGAGATATTTATATTTAATAGCACATGTGAGGAGGGCAAGTTTTCATCAGGACAGCTTCCCTCCCAAGCTGTGAGCCTGACAGAAATTGTTCACTATCACAGCTGTTCACTTAGGAAAATGGCTTACATTTGTACCAATGGAATGCTTAAGCTAACAGCCACATGAGTGCAGTTTGTGTATGTACTAAAACTAGATTTGCCAGTGGTGAATTGCTGCAAAGGAGGGCATGCAGAACCAAAAATGATACACTTCTTAAACTTTGGAAAGAGCCACTGTCATTTAAATAGAAGCACAGGGCATCACACCATAGTGTGGGAGATAGTGACATGTAGCCTGTGTGCCTTCTTCAGTCGGTTGGTGTTGATTGGCAATTTCAAGATCTGGGTCTTCTCTTGGATGGTTCGTCATCTTTATGCTGGACTGGACAGCCCTTTAAGTAGAAGACATCTTCAGACTAATGGACCACCCTGTGGCAGCCCTTCAAATAGAGGGCTGTTCTCTGCTACAGAGGACACTTGGCCACCCTAGGCTTGGAAAGGAAGAATTAAACCTCCCACCCCTGCATGCTGTAGTTCCAAGAAAACCTCCCTCCAAAATTTTTTGTCCCTCAAAATGTCCTATCCTTGACAACCCTGTTCAGCTCTTGTAAATTCGAGGCCCTGGCATTCTTTATGGAGTCAATACATACCAATACTGGCTGATAGTATACATGACAAAGGATTCTGAAAGGATTCTGAAAAGAACAGTTACATTAGAATAAATCAAGTTTCTAATATGTTTAAAAGATTAACAATGAAATCTACTCAGAATTAACTCCCATTGAGTTCAGTGAGGCTTGCTCCCAGTTAGATTTTTAGACTTTGTTGTATACGTTTTTATACTTCATTGTAAACTGCCCAGAAAGCTTTGGTTATTTGGGAGGTATAGACATGAAATAGATAGATAGATAGATAGATAGATAGATAGATAGATATAGAAGATTGTGGTCTGAAAGATATCTAATTTAAAGATAAACAAGTAACATGAGAGCAAAGTGGATAAATGTTTTCCATTGTTGGAGGGAAAAAATGTAACTTAATCCAGTTATGGTGCTAAGTCATATATTAGCACTGATTCAAACAAGCTGTATTAAAAATAGTGGGCTCTCTGTGTAGCACACTGTCTCATGAACACTTTGGGACCTTTGAAACCTCATAGCAGCCCTGGTAGGTCTAAAATGCCATTGATACTTGTTTTTTACAAATGCCAATGCACTCATTAAGTTATGCTAGGAAATGCTCTTGGAAGATTGAAATTGTAAGTAACTTTTAAAAAAGAAGATGCTTTAGATTTAGCCAATTAAAAAACATGCTACGTCCAAAATGTCAGAAATGTTACCAACAATATTAAAACATATAGTTATTGTATAATGTGTAAATGTATTTGCATGACCTGCTTTCTGCTATTTGGTTGTCAGGCTTCTGTTCTGATAATAGTGACCTCTGTTTGTTTAGACTGTGTAGTTCTTCCATTTAATTCACCCTGGCTCCAGTGTCACAAATTCAAACTGCTTTCAGTGGAAAATTCACATTTCCCCAAAAGGCTTAAAACAGCAAACTCTATGAACCGAAATTATCTCCTCTTAAAGGTAATTATGCTAGAACACTTGAGAGAATGATTGGCTAAGCCATATGTTCCTTCAGCTCTATGCAGTGAATATATGAAATTGCACTAGTGTTTTTTATTTTGTGCCATTAATTCAGTCTTGGTGAAAGATGTTGCAAGTCATTGCAGTAATTGATGGATCGTGTACTTATTGAGTTGAACTTAAAAAACTATTGCTAAAACAAGGCATTTATGTTACTATTTTTTAAGCTATTGTATCCTTTTCTTTTTAAGCTATATTGAGGCTGCAAGCCTGTGTACGCTTCCCTGGGAGAAAGCTCCATTGTCCAGAATAGGATTTACTTACATGTAAAATTACAAAGGACTGCATTGTAATAGATATTTCATGGAAGCATCTTAGAAATTTCTAGAAATGCTAAAATGTGCTTATTAACAAAGATTTTAGATAAAAGAAAATACTCCATCTTGTAGGTGAAACTCCCTTCCATACAACAAATGTTATCTCAGACAGTGTATCTCAGACAGTATCTCAGACAGATAGACAGACTATCTTGCCAAAAGAGAACAGAAAAAGGAGAGAATGCACCAATAATAGGGGTGGAAGGAAAAGAATCTCCTGATTAAATACCTTTTTCAGAGGCATTAGAATGCACAACATTGAATGGGTTCAACATGATACCATAATACATCTTAGATGACAAACTATGGTGGATTTTTGTGTGGTGTGAATCCAGACCATTTCCCACAAGATGGCCTGGGGCTATTGTAATCAGGTAGGCTGTTGTGTTCACCAAACCCAGGCAATGCACCCCATAATACATGCCAGCAAATGGTGAGGAAGTTGCTAAACAGGAACAGCAAAATCCTTGCCTCCCTTGGCAAGCTTGGGTCACTACCAGTGAAAACTGCTCCATCACTGCCCAGGGAGCACAAGGTTGGTACCACCATGATCGTGAGCCCCTTTTGACTCACTGCAGCCCCGCTTTTATCCCTTTTCTCCAACAGAGGTCATGAACAGTGATCTCCAAACCAGTGACATCCTTGCCAAAGTGGTGGCACATTGGAGGGGCTATCACTGGTGGCTACGTCTTTGAAAAATCGAGTCCCAAATTGGACTTGCACAATCTCATAGGTGCATGGTTCCGTAAGTCCAAAAATGGGAAGCCTTGCCCAGCATTATTCTGGAGTCCAATATTCGGCACTGGAGACTGAGTAAGAGAAATTCCGGTTTCTGTGTGTGTGTGTGTGTGTGTGTGTGTGTAAATTTGCCTAGCCATGACAGCTGTCAGAGGGCAAGCTGCCAAGTCAAAGCAAAGTCACAAGTGACCGTTGCAGGTGAAAGAGGGTAGGTGCCTTCCCCTTCCCTTCAGAGGGTTAGTCAGTACAATATCAAAAGATGTAGATGATGACAAAGGTGCCCTTTCCTTCTTCACAGGTGCTGCGCATGAGTTTCCCTTTTGGTTTTACAACAATCTACTGCACGTCCAGCTGGTTCATGCTTCTCTGTAACACTTTAAAGCTGCTCACGTGGTCCTATTCACATGCATTAGCTCTATATAAAACCACATTTTGCCATGGGGGAAAATCCTAGGCCAGTTTGGAGTTTTAGGTGTAGCTTGGCTTAGGGCCCTGTTCCCTTCTGGACAATCTTTCATGAACCCAGGTTTATCTGGATCAAGGTCTTAATGTAACTTATACAGATTTGCTATTGGAGGGAATGCATTTTAATGACTTTTGTATGGCAAATAATTCTTTACTAGAATTATTTAATGATTTAAAAATTATAAAATCATCAAGTTTGCAAGCCTGAAAGCAATGCTTAGTTGAGCTTCTCTGAGAAAATCCAAATTTCACCATGCTGTATTTTAGTGTACTCAATTGGGACATTTAGTAAATAAGCAGATCCTTGTTAAAACCAGATGCTTGTATCTTAGCTGTGCTATACTGAGAAAATATATTTTTTAAAAAAGTTACCTGTTCTCCTTCTCTTCTCCAGTCTCCAAATGCAAGCAGATGGAAATCTTAGAGACATTTTTTCACCCATTTAGTGGAGCTCATATACAGCAACCATACTGTTATGTGCACAACTTAAAATGCACTGGGGTATATCTGATTCCTAAATATCTCACATCTGTTACAAGGAATTTTTGGACTGCAATGTGGGACTAGTTTGGAACTTTCTAACTGAACATGGCTTGAACTAACTGGCAAGATTCTGTGGAAGAACCTAGTGCTGGAAACATTTTCATGAAGTATCTGTAGGCATGTATGATGATTTTCATTTCAACAAACAAGAGGACTCCAATTGTGCAGTGTTTCCATTCCCCATCCAGACAGGTGGGGTATTTTGAGTCATGCTAGGTCCGTTTCATGGTTAATAGGGGCCAATGAAGTAATATGGTCCATGTGATTATGGAGTGTGTATGGGCAATGGAAATTAGGTGCATAAAGTTTCCACCTGGAATATATTAAGGGTGTTTCCATACTACACATTATCATAGTCCAGACTGCCCATCAAAATCCCATACCAGAAATGGGAAGCTGTTTTTATGCCATCAGTGAAAGCCCTCCAAATCGTCCTGTCCATTCAGTTCTTCCAAGCTGGAGGCTGTGACCTCCTTTATAGATTCAATCCATCTCATATTTGGTCTTCCCTTTATCTTCTGACAAAATGGGGAGATGAACCCTTAAAAAGAGGTACTTGTTGGGACTATTGTTGCTGCTGATGCACATATTATTTTAATTCATTTTGTATTTTTAATGTATTTAATATAATGTATGATACTGTATTATATTATATGTAATGTATTTAATGTATTGTATATATACATAATGTATATGTATGTATATATAATGATGTTTTGTGAGCTGCCCTGAGGCTTTGGCGAATGGGGCAGCATAGAAATTTTCTAAATAAATAAATAAATAAATAAATAAATAAATAAAACTGTGCACAAGTACACACACATGCACATATGGAGACTATACTAATATCCAGGGCTTTCCAAATATACGTATTTGCTTCCTGTGGCAAAGCATAAGATGACACACCCTATTCCAAGTACAGAAATGGACTACAATTGAATCCAACTTCCATACTGACCATGGAAAAGCATCCTACACAATATTTGAGGGCAGTGGGCTAGTTTAGAGGGCAAAGGATAGATAGGAACTACAGCTGTATCATCCAACAACTCATATTATTCTACAAAGCCTTGAACAACCTGAAGACTCACCTTCTCACCATATCCTTCTGTCCAACCACTGAACTCCTCTGAGTTGCACTCCTGGTGGACTTGAATGGGACAGAGATAAACTTGGAAACCACTGTAACGTGTTTATGTGTTTATTATATTTATATCATGCCTTTTTTCTTCAAGAAATCCAAAGCAGATTGAATGTTATTCTTTTCCAAAACATTCTTCTTCATTTTATCCTCACAACAACTGAGTGAAGTAGGCTAGGCGAAGAGTCAGCAATTGGCCCAAACTCAGCCAGTGTTCTTCGTGGCTGAGCAATGCTTTGAACCCAAGTCAAAGTCCAACACTCTAACATGCTGCATTGGCTTTCCAATGGGTTCCCACCCTGTAGAATAGCACTTCTAACAGAGATCAGGCACACACCTCTGTTACTGTGTCCTCAGAATTTGCTGAAAGCCGTTCTTTTCAAGAAAGCATTTCATGACTGGACTAAATCCTAGCTACAGTTTTATTGAAGTGCCGTGCTTTTACTGAAAAATTTTTGTTTTGATTTTTTTGTACACTGTTCCAGTGTCTTCTAATATGGAGAAGCTTATGTACTTTAGAATAAATAAGCTAAAGAATATACAAATCAGTACTCCCCTCCCCACAATGTCCAGTATTTTCCACCTCACCCTGCACAATGCTAGGGTTGTCCCATCTAACCCTGCAGTTCTCCTTGTGTGTCATGAAGTCTACCAACAGATCAGAAAATGGCCAGCATGCTAGTAAAGTGTGCTTCTGAGTTTTATGTTTGCTGAACTTGCACATATGGCTCATCTGTATCCATTGCCCAAATCATGCAGGCCTGCCTGGAATAGTTCCAGAGCAGGAATGACGGTGCTATTGTTTTTATTATGTTTAAATCATAAGGTTCTGCAATTGGGTACAGAAGAACAATATTGCAGTTGGGTGTTGCTCCTGTTTAAAGATTTAAGTGAAATTGGTTGAGACAAGTTACAGACATTTGGCCATTTCCAATTCATTTTCCAGGCACCTGGTTTCTGATCCATAGGCCCAAGATTATCCTTGTTTCCAATGTGTCTTTAAAAAGAATCAAGATATGAACAAACTACAGCAACAACTTTGTAGTGATGATAAGGGTTGTGGAAAATCTAACCATAATAAATCAGCTGTATCACATTGCGTTACTAAAATCTGACCTCCCAGTCTACCAAATCTGATCTCACATAACCAGGTCATTTAGAGTTATGATTTTTAATTTTTAAAAAATAAAAGAAGCAAATATTGAAAGGTCTGTATCTAATTGGTGCTCTGCACCAACAAAAATCCCTCCAGCTGCTATTGTCACCACTATATGCCCCCCAGAGTTACTATTTTTCCCAAAGGGGGAAAAAACCGAGCGCACTACATAGATTTTTATTGGGAAAACAACATGAACAAGTGTTAAGCACCCTTTCCTGGGCAGAAGAAACTCAGTCAGATATGCTTTAAAACAGGGAATTATTTTACTATTAAATGTTTAGAATTGAATAAAGATTAAATCACAGATCTCTTGCCGCCATGTCTAGTTTGTTCCTCCATCTATTATTTATAAGCATTTTAAGGGATTTTAACATTTGTAGCACACTCAGACACGCATGCAATGTAAAACACCCAGAAATGACATATACGCAGGAGCAAGTCTTCCCAAGCTGGATGGGGAGCTAAACTTTTGATTAATTTCATACAATCATAAAATAGTAGAGTTGGAAGGGGTTTGAAGGCCATCGGGTCCAACCCCCTGCTGTTGGAGGACACCCAATTTACATCACCCCACTCAGATGGCTGTACAGTTTCTTTTTGAATGTCTCCAGTATGGGAAGAGATTAACTGTCTGCATGTAGCCCTGCCAAATAAAGGCATATCATTCTGCAGTAGGAAACTGGGAGACATACCTGTGTTTAGTGCTCTCCTTGATAGAACATTCTACTATCAAACCGCTCCTTGGCACAATTGGACCTTAGTTAATAGGATTATGTGTTCTGTGGGTATGAATCAGCTCCATAACTGACTCTTCTTTCCAGTGTTGAGAAATTTTTGAAACCCTTATCTTGAACTGAAGATATGCAAAGAGCTTCCTGTCTGGAGGATTCTTTCCCTCACCCCAATATACATGTATTTAGTGTCTGAACTGTGGTTGGGTGAGAGAAAACATTTTTCCATTTGGTGTGACACGATCCCATTTACCCTGTCTTATGCAAATCCACAAAGTTTGCTTGGCAAAGTTATGCAAACCGGAAGCTCAGATGACATCATTTACAGTATTCAATCACTAACCCCTGTCTTACTGAAGATAAACAGACTGATACAAAGCTCAGCATAAACAACGCTCTGTGCATTTTGTGATAGCACCGTACATAGTGTTTGGTACTGTTCTTATGAGAAATAGCCTTTCTGAGAATGTCAACTTTCATTAAGAAAACACTTTCATAGGGAGGCTTGAGAATGTTTGGGAATGCCTTGTGAAATATCTGAAGGGTGAGCAGGATGTCCACTGATCAGGATACAATGCACCAATCTCTTCCATTGTTTCTTGTTGACTTCCATTGTTTTTGTTGACTATCTATGGCTTTACAAAACAGATTAAATTATGCAAATTCATGCATAATTGTTTCAACTGCATTCCTGGATACAAAAAACAAAGAATATGGCTTTTCTTGGCACTGAATTTGGGTTCCCTTGATGCCTTTCTTTTAGTGAAAATAAAGCCCTGTTCAGCCTTGCAGGATCTTAAACTCTAACAGATTAATTAGGGCGTAAGATTTTATTTACTTCAATCTACTTCATCAAATATGTCATTGTCTGAGCATATTGTCTTGGCAAAACACAGATATTTACATCACAATGAAGAATTGACTGGGCAAAACAGGGTAAGTATGAGAGATACCTCTTTAAAGGATGTGGCTGATGTCAAACGCATTTTCGTGGCAATAAAGCAAACCAGCATCCCATCTCACTCTGAAGGGTTCCTCTTCTATTTCATTTTCAATAAGCATGGGACCATCTTAAATTGCCCTCTCTGTGCATGGAAACATTTTAACTAGCTGTTAATTCTGTCCTAATATTCCTTATTATGAGGGCAGGACAAATTTCTGATGCTGACTGATAAGGTACATTTATTTATTTATTTATTTATAGCATTTTTATGCTGCCCCCATCGCAGAAAGCCTCGGGGCAGCTTACAAAGATAATAAACAACATAGAATAACATTAAAAATTTGGAGCATTTCGGCAATAGTTAAAAACAATAAATAAAAACAACAATTAACAATTAAAATATCATTTAAATAAAAAGGTCTTGGCCTGGCACCAAAAAACAAATAACAACGGCGCCAGGCAGACCTCTCTGGGGAGCGCATTCCATAGGTGGGGCGCCAACGCAAAGAAGGCCCTCCTCTGGGTACTCACCCTCCTAATATCCTTCACAGAGGGCTCCCAGAGAAGGGCCTCCCCCGCCGATCTCAGGGGGCGGGGGAGCATATATGGACACAAGCACTCCTTTAGATAACCAGATCCCAAGCCGTTGAGGGCTTTATAGGTCATAACCAACACCTTGAATTGGGTCCGGACTTCAATCCGGAGCCAGTGGAGCTGACGGAGAACTGGGGTTATATGAGAACAACGCCCAGTCCCCGTCAGCAACCTGGCAGCTCTATTTTGAACCAATTGAAGTATCCGGACCATCTTCAAGGGCAGCCCCACGTAGAGGGTGTTACAGAAGTCTAATCAGAAAGTTACCAAAGCATGTGTCACAGTCGCCAGGCAGTCGTTCTCCAGGTAGGGACGCAGCTGATGGATCAGCCGAAGCTGAAGGAAGGCTCTCCTCGCCACTGCTGTTACTTGAGCTTCTAATGACAGCACTGGAGCGAGGAGCACTCCCAAGCTGCGAACCCTGTCCTTAAGAGGGAGTGCAACCCCGTTCAGGACAAGGTCCAGGTCCCCCATCCTGAAGCCCGACCCACCTACCAACAGGACCTCCGTCTTATCTGGATTGAGCCTCAGTTTATTGGCCCTCATCCAGCTCATTACCTCGGTTCAGTACAGTCACTGCCTCACCCGGATTAGTTGAGAATGAGAGGTAGAGCTGGGTATCATCAGCGTACTGATTCCTCCTCCCACACCTCCTAATGACCTCTCCCAGAGGTTTCATGTAGATGGTGAATAGCAAGGGGGACAAAATGGACCCCTGCAGAACTCCATGGCATAGCTGCCACAGCGCAGAGCCATAGTCTCCCAGCACCACCTTGTGGAATCGGCCATTGAGATAGGAGCGGAACCACTACAAAGCAGTGCCTCCAACTCCCAATTCCACAAGCCTATCCAGAAGGATACCATGGTCGATGGTATTGAAAGCTGCTGAGAGGTCCAGGAGAACCAACAGGGACGCACTCCCCCTGTCTCTCTCCCTGCACAGATCATCATACAGGGCAACCAAGGCAGATTCAGTACTGTACCCGGGTCTGAAGCCGGACTGAAATGGGTCCAGATAATCAGTTTCATCCAAGAGTGCTTGGAGTTGTCCAGCCACCACCCGTTCTAACACCTTGCTCAAGAATGGGATGATGGCCACCGGTCTATAATTGGCGGCCACCTCTGGATCCAAGGATGCCTTCTTTAGGACTGACCGGACTACCACCTCCTTCAAAGGGGCAGGTACATGGCCGTCCCTTAGAGAGGCATTGACAACCTCCAGGATCCAGGTCCCAATCCTGTCCTTGGCTTTCTTGAGTAGCCAAGATGGGCAAGGGTCCAGTAAGCAGGTGGTAGGACGTACTTGTCCAAGCACCTTGTCCACATCATCAGGCCACAACAACTGAAACTTATCCATCAATTGTGGACCAGACAGCAACACTGGCACCTCCCCAGTAGAATCTGATTCACTAGTAGAGTCCAGCTCATGACGAATCTGAGCGATTTCTCCCTGAAATGCTTGGTGAAGTCTTCACAGCAGGCCTTCCAGGGTGGCATGAGATCTTTCTTTGGGCCCGGGTGTACCAGCCCCTGTACCACCCAAAAGAGCTAAGCCAATGTTTTTTAAAAGGAGCGCTAAAAGTATGTCTCATCACCATAGTACCTTTCTGAATAGAAATATATTTATTACTTGGACTGGGACAAACCTTTCCAGAATCTGACCCTTTAATATCTATGGACTAGCTCTCATGTTTGAGCTCATTCTGCAACGTGAGCCAAGCCAAGGATGCTCATACACCCTTGGTTGCCCAACCAACAAACTTTCCTGTGAGGTACGGCTGCCTGAAGAGCATCCTGAGGATGCAGAAAGGGGAACCATTCTGCCAGTGGCCACACTAGGTGCCATTCTGGGTGGCCTACCTTCTTCTGTCCTAGAGCAGCTGGCGGCGGCAGTGCCAGGCGTGGAAGAGAGGCACTGCTTGTGCCGGTGAAAGCCTTGTGAACACTGGGTGTGCTCACCAGGAATTCAGGGTCTCTTCAATGCAGACCAGATTCCAGGGAGCTGAGCCCAAGGAATCCAACGGATTCCAACCCCTAAACAGATTCCTCACTCATCCCTATTTATCACTATAATTTCATTTACCCTCACTACAGTGTCATCTGATAGGTTGGACCAAGAAACAAATTTGGGCTTACATGGCATGAGAAGCCATAGTGAAATCTTACCATTGTGCATCTGTTATATCAATCGAACCCAGTTCTGGATTTCCTGTGTGATAGGATTAGTTTTATGAAACCACAGAGAGAAGCAATGGTCTGTTCTAAGAGATCCATTTTTCACCATGGCTTCTCTATTTATCCAGACTTGGGATCACCATTTTACCCTTGTTGGTATGGAAGCACCATAGAGTCCTCTGGCAAGAGCAGCCATGGAAGTGGCCGTTTCTAACCAGTGTGCTCTACTACCCTCAGTTCCTGGCAACAGACACAGTGTACTTTATTATACTGATTGGTTGAGCAATGTATGCAACACAAGAATACACCCAGAAGGAAGGGCAGGGGGAATCATGGTGAAAGTTCTTTCATTTAAGAAAAATGTATGTGGGGGCAGGAAGCTGGGAAGCACAGCAGACACACAGACACACAGGAGGGAAGTGGGGAGAACACTTGTGGGCCAATCTGGGTTGCTGCTTCAGGCCATAGGTAAGAATTGGGAAAAGATGGGAATTTTGCTTGTGGAGGCTGCTGGGATGCATGGTGAGGATGGAAGGACGAAGCAGGGAGTGCAGGATCTGTGCTGCCTGGTTACCACGTGTTCATCTGACCCATAAGTTTGGGGAAAAATACACATGCTGTAGAAGCCATGCAGGGTCATTTGCCATGTCATGTGAACCCAGCCTTAGTGTAGAGCTATGGAAATCAAAGGGACTGTTCTCATCCTGCAGTCCCATTGATCTCACTGGTTTACTCTAACATGACTAAGTCTTGATCCAGCACATTAGGTTTCCTAACTACCAAATAAGGCTCATGGTGGAATGTAATCTTTCTAAACAAACATGACTCAGCTACTGACATCCTACTACACAGTATGTTGCAACACTCTACACTTACTTGAAAATGAAGCCCACTAGGAATGCTTGGTCCATACAGTTCCACTGGATGATATTTTGAGCCATTAGGACTGAGGTTTTGATCCCTTTCATAATGTTATTCCCATTGTACTTTTCATCACAGATATACAGATAATTACTAATTGCTTTTGGGGAGTTGTGGGAGGCAGGAAATAATAATTCCTGCCTTATCAGGCTGCAGAGGATGGTGCAATAGCAGATGATTTATACACCCATGTATTTTATGTTATTCTTATTACCAGCACTTCCAGTAAAAAAGTATGGCTTCACTCTAAAGCCTGAAGAAAAAATTAAATTAAATTCTGACGATACTGTCTTGCATTTTAACTCATGCAGAATAAACATAAGTTATAGCTTTCCATAACCTCCGTGAAATGTATTGCAATAATTTGTGAGTCATTTCAAGACATTTGCCCACAGTCACCTTATCAGTTATGAGTTCAGAAAGCTATCATCATTTCTGAATCTTGGCAATGATGCAAAACTTTCATGCAGCCATGCTTCTCAACCATATTTTATACAAGATGATTATGTTACTCTAACACACTGTGGTGCAACCTGTCCCAAGATGGAACCCTCCAGATGCACTGGAACTCCTATAATTTCCAGCTTGTGTGGACCATGGCCACCTTCCAACACATGTGGAGGGTGCCAGATTGGACAGCCTGCTCTACAGGAGTCGAAAAGGGAGGCCTGTTTTGCAAACAACTTCATGTATTTGTTACAGCAATTAAGGCTTGACTTGTTCTCTTGGCAGTGTGAGAACTACTGCAGCATCATTCGTTCTCTTGCTACTGGTATCACGAGAAACCTGAAAGAGCTCACTGTGCAATTCCTTACTACAACCAAGGTTACCAGTTCAAGGAGAATTACATTCCTGGGCTCCTTTCAGGTGGCTGGCAGATTTTCATGTTACCTGGTGATGCTGAAAGATTGATACTGCAACATTTCCTGTGTGAAGAGTGCTGAGAGTCCATTCTTCCAGGCTAGTTCGTGAAAGGTCCTCCTGTCCTGCCAGAACTCTGGATCCTTCTGCCAGTCAAGATTATTGCTGTGATCCAGAGTCCTCCAGGTATGCTGGTCAGGACCAAGGGGGGCTCAGCAGATTCACAATGATGCCAAGCTGTGTGATCAAGACCATGCATTATAAAATTATTAATCTAGAAAGGTCAGTAGAAAGCTACATGTGAGGGCAGCAAAGGTAGAATTATGTCCATTGTATTGTTGATAAGATTGATGATTTCCATTAGTCTGTGTTTACATGACCATGTTATAAATAAAATGATCAACAAACTATAGTATGCGACGCAGATGGATGAATCGATCACTTCTAGTTTCTTTCAGTATCTCATTTTCCTAATGAAAAATCCAGTTCATCCTGAACTTTGAAAATGTGTGTTTTTAAAAGTGTATAAGCAAAAATGAATGCATTTTGTGTACATTTTCCCTAATATGCTTGTTCTGTATACATTTTGCCCAATATCCACATTTTTTTCAAGCAATTCACCTAATGTATTTTAACATATTTTTAATTAATATATACACTTTTATGTGATGCTTTGATTGGAGTACTCCATTACAAAACTTGCAGAAGGACAAATCTCAATGGATAACTATGTTTTGGTTTGATAGTGCAAACTAAACCAATTCCTTTGCCATTCCTGTGTGAGGATATGTGACAACTGGGCTGCATATTCCTGGATTAGCTAGGAAAATTTGGCAGCCTTCCCCAGCCTGGTGCCTCCTGCTGGTTTGGACCAAATCCCATCAGTACCAGCCAGCATAGTCAATGCTCAAGAATGGTGGAGCTATAAACTAAAACATCTGGGGACTTTCTTCCTTCATAGGGTCAATATAGCTTCTCATGAAGGGCACTTCCTTGGAAGTGAAGGGCACTTCCTTGGAAGTGATCTAATGGCTACTATTGATATCACCCAGAATGAACTGGGAACTGCTAAGTTAGCAGTGAATGGAGATTCATGAATTTTAGAGATCATGTACATGCTGTGCCCAGCCTGTTCAGCCCCAAAGCTCCCTTGATCAGCTGAATTACTGAGAGAAAATAATATCACAGATTCACAGGTAAGCAGGGCCTTGTTGATATGGTTGATTTTGCTGGTCCCATAATAGTTTCCTGACTAAATATGGGAACAACTGTGGCTTGTTCTTGCTGGTGACTGGTTCCTTCAGATGGGAACCAGCCATAGTCAAATGCCTGCTACTTGCACAGCAGAACTATCCCAGTCTGAATAGAACTCCAAACTGGACATGATTTATACTCTTAAGATTCAGTAATGACAGTTTTGCTTGCTATGGTGGTTACTGACTTCCAAGAGCAAAAATTTCCCTTGGCACAATGATTTAAGTTCCTTGTCTGCAGGAATGCAGAAGCACATCTTAGTCCACCTCCAGAAGCTCGGAGATTTAGAGAATCTACCCAATAGAAGACGGTGTTACACAAACAACGTTGCTGGTCATTCCCTACAGCCAAATATCATGTGGACAGACTTTACTCCAGCTTTTTCAGATGATTGATATGGTTGTTTGAAGCTGGAAATTATGTGCTGCTCTAAACATTTCACAGCTAGCTTGATTCACACATTATGTTTTCCTGGGCAAGAAGATATTTGTGGAAAGCTGGGACTGCTTGTATGGAGAAAAGGCCTATTGTGTGAACTGCCATCAGGATTATCCAATAGCAGGAAAGTTACAATCAATTTTTAAATCATGTATATTTGTGATGGTACAGTTAGATATTTTTTAAAAAAAATAAATTTAGGGTTCAAGAAGAAGGTTCACTCTAACACAGGATTAGTAAGCAAATGATCTGAGACAACCCTGCTGGCAATTAAATATGATGAACAGCCAGAGGTACAGGAGTTATTCAAATCTTCAGCATTATGAGCATTACTATCATGATTTTTAAAATAAATTCTACATTATAAAACAATGTCAAAATGTAGAAGTCAGCCAAATTCCTTCAAGAAGATGAAGATGAAAGTTTAGTAAGTCTGAATAAAAGCAAATCTTTGACTAAGAGGAAGAGACAGATGAGTTTTGTCTTCCTTTTCACCAGACGTGGAGGTTAGCCTTTGTCAAACAGTGATAAAATGTGTTTGATATGCTGGTGTTTAGACCAAGATGATTCAAGTCTTCCTCTTATGACAGACTCTTGGCATTGCCAGGACTAATAAAAAAATGTTCAAATAAACTTCGTTAAAAACACCATTTGCCTTTTTAGTTCTGCCAGGTATTTGGACTGTGAGTAAAATGTACTGTGGCATAAGTATAGGAAGAAAAACAATATTTTAAAAGCCAATCAGCAGCAAAATTATGTATTATGTAGATTATCCCCATATTCTCTGAATGTGAATTTTTGTGTAAAATTGTCTTTTCGTTGGATTGGCTCCAAACATAATTATGCTTTGAGTAGATTCATGGAGTCCAAGGAGCAAATTAGTCATGACGAACTTAAAAGTCCCATGGATTTCAGTGGGTCTACACCAGACATGACTAAGTCTCGATCCATCTCACTAACATATTTTTAAAGGATGGAAGATTTGAATTCATATTGTACTAAATAGAAAAAGCAACTAACCTTTGTGGGGTTATTTGATAGGCTCCTTTCTCCAATTTTATCAGAGTTTGCCTATAGTCTGAGGCAGTGCATGTATGTAGCCTGCTGTCCTCAGGTGATGTGAAGGAGGTGTCCCATCACCAGAACTGACGTAGGGTTCGACAGCCAGTCTGGTCGCTTCTGGGCATAGACTGCCCCCCCCCCCCCGCATCTTGTCCTTTACTTGATTCAGCAAAATGTCTTGGCCCAGCCCTGGTAACAGGGAATGCTCTGTACAGGGGCCATGACATTACTGTGTTTCATACAGCACCTGGTGCTTTAATATTTCTAAACCACTGTTAAAGAATTGATATACAATTATTCATGTAAATCCAATTTAATGACTCCACCCTCTGAACTCCTACAGTCTCAGTGTAGCTACAAATACTACCACTTTGTTCCTTCAGAGCTCACAGAGTTTACATATCACTTGCAGCTTACCTAGGTTTTCAACTGAACTGAAGGAGTCTTATGAAAAGTTAAGGAGTCTACTGGTACTGGCTTGGGTGAGAAGTTAGTTGGGTTTTCATTTCAGTGCCATCTTGCTGGAAATTTCCCACATAAGAACCAGAATGGAGTTACATGTCAAATCTGCACTCAAAACAGTGTATGTGAAGAGTGTATATTGAGAATACTGCATATGAATGTGCATTCTTTTAGAAAAATGCTCATAAAACACCTCAAATGTGTGTTTTGGGAGAAATGTGTAAAACTTGTTTGAAGCTTATACACAGAAATACATACACATTTTTATTCAGTACAAACAGGGAACATGCAATCTGATATAGAAATGGGACAAAAATTGATGTAGCAATGAAAAGCTGAAAACCTGTGCAGAATTGAACTGACATATCCACTCATCCCTAGCTATTATTACTTATATCATTGTCCTAAATGTATTTACTTAGAATTAAATCTTCCCAGTTTCAGTGGGACTTACATCCTGGTAGGAATGTCTAAGAGTGAATCTTTGGTGATATTGATTGAACTTGCTGTGAATTTTAATCGGTCAATATTTATTAAAGCAAGTACAGGCAATGCCAGAATGAGGTGCTAAGTTGAGAGGTGTGTGTTGAAACCCAGTGCACATGGTTTTAACTTGCAGGTGCAAGCTGCACAATATCTGAGGGGATTTGAAGGTGAAATCTGAAATACCCAGAAGGTGAAAGTGCAACGTCATGAACACAGTTTTGTAAATAGCTAAGCAGAGAACAGATGTGAAATGGCAGATACATTTTACATCATTTTCAGGGTGGCTGCAGACAACTGCTGCTGCAATTGGCGCAAGCTGGTCAGCATCCTATTTCTTGTGAGCATTTTGTGACCTGTTTAAGCTATGAACTGAGCAAGCATGTGTGCATGCATGCGCAACAAGCTTAAAAGCCCCACTGTAGGTCTGTATTGCTGGTGTTGTGTAGTGGTCAGAATGCCAAACTAAACTGGAGAGACTGAAGTTCAAATCTTCACCCAACTACAGATTGAACTGGGTAAGCCACTGTCTTTCAGCCTGATCAACCACACAGGGTGATTGTGAGGATGCATGAGAATTTCATTTTAAGGGTGAAATCTGTAGTTTGGTCTTTGCTCCTTAGCAAGTTGATCCAATATGCAAATTTGGGATTTTTTTGAAATGGCAGTGGTAATTTGTGTAAATTGGATCTTTAAAAAAGAGACAAATTTTGTTTCAATTGAGCAAGCTTAGAGACCTGAAAATAATTAAAGATACACACATGTGAACACAATCTTAATTGCACAAATTTAAGGATCCAAAATATAAAACAGCCACACAATCTTAATTGCACAAATTTAAGGATCCAAAATATAAAACAGCCACAATCCTATTTGTGCAAATCCCAGGACCCTCCCCACATGTGCATATGTATTCATGTGTATTCAAATTTAGAACATTTCCAGAATTCGAAAAAAACTATATTCATATATTCTGCTAACTGCACTGCCACTTATCAGAATGGAAACAGAAAAATGAACTTCTATCAGGCTTAAATGGAACAGAATTCCCAGAATCACACACCATTACTTTGTTGAGAGGATAACAATGGAGAGGAGAGCTATGTTCACTGTCTTGAGCCCCTTGGAGGAAGGGAGGGTGTATAACTATTCAGTCAGTTAATAAAATAAATATGATGCTGTCCTTAGAGAATGAGCTAGACAGGATGATGTTTCGTCATTGCATTTGTTTTGATAAATCTCCTGTTTATGTTAGCATCTCTTTCACTGCCAATAAAAAGGCAATTAACTCTCATAGAGCCAACATGCTACTTTTCTTCATTCTTATAATTTTCTAAAATAATGCATTTAATGGATTTCAATTCACTCTTTAGTCTGCAATGATAGTTCTCAGTTTGGGCTCAACCCAGCTACTGTCAGGGTGTCCAGAACCCACCTGGTTCTGATGATAAACAGGACCAAATAAACAACCTTCTCCTAAGGCTTAGCATCTAGCAATACAACCTTCAAGCTAAAATATGTTACTTCTTTGGCCTTGCTCTTTTCCTTTGTCTCAGCACCACTCACTACCATAAAGCAGCACCCAAAAGGCTTTCTGAGATGGAGTCCTGTCCTCCAGCCAAAAGAGATTCAATTCCCTGCTCCAGGGCATCAGGCCCCTATAATCCTTTGGAAGGCAGCACACAAGGATGCCATCTTATAGATGCCGATGCTCAGTGAGCAGACACCAAGAGTGAATAACTGTGCAACCTTGGGCGTGAGCCTAGTGATTGCCCTGTGATTCACGGAGGCCCCTTTGCACAATTAAAACATAAGGGAGGTGTCTGCCTCATTCTTTTTCCAACTATGACCACATGTACACCCCTGGGCCCATTCCCCACTCACACAATTATTTATTACTTATCTAACCATAATACCTCTATACCACTTAATATAATAAAATCCCCTGAGGTAGTTACATATAAATATTAAAATTACATAGAGCCTTAAAACTATTCCAGTTACCACAACAGTCCAGACCAATATGGAGAGCAGCAAGATAGAACAGCATCACTAGTTGAATTATATGCCACAGAAAGTCTGGCTGAACATGTGCACTGGAAATGCACTACCTTTTCTGCCTCCAAAACTATATGCAGGAGAGTTTTCCAAATGGTGCTACCAAGAAGGCACACTATGGAGGTATAATGTAGCAGTGCTTTGTTCTGGAGTGACCATCAAGGCCTTCTCCAGCAATCTTAAAGTCAGCTGGGTATATAAAAAGGAAAGTGGTCTACTTAGCTATCTGGGTCGCAGATTTAGGGCTTTGTAGGCCAATAGCACAATCTTGAACATGGCCTAGTGGGTAGCAGATAGCCAATGCAGGTCCTTTACACAGATTTTACGTGAGCATAGCTGCTGCATTCTGCACTAGCTGCAGCTTCTGAGTCAAGCACAAGAGCATGAAGTTACCACCATGGAATCATGGTTAAATATCCCATCCAGGAGCTGGCATGGTTGACATACCAGTGGAATTTGGTAGTGGGTGCTCCAGGTCACCAAGGGCACCTGGGCCTCCAGTGACAGATATAGATCCAAACTGCACACCTGACCTGTGAACCCTCTGAACTTTACAGTCTCTATCATAATGGGATCCTTCTTCAGTTTATTCGCTTTCATCAAAGTCACTGCTGAATGAGCACACCATCTCCCAATTCAGCTGTCACAGACAGATAGAGCTTAGGATCATCCGCATACCGGTGATCCCTTGCTCCAAATTAGGATTAAATTTTGAGCACCTGAAATAAGGCAATTGTTATAGCCAGATACTTGCATAGCAGTGTACAAGCAGATAACACAGCTTGACAGGGAACATCTGCAACCACCACTAACAGTATGCTAGCAGTCATTCTTTAACTTAACTACTTTTATTTCCATTGTCTCCAGTCTTAATAGAGTAGACTCACTGAAATCAACAATATTTAATTTAAGCTAAGGATAATAGGCATGCAAAACCAACCCCCGCAACCCCAAACCATCTCAAACTTTTCTCTAATGTATTCCTTGAATTCATGCAAAACAGTTCACCGAAAGTATGTTTACACCAAGGATTTGGACTCTTCTTAACACACCCCCATGAAAATTGAAGACTTGGCTTAGCACCTGATTATTTGCTTCACGTGTCATGGTCTTTCATTCCTGAGAAATTTGATCATCACAGACAGCAATGCAAATGAATGATTCATGCAAATGAATCATTTCAGCAACAAAATAAACCTAGAAGGTAATTTGATGTATTATTTTTTTCCCCACAGCAAGGGAAGATTTCATTGCTAACCTTCCATTCACATCACATAGATCATATCATCAAAGCATTTGTAACAGGCCCTTACCAAAGTCAACAAGAGTATGCATGAGTGAGAGATTCAGTTGTTGCCTTTTCATTTCCACACTCTTCAAAGTAAATACAAAAAGAACAGCATTTTAATTAACAGACAGAGACCACAAGGAAGACAGAACGTGGCTAACTATTCTGATCAACACAGGGTTTTAATATTTCAAGTTGAACCCAGTTTTATGGTTTTTAACCGTATATGTACCTGAAAAGGTGATATTTTTTTCCTCAACAAATTTGTTGAACAAATGCTTATACTTTGTTTTTCTTATTTTGCAGAACCAACATAGTCAAAGCACATTTACATTTTTTACATTATCATGACATACACTGGCCAATGTGCATAATGCAGAAGGCATACAGAATAGATAAAAGAACACTTTCCAGTGGACCAGATTGTGCAGTGTAGTATGCATGCTCTCAGTCCCACAGATCTCAAGATTTTCTTAAGCAGACGTGGTAACTGCTAATGGCCTCATATACTTCATCAATTTTACATAGTTGCTGTAATGAGGATGTTATGCCACAAGGTGGTTATGGGAATGGTTACAGAACAAAGCTCCATAGAAATTATTGGCAATGCTTTAAAACTGCAAAGGTGACTGATGCTTCCATCATCAGAAATTGTTTTTATAGCACTGTACACCAAGCTAACACAGCTTGATGGGAAACACCTGCAAATATTGCTAGCAGTTATGTTTTAATTGAACTGCCTTCGCTTCTTTCTCAAGAATATATTGAATCAGTTGGATCCAGATTAAATCATATAGAGAATAGGCCCATTGAAATAAACTATAATTCATTTAGTCATGATTAACTTAAGCTCTGTTGATTCCAGTGGGTGATATCAGTTAAGTCTGGATCCAACCATATGTCCTTTCATTTGTGTTTCATTTGTGTTTTTTGTTTTGTCTTGCTTTCTAGATATGGTTTGGAACTTTGTTATCTGTTTCAATCCAGCAGACACCTATGATGGAAAATTACTTGCTTTTTTCCTTCTCTGCTATTCAGAAAAGATAGGCAAGGCTACAGTCTAGTACATATGTACCTGAGAATTAATCCTATTGAACTCAATGCAGTTTACTTCTGAGAAGACATGTGTAGGATAAACTAATTTATTTCTGGGGGAAGATCTCAGATCCAGGCCAATAACAAATATATTTATTTTTATTAGAAGCCTTAACATATTGCTTTTTGGTCCAGCAGTTCCCTAAAAAATGAGGTACAATAAAATGTAATACAAGACAAAACCCCCCCGCAAAAATAGAACATTCTTTAAAACACAGTTTTACAAGTGAAGCGATACAATTTTTACCTTCTGCCTTAGTAGGAATGGAACTAGCCCAACTTCCCTTCTGAGGGAGTTTCACAGATACTGCTAAAGATAAGTCCTTACTTTGTGCGTCCTCCAGTCTCTCCCCTCTTGCCAGTGGAACATGCAATAGGACCTTTGATAAAAGCCTCAAATGATAAGTAATTTAATTATTAGTAATTTGAGGCTTCAAAGTTCAAATAGAAGAAAGTAGTCCTTCAAGATATCCTGGTCTCAGGCCAATTATGGGAACCAATATCTTTGCAGTGCAATCCTAACAATGGCTTTTAAGAAGTACCTCCTCCTGAATTCAGTGGTGCTTACTCTCTCTGAGAGAACTATGGACTATCCAAACAATCACAAGTTGAATCCACTTGAGGTTCCAGATTAGTCTCATGCTAAACCTGAAGTGAAATATTTGCTGACAACATTGTAGCAATGTTCCTGCAATTTTATCACATTTTATCATATTCACATGTGCACGCACACACATATGCACATATACACAAATGGAATTTTTCATTTTCCCATGCAGGGATCAGTATCTTGTTGTGTAACGTGTGGGAACATGCATGCTATAACTTCAACTGGAGCCAGGAAGATTTTTATTATCTCACAGATGTGGAGAAATAACAGTCATAGTTCGGGATAAAATTGTTGCCTAATGTTCCCATTTCATTTCACTGCTTGGCAGAAAGTTGAAATATGCTACCACAAACCTCCTTCCAAAGTTTAGCTGAAAGACAAATTAAGACATGGACAGAGCAACCCTAGGCTGAGTCTAGAGGGCCATGGGATTTTTCAGAGATCCAGGTCTGACATCAAAGAACTGTTCCAACATTGGAAGTGGGTTTCTGTGTTCACAGCAACTCCACCACCCCATGGTTGGTGCAGAAAGAAGCATGATGGCTGCTTCTCTGAGGCTGTAAAAGTGACCTCAGAAAAGGTCACTTCTTTGCATGTTCCATAGTGTGAAGAGAGGAGGAGGCCACTGCTGCCAAGATACATGCTGTCTTGGTTCTGCTTCAGGCTCCTTCCCTCCTGCTCTGAAGCTTCACAGTTCGACAGCTGAAAACAGCCATCTAGCTGAGCTGCATGATGGGAGGAGATGGAGGGAGCCTTCACTACTATGCTTCTCCTGCCCTGTGTAGGATGCCCGTAATCCTGAGTTTGAAGGGTTACAGCTATCCTCATAGAATCATTATCTAAATTATGGTGGTGGTGGTAAAGCTCTAGCAACTACTGCTACTATTATGATTTTGTGTGACCATAAAAGGATGAGGTATGTATGAAAAGATCTACTGTTTTAACATTGTAAGAGAAGGTAGCTGGTATAACTGAGTTAAGTTCAGAAACTAAACGAGGCTTGAACTGTTTGTCCTGCAAGCAAAAGACCAAAGTCCTATCAGCTGATCTGCTCTGAACTGGCCCAGTGCACTCCTGAGGAACAATTTCATCCAAGCCATGTGTTGCGGAATCTTGTTTGAAAAAAATGCTGCAACTGGAGCATCTCCACATCAGTAAGAACTACATTTTTATTTATTTTTGTATTTATTTATTTGGAATATTTCTAGGCCATCCAATCACTCTGTGTCTCTGGACAGTTCACAATAAATGAGACTGAAACTGACTTCTTAGAATCTTTCACATTCTCTCAGCTTCTTCAAGGATCAAGCTACTTTTGCTTTTAGAAAGCCCTCCCTAAGCTGATGCCTTTTATAGGTGTTGGACCACAACTCCCATAATTCTCAGACAGCATACTTCTGCTACACATATGAAGGGCCTAAGGTTGGGTATGGCCACATTAAAAGAAGAGCAAAGATTTTATTCAGATTCATGGAGGACACAATCCTTTTGCCCCTACACAGTACCTGAGGAACAACATGATGTCAGAAAGGGGAACAGAGGCCCCAGCCACACTTCCCCTTATAGCCAGGACAGAAATAACCATGCATGCTGCTCTCCAAGGTTAGGAAAGTGACCTCAGCAAGGAGCTAAGGGGGGGGGGAGTTTCATGGGTAAGTAGAGGAGGAGACTAGGGAGACCTTGAGACAAGGCCTGAAGTGACTCCAACCTATTTCCCTCCTCTGAAAAGCTCTAGCTGGATGAGAGGAAAAACCACCTAGTGAAAAATGCAGTGTGGGAGGAAACAGAGGCAAAGACTGCCTCTCCTGTTCTTCCTGCTTTACCTGAGTCTCCAGATTCAAGAGCTGGTGGACATCACAATGGATTGTACCCTAAATAGTCTACAGACCATCATATTCAAAAGCAAGTTTTGGAGGTCCTACAGTGTGAGAAAAGGAAACCAAAAAGACAAGAAATTCTGCAAACAATCTGGTTTTCATTATTCAACCATCTCCAAAGACATCCTAGCCAGAGTGCCAACCATTTCAGTCCTATTTCACCAAACCAAAGTCAAGATAGATACCTTCGCCTCTCACTAATAGTGATACATTAATTTTTATTAGCCACCTAATGTAGACGACTTTTTGTTTGGCTCCAATGTAGCTAGAAGCTTAAATCAGATAGCAGGCTAAGGGAAAGTGTGTCAATAATGGTATCAGATGGAAATAAACACACACACACACCCCAGTATAATGTTTGTTTGTGAGGTCCTCTATTTGCCTGAAAAAGGACTTGCTACACAATGAAGCCCGACAAATGTAAAATTATAAATATTTTTATAATAAATATCTCCAAATATTTATGCACGCTTGTTTCATGTACACATTTTTGCAAGCATTGCTCATAATATAATGCATTTTAACATTATTTTCCAGTACTGTCTGCATTTTAGGAAACATCCATAGCAAAATTTGGAGACATGCAAATTTTGAAGGACTGTGGATTTTCAGTTTGTGTGATAGTTAGAAATAGTGAAATTAAAGTCCTTGATTTTAACTGGTTTCAACAGTGCAAACAAATTTACCCCTCACCTCTGGCCCCATTTGTTTAAACCCAGATCTTCTCCATTTTTATATACAGAAGGAAGAAGGGGAGATGGTACCTGCATTTTAGTGGAAAATAAGCACTTGAGTGAGGAATGGCTAAATCTTCAACCTTTCTTGGCTTACTTCCTCAGGATGTCAAGAGGTTTTTTCCACAGTCTCCACGAATTTCCCCACAAATTGAGCTTAACTCAGTAGAAAATAGACTTTAGGGGAATAGTTATGGGGAGGTCAGTTGTTGTCCTCCTTTTCCAGGGTTCCTCCAGGATATAAATGAACAGGTTTGCCACCATCAGGTCTAGTCTGGTCCAGCATTGTTATACCTCATCCTTAATGCTACCTGGCCATCCTAGCCAGTTCTAGGTCATAAGATTGGACTGTAAGAGTTTTAGCATTTTCTCTCAGCATTTCACTGGCTTATTGCAACACTGAACATTTAAATTTTTAATGGGAGACTACTGTTAAAACACCAAATAGAAACTGCTAAAATAAACAAGATAATTATCTAATTTTTATAATATCACTCATAAAATGTCTGCCTCTTGTGTTTATGAGGCTCATAGATGAAATATAGGGCAGATGTCTTGTGCAATTGGCTCTGAAAGCAGGAAAATTATTTTTAAAAAATACTTGTAAAACTCACAAAATGAAAATGAAACTAATTTAAGCCATATGTGGTCTATGGGTTCAAGAGAAATTTAATGTTTGTCCCTTGAAGAGCTATGGAGGGCTATTTAGGATACAAAGACTATTCTACATTATTTATATTCAAAGATGTTCCTAAATGGTTTACACAAACTGAGGTTCCTCTAATCATAAAAGATGGTTAGGTACATTTTTAGATAACGTTGACTGCTCTCCAGAAAGTAGCATATTCAAGGAAAAATATTATTAGCATCCAGAGTACACAAAAGATACTAATTTTGTGACTTCTGTTTAAGGAACCTAATTAAACTAGCAATGTGTCTAAATGATGAACAGCTTGAAATTTGTGGACCTGAGAATTTCCATGCTGTTAAGATTGTGAAAAGTGCCACGTGCTTCTCATGTTCCCTTTTCATGTGTCCAGCAAACACAATAGAAACTAATGAAAGAATAAAATTACAGAAATTAAAGCAAGGCTGTAAATCTTGAGCTTCATGGGCATTACCCATGTTAATACTGAGTAAGACCTCCTGTTTTAATGTAAGGCTAAAATCCAAGTATGTAACCCTTTGTGCATTAGTCTGGAAAGCAGTAAAGACATTTTAACTGAATTTAGATGACACAACAACCCACATTCAAGGGTTGTGTATGGGTTGAGTGTGGATTTTCATTGAGCACTGGGTTGTTGTTAGACCATGGGTTATCATGGTCTGCAAGAGCAAATCAGATGATCAACTCACAGTTCACAACTCAATGACAAACTATAGGTTCCCTTCACAGGTTGTTTGTGGTTTACAAACCATGGCTTGTTAACACAGCTGGGTGTATACAACACAATAACCCATGTTTCAACAATAACCCATAGTTCAACAACAACCCACATCCATCCCAAATTAAGCCCAGTCTTTGTATCATTTGCATCTTTCCCAGTATAGTAAATTAATTTTCATGGGAAATCAGGCATTTTCTCAGCCTAGGAGAGAAGGACCTGGACATGAGGGGAGAAGCTAGAAGGCCAGGTGGTGACATCCTGATTTGGACAAGTTGGGAGGCAAATTTGGTCAAGGCAGCATGGGGTTTGGTTTGGTTCTTTTAGCTACATAATGCTAAGTCCTTGTAGCTCTGTGGCTTGAAGCAGATTGCTAGCAAGAATTCGATTCATGTGCATGTGCTAGTGTGTAAAATACTAGGTACTATGTGTACTGGCAGTAAACAAAAGATTAGAAACATTTTCTTTTTGTGTCCGTTAGTGGTGAAGAAATATTTGAGGTTTATAGTCCCTGAGCACACATAGAGAAAATACTTCTGCAATGACTATAAACAGTTTTATAGCTTACCATAGGGCAAGAGGAAGCCACAGGAGTGGAAAGGCAGCAGCTGTTCAGGGAAATGACAACAGTTATGGATCTGGACAGACCATAGATGTGCATACAAGTGTGGAATGACAATGATGATTGAGTTCATGCATAAGAGGACTGAGAAGGAATCTAGCAAGCATCGATGACAAGATTTTAGCAGGTCAACTGCATGTTTGAATACCAAAAGAAAGCACTCAAAGGCTTAACTTCAAAGGAAGGTTGAACTCCAAAGGAAAACATTGTGTGCTCCAAAAGGGTGCTTAAAAAGTTCTGAGACCCAAGTCCAGTTAGGTTAGCAAAAACCTGCAAATGCCTCTGATGCTGGAGGCATGCTAATAAAACAGTACTCTATGGCAGTGTCCTATGGACTGATTTTTCATCAGAAGTACACTAACACTTAACATGTTTCCACTAGCATAGCCCTAGATGCACGAAAAACCACACATTGAAATATCCCATCAGGGTTGCTTTTCGAGCCAGCTGTCAATGGCTTTAGGTCTCATGCGTTTATCAACTATGAGAATTAGCCAAGTTAGAGGAGTACTAAAGGAAGTCTGTCTCCATATTGCATCCTTCAAGATAATGAAAATATTAAGTCCTTATCGGTTTCTGCTATTCTTATTAAGATATTTTAGGAGGCTGAGGCATATTTGCCTGAGTTGGGAGTACCCCTCTTTCCATCAAGTATCCACAGCCTGCACTTCATACTGTGTCCACTTTGTTTTAGAGGAATCGCACAAGAAATTATGGCAAGAGCAATGCTTGGTATGGCTGAAACTGAAGAGGCTGCCCATCCTCAATGGGGTTGTCCTATTTATAATTTGTCAAGGAAGAAAATGCTTGCAGATGAAGTCAGATGAATAGATGCTACCGGAATAAAAATCCTATTATTTGAGTATCATAAATTCTTGGAGCAGTCAGATTTGCTGTTCAGGCCTGGAAAATAAGGAAGCATTTCAAGATGGTCATTTATCAAGCTGAAAAGATTTACTAAGAGTTATTGCTATTATCTATTGTATTTTGGGTCAAACTGTATTTGATGGTTGTTGCTATAAGTCTTCGAGATTCATGAATGAAATCAAACGAGCTAATACAACACATTAAATTGCACCAAACTTTGCAGAATTAATTGTACTTAATATATTAATTAAAAAATATGGAACTGAAATTCTGAATGGTGCATTTGAGTACACAACTCTCTCAATCTTAATATGAAAAAGTGCATGAAACCATATCAGCTTAAAAAAAATATTTTAATCAAGTCTGTGACAATTTTCCCTAAACACAGATAGTAGGATAACTTCAAAATAAGAAATCTGGAGAATGAAGCATTTATCAGATATGTATCTTTACAGTTCTTAAGGGACAAAGCTAAAGAATCTGTTTTGCTTAAAGAAAAAAGCAAAGGGGGTGACAACAAAACCCACTCTGTTGAGGCTGGCTGAACAACTTTACTGAAAACATAGTGACAGATAAAACATAAATCAACAGCCTTATCATTCTAACTTCCCTGCTGCCAAATGGGGGTTCAGTTTATCAGCAAACTCTATGCTCACTGCTGGCTTTCACACTTACAGCTGGGCAGGAAGGTGGAAATAAATGGAAGCTAAATAGCTGTTCTAAACCATGTTCATGTAAACAACCTAAGGTAGGGCTTCCTTGAACTGCCAGTTACCAAAATGCGATCCATCTCACTAAACTGTACATTTGATAGGAGTGTATCACTGATATCTCAAAAAGAAAACAAATAAGGTAACCATGTATTTAAGGGAAGGATGGGTCATCTTAATACTATTCCAGAAGACTGGGAAAACACAGTATTCTGCATATTCACAGTAATATGTTTGCAGTTGTTGAAATGGGTAGAAGAAAGGGACTTCATAGGGATCAGAAAAGCATGTGTAACCATGTGGTTCTTCTCTAAAATGTGTGTTCTTTTCCCACTTCTTGCCAGTTTCAGACTGTTAGAAGCAAAATTGACCAAGTGAGGAATAATTGTAAAATTAAGAGGAAAAGGAACCAGACTGCACAAGCGAACAGAGCAACATCTGTAAAATGCACCAGCCATTCCAAACATCTCTGCAGGCTATTCAGAGGAAATAGCATCTGAAAGTTACAAAAGTGACCTTAATTTGAACCAAGAGAATGCGATTATTTCTGAACTGAAATGTTAAAATGAAGTTTGGATTAAATGTTTCACCAATGCTAATGCTTCCAAACTTCCCTTGGCACTGCATGCTCATTTTCTATGTCAGCTCAATTTTCACGTTCTCTTCATTTGGTCTTCTGGTTTCTTTGACCTCAGCATGACATTTTAGTTGGTTGATTAATTACCACTAAATGGCACTGTGTTTATTAAATGGAATCCTTGTCACCATAACAGCACAGCAACAATGCCACAATTCAGTTTGATAACTTTAGATACTGCCACATTGATTTGTATATATTGAATTTGTGATAGGATATGAAACCCAATGTTCAAAGTGCAAGTGTCCTCAGTAAATACAACCATGCCCATCACATAATCCTATTTGAGAACTAGCAGGAGGCAGTAATGGTCCATTTGAACCTAAGTAGCCTTAAAACTAGGCCCGAGGGCTTCTCTTCTGCTAAGAACAGTAAAAGCTGTGGAACAAGATTGTTATGTCTTTTCTCTAGCAGACAACAGCTGATCTGGCTGCTACAACTTTGTTCTGAGATATAATTGAATAAAAAGATTAATATCAGCAACAGTACACTAGAGGAACACTCATAATTTAGCTGAAAATATGACAAGGCAGCAGGTTGTCAATAAAGCATTGGGGGAAAGGAGCAAACAGCTGACATATATATCCAAAAGATTGTGATTATTGATGCGTCACAGTCCAAATTGTACTTCCTCTTTTGCCATATGGTTGTGGTCAAAATAGTATTGAGAAGATGACCTCTGATGTTGGTTTGGGGGTGGGATAGACCAAGGTACTAAATTCAGCCTTTGGCTTCTTGAATTAGAAGGATCTGTTTAAGGTTGATGTCTAACACTTCTGTCTCACATTCTGGTGAGAAGCTACTGGTAGGAATAGACCGTACTGACTTAGACAGAAACAGTATGGCTTAGAGTACTTCCAGTCAAGGTTTATTGTGCAATTTACCTTGCCTTGTTGATGGAATCTTACAGTGGGCCCAGGTGTTATCACCTTCCATTTGGACACCCCCCTCCCCCATTTCTGTGCTCTTTTTCCTTATAGTATTAAGGTATATTTTGGATGGTAGTACTAGCAGATCTCCATTTGGACACAGCCCTGGTATCAGGCAACTTCCTATATGCTGTTCTTTTTGACTTGGAAATTAGGGAAGGTTCACCAGTGGTATATGCTTGTTGGTCAATTGACTGCGACAGCTTGCACATGGAAAGCAGCCATCACAAATCTTTCACTGGTCACAGAAGGTGCATCTTCTTGTTTGAGTATGTTTTCATGCATAGACTGATGGTGTGGGAGCTGCTGCATTGAAGTACAATCAAGGAAAATGTCAGCCAAACCAATATTCTAGCCACTGATCACAGTGTCGATTTGCTTGAATAACATTTACCTCTTATATGCAGTTTTCTGGTATTAAAATTGAGAGTTATTGTGCTACATGATGCATGGAAAGGTTACGAATGTCCTCTGCTCAAGTAATAGTCACTGTTTCTTAGAAAATCAATCATTGAAAGCATCTTGGCCAATTCAGCTATCCAGAAGGATGTTCCAGTTGCCATGCCAGTTTCCAAGCAGAAAAAGGCTACACAGCAGACCACTTGGATTGCAGGAGTAGCCCACTCACAACACACACACACACAAGCACACCTTCTCCAAGTGTCCCCTCAACAAAATATTTAAATAAAATAAAGGGCATAAATAGTTTTGATGCATTTCCAGTGAGGATGTGTATTCAGCAGGCAAGTAACAGCCAATGGAATTAGAATGAAGAATCGAGCAGGAAACTATTTGGCTTTAAACCAGTTTCCAGAAATGATGCTGCTGATGCTGATAATGCCAGTGAATACAAACAAGAAAATCCAAAGCAGATGCTTGAAACTGGAACATCAGACATACAAGCACGAATGCCATCTGACAACAGGTTCTGAAGGGTCCGTTTTCCAGCTGAAGCATTGGCAGGGAACGGGTCCTGGAGATTGCCATAGCCCAGACAATCTTCAGGACTTCTTCCTCACCAATGGCTCACTCTGAGGAAGGGTCCCTCAGGGCTCGGCATCTCAGCAGGGTGGGCTTTGTGGGGAAATGCAGCCAGTAGGGCAGTCCCCCACCTCAGTTTTCCTTGGAGTGGAGGAAGGTGGTGATGCTAGCAGTGGCTGCCAACTGCTTTCCTGCTGTAGCATTTGCTGCAGCTGGAGAGTAGCCAGTTGGGCCCCTTGAAGTGCTGTCCACCAGGTGCCTCACATTGAGAGGTACAGGCTGGTGGCAGCACCGGGACTCCTGGCAGCAGGCATGTGGAATCTACCTCCCTTCTCAATCCTCCGCCTGAGCTGGGAGAGCCAGCCTGTCTCGTGGGAGGGCTGGCCCTAGCAGCCACTCTTCTTTAGGTTATTTGGTGTTCATACCTTATAGACACCAAGTGACATTATAGTAATGTGCCTTTCTGGTTCCAGTACCATCTGAACTTTGAAGAACACTGTTCTGTGATCAATTAACCACAGAGCTTTTTTTTTTTTTAACAGCCAAAGTCAGAGACATTAAATAAAAATGCACAGCCTGTCCAATGAACAAAATGACATTTTTGAGCATTGAACTGAGGATTGCATTTATGTGCTGCCCCCAGCCAACAAGGTGTATGTTAGGGCAAATGCACAAATTTAATTCAACCATAATGTTTGTAAAATGACATAAGAAGATCATTATAGGAAAAGTACTTTATGCTCCTATGATTGGGGAGGGGGAAATCTCCACAATGTTAAGTGCCAGACATTGTACCATCTGGAGACATTAAAATACTCCTGGCCAGAGGCTAAACACCACTAATAAACTCTAAGTCTAAGTGAAGCAATAAAATCCATAATTGCAAGCTTTTCTAAAAGGATTATTATAAAGGCAATTTTGACCACCAATAACAGTCAAAAGACAATGTCACTTGTCTTCAGTATATTCTCTTCAGATAGCCTTAGCAACTAGTCATTACTAATTGGATTTAGGAAGATAATGAAAGTTTCTCAGAGACAGCTCTTAATTAGCAATAGTCCCAAACACAGTTACAGGTCTGTAAAGTGCTCCACATTTTTTAGGCATATGGTGTATAAGGATAAATCATGCTAACAGATCTCATTACTTCAACAATGTTTTATATCTTGCTGAATTAGAAGATAATCCGGCATGTATACCAAGGATGTATGCTAATATTTAGGGGGATAACCAACCCTGGCAAGCAAATATGGCATGTGTATTACTGGATATAATATTTAAGACTGATGAAATGGAAAACAAGCAAAAGGAGTAATTGGGATACCTAACCATTTCAATTGTTTGACAGCTGGTTATTTTGCATAGTTAAAACAAGCTATGGCCACATTAGGATATGTACATGTAAAATACCTCTCGTGATCAAATGACATGGCACACCACTTTCTGTCACAGGACTATCAAAAGTTATATGAGAAGTAGTTCTCATAATTGCAGTATATAGGCCAATCTTCATGTCTAGCTTACCCTGCATTTTGCAGCCCTAGCATTCTGTATCCTAGAAATTGGTAACAAAATTATCTATTCCCAGATTGAAATGTTTGATGGAAGTACACAATATTTTCATCCCATCTGGCACAGTTAGGCACTTCAGTCCAATCAATTTTGATGGAACTTTGTGGCATTCAACTTCTGGCTGGCACCCAGTATTTCCAGATTGCATCCATTGTCTTTGCTATGAATGTTATCCATTAGTGGCTTGTATGTCAGAGCCCTGCTGTGGCTATGCAGAACTTGCTTGTTTTGTGGCAATTCCTTGGGCTTAGCTGTGTTAAGACCTCTGCTTCATGCTGCTGAAGGTTGTAGGAGCCAGCTCCTGGTATTCAAAGCACAGGACATGTCCTCATTTTCCTAATTATCTGTATACAGGAAATTATTACGGACTTTTTGTCAAGATTGTAGGGCAGCAGAGTGATTTGTAAAGGCTAACCTAATGCAAGATGTTTATTCCCACTGAATGAAGAATAAGAGAATTGAAAGGAGCTGCTAGTGGAAACTATAGAGGCTAAGGTCAACTGGAAAAAAGTTGCTAGTACAAAATTACTTTGTGTTAACTTTCACATGCCTCTGTTGAAGAACAGATAACTACTAATGGGAAACCCCGCACTGCAGTCATTCATATCCGTGAACAAACATGCATGTTTGTTGCATGGTAAATACAACAGTGATTTGCATGTGTGGGTAGTGGGGACATAGGGATTTGCTAAATCTATTCTGTCTTTCAGATTGTCAGGCATTGCTCATTCCATAGACTGTCCATTGGTGGAATCAGATTTTTCTAAATTGATCTATGAGAATCCAATTCAATTAATGCAAGTGCACTAAACATGTCAATTTGTGAGGTCAGAATCCTCACCCCTCACTCAACAAAGGAAACTTGATCCATAAGTCTGCCTGACTCAGAAAAAGCTGGTCCACTGTGGAATCCACCTGTCAGATTCATAAAAGTCTGAACTCATTTGAAGTTGTTGCAGGTTCCTCTGACATCCCTAGTTTGTAGATACTTAAAAGGCACATACCATGGCTAGATGCACAGTAAGTGAATGGCAAGCTAGGTTAGAGAAGCCAACTATGTGTGAACCATTCTAAGCTTAACATACAGGGATAAGTTTCTTACCCAGGCTTATAAAGCACATCATTCTTCCCACACGGCCAACCAGATACAGATGGAAAGCTAACAAGCAGGACATGAGCAAACAAGCATCCTCCCACACCTGTTCTCAAGCAATTGGTATTCAGAGACACACTGCCCCTGTGATTTGATGAGATATATAGCTATTATTACTAGTAGCTGTTGATAGCCTTACCACCAATGAATTTGTTGTGTTCCCTTTGGAAGCAAAATTAGCGCCCAAGCTAGTGACTTTGATGGTCTTGCAAAAACTTGTAATAAACTGCTTTCCGAACCCTTCAAGGCCAAAAGCTAGCAAATGCCTCATGCAAGAAAACACACAATAATTTAAATCAAATTAAATGCTATACTTTTGAGCTATAATAATAAAACAAGAGATTGCCTCAGAATTGACCCTGGTCTTAGAAACATTCCAAAACTCAAAGTGATCAACCCAGATAGTAAAACTGGGCTGAGCAAGTTCTTTCTTGGCTCAAGGCACATGTTATGCAAAAAGATGATACTGGATATTTCCCCACAGCTGTATTTTCCATCCTGGGCTGAAACTCTCCTTTGGGGAAACATTGTGGTGACAAAAAGAAATCGTGATTGCCACTTGTTTAGGTGTCATACTCGGCACTGTGTTATTAATATACTTTTTAAAAGGCTCCTGTTGAACACAGGAAGCTAAACAGTTTTTGATGAAAGAAAATGAAATAGAAATGGATTGTGATGTTGCAATAAGTGCACAGGATATATACCGAATTCAAGACCTTAGCCAAAGAGTTTGTGAAGTGAGGGCCCAAGCAGGCAAGGCACCACTAATGAACAGCCAAAACATATAATATGCAGGTCTTGGTAGAACTTAAAGTGTTTAACAGTGTCATCCTATGTGTTTCCATTCAGAGAATGGATTTATAAGGAGTCCATTTTGGTGGTAGAATACTGTCCAATTTCCTGGGCTTGGTTCCCTAGACTCTTCCTGCTTTCTTGCAGTTGTGAGTCTGGCTTCTTGGTGAGCATGCAAAGTGTTTGTGAAGGTGCTGGCCAAGAAGCAAGCCTGTGGAAACACTGCACAAGCCGTGTCCCTCCTTCATAAGCAGGAGTCGCAGCCTTTGCTCGTGCCACTCTTGCTTAAGGGAAAAGCTGCCAGTTGCACCGTGTCCTGGGAGCATTCATGGACTTCCTCTTGGTTTGGCTCACTTTTTAGGCAAGGACTGAGCATGAGAAGTTTGACAAAGAGAAGAGGGTCGGATTCTGGGGAGGACTGTCACAACCCTAACTCAGAGATTCTACTGAGTTCAGTCAGGCTTCCTCTCAGCTAAACATGTACAGGATTACAGCCTCAGTTGTGTTAAATAATATTTTGTGGCATATAAAGTTATAGGATTTATCAGTGTATGCTACAGGCTTTGCATTCATTCATCAGAGCACTGGATGTGTGATTAAGTCTACTTCTTTGTGAGAAATATGGTAGAATTCTTCCTTCATTCTTTTCCTTCTAGCTGTCTGACAACTTTCCTCAACCTAATACCTTCCATATGTTTTTGAACTGCAACTCCACTGCCCTAGCAACTATAGGAAATGGTCAGGGATGATGGGAATTGTAATCTAAAAAGTTACTCTCCAACTGAATGTACTGAACAGAACTGAGGCCCAGGAGATGTTGTTGGACACCAGCTCCCATTAGCCAGCAAGGTCAACTGTCAGGAATGATGGAAGTTGTGGTTCAATTACATTTGAAGAGCCACAAATTCCCCACCTCTGAACTAGAGATTCCCTTTTTAAAAAGTTGAACATTAAGGAAAGGGAACTGTAACTAGATCTTTACAGGAATGTTTTATGTATCCCTTTTCTTACAATGCTATCCTGAAGCATTCCATATTTTACTGAACTTCCTGTCACAATACTCTTGGTTTATTCCCCTAAGTGGAAATCATCTTATACTTGTATACACCAAAACATACTGGTCAGCTTCCCTACTAATCAGCTTCTTATGCCAGAGCTTCAGGATTACAAATATGCAAGTATTGTTCATCCTCTTCTCTTAACAGGCAACTTAATGTTTACATGAGTTTGGTTAATCCACCTGTTCCAGAATGCGATTCAGCCATGGTGTTACAGCATATAAATTAATTAATTAATTAATTAATGATATTTATATGCCATTCTATTGCAAAAGGCTCAGGACGGCTTACATAAATAAAAAACAAATATCAATATAAATAAATTATGACAAAATATAAACATCAACATAAACAAATCGACCCACTCTGGCTGCAGTTAAAAATATATTACTAAAAAATACAATATTAAAGCTTATTAGAGTATTGAAGAAATAAAAACCTGGTGCCAAAAAACATATAGTGAAGGCGCCAGGTGGACCTCTCTGGGGAGCGCATTCCATAGATGGGGCGCTACCACAGAGAAGGCCTTCTTCCGGGTGCTGTGCCTCCTAATATCTTTCACAGAGGGTTCCCGGAGGAGGTCTTCTGCTGCCAATCTCAGGGGGCAGGAGGGCAAATAGGGAAGAAGGCGTTCCTTTAGGTATCCAGGTCCCAAGCCATTTGACTCCACTTCCCCCTAACTCCACATAGTGAGCTCCAGGATTCTGATTAAAGGTTGTTGTTTTTAATAAATAAATATGGTTTTTGCATCTTTAGCTGCTGCAGAATATTCTTCTAGCATGTGTGTGTGTATATACATCAGTCCTAGATTCATTTCCTTGCAAGTAAGCTTCATGTATTTCAGTTGAAAGCAAGGTCCAAAAAGGGAAAGTACATGAATTAGATATGGCATTCTGGCATCTGCAAGCAACCCCAGAGTAAAAAGCTTTATTGCAGTTTCAGGAAAACTACAGTATGGGGAAAAGGTTGATTGGATTCTGAGCATGCAGCAATAAGTTGCAGATCACTGGCTCCAGACAAGCAAAATGGAAAATACAGTCAAGCTAGCACAGACCTGTACTAACTGCGTACTTGATTCCTTGAAGACCTATGATGTCCATGCTAAGTTTTCTTGCTCCCTGTGTCAATTCTTACCCCTTTTGTTTATGGGAAACTGCCCCTGGACACCTGCCCTAGAAGAGCCTTGAGGTTCTATCCTCCCAGCTCCTTTAGCCAGTAGAGGATATCTGGTACTTCCACCATTTCCTGGGAAAAGAGTCAAGAAAAATCTCTTATTTTTGCCTGAGCATTTACTGATTATCTAGTAATGACTCATCCCCAGCAAGAGACTCAAAGATTCCAAGAGACTCCTCTTCTTCAGGCACCTGGGCAATTTAGTAATTCATAGTTTTATTAAGTAGTGGCCAAGTCATCTGCATTTCAGCATCAGGTGATTTGGTATTTCACTTGAGCAGAACCTGGGTAAGATGGAATTAGTATGGTCTGGCTGAGTGGGCCATTCTCAGCTGACCACAACACCTGGCCCCCAGGGTCCTAGAGAGAAAGCGACCATTAGCGAAAAACCTGAGAAAGCTTTCCATCAGCCACAATAACAGTTGATAAATAAACCAGTCAATAAATCTGAAATAGGTACAGAAGTTTACCATAGATCCTTTTAAAGCCAAGGAGAAAAAAATAAAGAAATACATATAAGAACTAATCTACAGAAGAGAGGACTGGATTCAGTGAGCTCCCTTGGCTATGGTGTTCTACATTAGTGAAGCCATGGTGAATACTGAAATGCAGTACTAAAATTTATAGCTATGGCCTATGCACAGAAGTTTGTAATGCAACTAGAAGCACTTCTAGGCAACCTCCCTTTCATCTACATATATCTTCAAGGTCTTTCCTGCCCTTCTAGAAATGGCAAACTGGGTGTGCCTAGGAAACAACTGTGCCTCTGAGAACCCCTATGTGCAATAATTATTCATTTAATTAAATACATGTGTTTGTTACACTCACAAAGTCCTAGACCACCATGTCAGGTTCCAGCTAATAAAACTGAACCGCTAAGGCTTAATTGATACCATTTATCTGTGCTCTTGCAGTTTGGAGAAAACTTCGGTACTTTTTAGGATTTCTTCAAGCTTTTCCTTTTGCTTTTTTATAATAAACCTTTTATAAGGATTTATTCTGCATTGATACAGTTGTTACTCTGTGTGACCCTGAATGTCCCTTTTCTTTTTTGTCCTGGGGAACGCTAGAAAAGGTATAACTTTGGAAACTAGGAAAGAGTAAGTAATGGTGGGTTGGGTTAGAGATGGACCTGTCACTGTTGTTTCTGTTTGGTATCTCTGTTTCCTAAATGTAGGTTTATTTCAGCCTGTTTGCAAATTGATTTGTGGATTCAGTAAAAATAAAGAAAAGCTCTGCACAAAATTAATATACAGTTTTGTGCACATTTCTTCTATTATATGGTTTGTATGCAATTTTTGAAAGTATTTTTCTTCAATATAATGCTTATTTTGCATACATTTCCTCAATACATGCATTTTGTGCACAGATTTCCATGCTATACATGTATTTGTGCATATATTTTTGACTTGCAAATTGCATTGCATCCTTCTGGAAAGTGCAGATTTCAGCATACAAGTACATTCTGTTCCACATGTGGATTAAAATTAATCCACCTCCATTCCTATCTAGGTTATGGCATTTAATGAACCCCTTGTGATCAGAGCGAGGTGGCAGTGCTTGTGATCTTAGTTTGTGCTTATTCTGCCTTTTATTTCTTTACTTAAAACTTTTCTATACCGTCCCATACTTAAAAGTCTCGGGACAGTTTACAGTAAATTGTAATCCTTTGACTGTAAATGTAGGGAAAGTCAAATAGCTGCTGTCCCTCTTCTCTCAGATTTCCTTCTTTCTACTTCTCACCCATTCTTCTCACCCATTTAAATGGCTGCCTTCTCAAGCCATTTAAAAGAAGCCTCTATTGGTGACTGGAACACATAATTGCGCTCTCAAACTTGTTGAAGTGATAGCAGAATTGGCACAGTCAGTATGAAGTGACTGTGGTTGGAGGGATTCGGGATGTATGACACTGGCTAAATCATTCCATTTGAGCCTGATGGACTGTCAACAAAATTTTGACCCACCTTCTTGGCTTCAGCAAATTTGCTTGAAATATTGTCAAATTTGGATATGAGAACTATTTATCTTTAGCCCAATTCATACATATTGCATACATTTGCATACATTGTACAAACTAGGACTGATTCATTAGATTTGAGTGATTGGTTGTTCTTTTTTGTTGTTGTTGTTGTTCTTGTTACACCATTTAACATGAGAAGTATGGAAGCATTTCCTTTCACTGCATATTTATTTCAATGTACAAAATTCAGGCCTCCACAGTGCAATTTGTGCCAATTGCAGAACAGAGGTCCAAATTTTGTGCAAATTTTCCTTTTTTTAAACTGCAAATCACAGCCCATTTTAAAAATAGACATCTGTTTGTGGTCTTGACTTCATAGGTTGAGAACAAGCTATTGGGTTTCAAATAATATAGCAAATTGCTCACATGAAAGGACTATGAATATGTAATATACCAATTGTAAGGAGTAACTTTTTATTATTAGAAAAACACTGTCTGAAATGTATCCTTTCTCTTCATTTTTTCAAGAAATATGAAAAACAATAAAAGTGTAGTTGTGAAAGAACCAGATACAAGTGGAATCATGGATACCTATCAACCTGTTCAGATAGAGAATGGCTGGATGTTCTGTCACCAAAAACAGTTTAACCATGCTGGAAATGCATCCCCTGAGCTCTGTGTATTATAAACTGGTGTCTGCAAGCGAAGTATTTGATTTCAGTCTTGCCTGTGCCATTAAAATAGCTCCTAGATCATCTTAGACAATGTTCATTCTCTCTACTACCATATGAATCATAGAGTAATAGTGCTGAAAGAGATTTTGAAGGTCATCAGGCCCATGAAGAATTTATTAAGTTATTATTATTTATTAAAAGCTTTTCTAACCTGTCCCCTACAGAATATCTCAGGGTGGCATACAATAAATATGCAATGCAGGAAGCCACCTACTGTATCCTTGTCCAGTCTCTGCTTAAATATACTTCTGCTGTCTATTCCACTGTTGATCAGCTCTTACCATTAGAAGGTTTGTCCAAATGTTTAGCCAAAATATGTTTCCTTGCATTTCTTAACACTTAGTTCTATCCCTTCCCCTTGGAACAATACAGAACAAGCCTGCTCCATCTTCTGCATGACAGTCTTTCAGATAGTAAACATTTATCACATTTATTCTTAATCTTCTTTTCCCCGGGACAAACTTTGTTCAATCATTCCTCATACTCACTATCCAGGGCACCCTCTTCTGAACACTTCCATATTAATACAAGCCTACTTTTCAGAATTATTGCTTGGATTACATGTAGATAATTTCTCTGAAGCACTATGAATATTTGAAAGCATCACATAAATGTTAAAAACACTGTTATAAAATATTATTATTCATTGTTAGATCCGTTTCAAAACTATATTCTACACTATTAAAATATCTGCAAATAGAAAGAATGATGCAAAAGCAAATCTGAGATACTTTTGCTTCAATAAACTATATCTTTGGATGCCACTAATATTATAGGTCAGCTTCCCTCCATTCTGCCCATCCCCCACTGCCCATATATTGGAATGCAACTCCCAGTGTTCCCAACCATCTTGGTGAGTTGCAGTCCAGGACATCTGAAGGATACCAGATTTTTGAAGGCTCTTCCAGATATTCTACTGAATCCAAATAAAGCCCTAATCATTTAGTTTTGATGGAATCCGCACTCTGAAATCTCTTTTCTCAAATGTCTTTAATTCTCCATAACTAAATATCCTTTGATTCATCGTTATCATTCAAAATGCACCTTAATTGAAACATGATTTAATTCTATAACCAAAAGGAAGTGAACCCATCCTTTTCAGGAGATGACACATTTTGCAGAAGCTTGTCATTAGATCAACTGAACTAATGTGCCATTTTCAGATGGCAATTATAGGCTTGTTACTACTGGCAGGAAATGTACAAATGTCTGAGAAACTGGCAATAGGGATGGGTGAGCATTTCATTTAGTTGGTTAGAAAGAAAAAATTACCATAATGGGAAGAAAATGATTTTTTAAAAAGTCAACTGTTAAAGAAAGTGAAATTTACAAATCTGTGTATCCTTTCTTAATAAAATCACATTCTTTAACTATTTTACGTGTGGCTCTATCATGTAAAGACTAGCATGTATATTTACAGGTTCCTCAAGAAAGAAACCAGGCTTGTGTTTAGACATTCCCTTGAGGAGATACTTTGGACATGATAATTTCCATCACAAACAAAAAGTACAGCTCATTTGAAGGTCTTGTTTACTGTTGAAATCGTCATATTTGTAGCTACTCCTTTGGTTATATGATCTACCATACCAGCTCCATGTCAGATGTGAATGTAAAATTAACAAACACAAGTCATACACTTACTTCCTGCTTGTACCACAGATGCTATCAAACCTGAAGTAGCTCTTAGAAGAATGGACAGTGGAACAGCTTTCAACAGTTTTAGCTGCAGAGTTGAAGAAATCCTGGAAATGCATGTTAATGACCTGAAATTCAAATAAGGCAACCTGATTGTGCATTTCACTCATAAGAAGTGGCTTGTGAATTTCTCGGTATGCATTCTCAAACATATATTTGTTCCTCCTCCTGTAATGTAGTTATTCAATTTTAAACATCGAAGTTATATTTTATTTCCTTTATTATTCAGGATTTAAAAAACATGTTATATTTCTAGCTTCCTTATCCTGGTTCCTTTCTGTCTTCTGTCTTTTCTCCTGCTTATCTTCCAGTGTTTGATTGCTACTTCAGAAGCATATTACTGAGTAAAATGTAGACTTGCTGACCATGTCCCACAGTTCCAGCTGAAAGGTTGACACTGTGACCCCTGTAATTCTAGACGAATTACAGGCTGTTTGAGATTTATTGGTCACCTTTTCTGTCAAGGGAGATCATTGATTGCCTGAATGATCTTGTACGTTCTTTGGGGAAGAGCTAAAATCTGTGTTAGCTTTGGTTCAGAAGTGACAAATACATCCTTTATTAACTTATCTCCTTATGAATGAACTTAAGGCATTGAGAAGCATAAGACTAAGTGGCCCTTGAGCAGGTAATCAGTACTCAGTACAGGCAGCTACAGTCAGTTTCTCTCCATGAAGATGCTCTGCAGGTTATCATTCTGGCCCTAGCAGCATGGTCATTCAAGGGGAAGAGGACACTGAACCACTAATTAATATGGTTGCTCCACCTAATTGTATTAATATCCACCCCCATTTTACTGTCTTATCTACAAGAATATCATGGGAAACCCTGTCAACATATACTATGTTCAGACCATTGTAATGATCTACTAAACTCTATGAAAAAGGGAAGCAAGTATGAGCTGGCATGACTTTTTAGATAAACCCAAGTTGAATCCTAGTAAGCAATGCATTGTTTTTTAGGTGCTCACAGAATGGCTGGTAAATTATCTGATCAAGTATTTCGCCTGGTATTGATCTCAGGTTGCCTGAACTGTAGATGTTTTTTCTCCTGCTTTAAAATAGAGACAATACCTGCCTGTGTCTATTTCCAGAATTTCCAGCACCTCCAGAAAGCCACAAAGACTACCAATAGTGGCTGAAATAAAGCTCACAAGCTCCTTAGTAGCCAGGGATGTTACTGATCTCGCCCTTGAGGCCACACTCATTTAAGAGCTCTCTACCCATGTTCTTCCTTCATCTGGCCTGCAAATTCCTCCAGAGGTCATTTGTTACATTTGTCCCAAGTTGACTCCTAGTAGTTAATCATTACTAATATCACAAAGGTCTCTGTGGAAGAGAACTGAAGTTGAGTAGTTCCACCTTCTCTCTGTCACCTGCTAGCAACTCACCACCTTCCTCAAACCATTGACCTACATTGTTCTTTATCTTCTTCATGCTCCTAATATTTTGTCACTTTTAGTTTTCTTCCCAAGCCTCATTGTGGGTTTCCACTTTAATACCATGCTTACTGATTCAGGCAACTCTGTGGGACTTCTACTAATATGTCCCTCCTTCTACCACCTGTACACTATCCTTTTACATTTTAAGTTAAATGTTCATCACTGTTTCTTCACTTTAGTGTAAACATGCATTTCCAACCATGGTGCTTTGTGAGTGTGGACTTCAGCTTTCCCCCTCTCATATTTCTCCTGAACTCATATTCCTCAAAGGGAATGGAGCTGAAAGAAAGAGCGAAAAAGAAGAAAGAAGAAAAAAGACAAAGAAAAATTAATTAAACCCACTGATTCCAATTAAGATCCCCTCCTATTTTAAACTTCTTTTGTCCTACTTTGGGGACAAAAGGAGGTGGAAAGAACTTAAATCTACCCATTCTGAGTGCCATCGCTTAGGCTTGGCTGGCCTGAGTCTCAGCTCATGGGAGAGTTTCTGATGCAATCACACAGGATTCTTAAAATTTTCCCATTTTTTTCTTTTCATGTGGATAGTCTGAGATTGCAGTTTCAACATTTCAGTGTTCAGGATATCTTATCCCTTTAGAACTCTTTCGCTCTCTGTCTTTCTCTTCTGGATTTCTAGGCATGGGATCCTACCTAACTTTAGGGTAACTATTAGTGGGGAATTATCAGGATGGTGGCCAGTGATGAATGGAGCCCCCCAGGGCTCTGTCCTGGTTCCAATCCTGTTCAGTCTTTTCAGCAACGACCTGGAAGAGGGGGTAAGCAGTTTGCTAATCTTATTCACAGATGATACTAAAATGGGGGCAGTGGCCACAACTGAGGAGCAGGTACTCTGGATCCAGAAAGATCTGGACAAACTATGGAAGTGGGCAGGGGACAGCAGGGTGGCATTTAATGCAGATAAGTGCAAAGTCTTGCACTTGGGGCATAGGAATGGATGTCATAAGTACAGGTTAGGGGAAACGTGGCTGGAAAGCAGCACCTGTTAAAAGGATCTCAGGGTACTGGTTGACTGCAGGCTAAACATGAGTCAGCAGTGTGATGGGGTAGTCAAGAGACCAAACACTGCCCTTGGATGCATAGCCAGAAGTGTGGCTTGTAGACTGAAAGAGGTATTACTGAAATTCTATAAGACTCTGGTGTGCCCACAACAGGAGTATTGTGTTCAGTTTTGGGTCCTACATTACAGGAGAGATATAGCCAGGTTGGAATTAGGTGCAACGAAGGGCCACAAGGATGGTGGCTGGTTTGCAGGGGAGGCTGTATGAGGCAAGACTGAGGGAACTGGGTCTTTTCAGGCTGAAGAAGAGGAGATTCCAAGGAGATCTGTTGGCCACATATAGGTATGTGAGGGGGTGTCACATGGAGGTGGGTCAAGGCCTGTTTGCACCTGCAGAGGAGAGAAGGATGGGTTCCAATAGAGCAAAGCTTAGGGAACCAAGATTCAAGCTGGGTGTCAGGAAGGACTTCGTAATAGTTAGGACCCCTACGGGAGGTGGTTGAAGACCTATCACTGAGGGTGTTCAAGGAAAGGCTGGACATGCATGTCATAAGTGGAGCTGACTGGAACCAGGAGTCAGATGGCCCGGGAGGCCCCTTCTGACTTGCTATGTTTCTATTCTTCCATTATTTCCCTGAGTTCTTTGAAATTGGCTTTTCTAAAATCCAAGGTATGCATGAAACCAAGCCCAGTTTCACAGTTCCCTGTATCATAAATTTCAAAATGGCACAGTCACTTTCCCTTAAGGTTCCTTCATGTAATAGTAGTGTCTAATGCTAAACAGGATGGGAAAACGCTCTGAGTATGCATAAGCTAATGAGAGAGGTTGTGGATAAAGCACTGGGTTAAGGCCAACAAGACATCTGCTAATTAGGGAGCATTTAGTTCAGCTTCTGAGATTTTCTCACTCAGTTACAGGCAGGGTAGTTCTGACAGAGCCTGCAAGGAAAGGAGACTGATCCTAGAGTGACCATCTGCAACACCAGCTTGTAGTGTTGCTGCAAAGTCAGCTAGTGTGTGTGCGTGTGAGGGGGCATGTATGCTATCCTTACCTTCTTTGGGTAAGGGAAGCCTAATGATTTAATATAGCCTCTTGGCTGGTCATCTCCAGAGATGATTACACTTTCCCCAGGCAGGATGATGGGATTTTCAGTCCAACATATCTGGAGGGTGCTGAGCTGGGGAGTCTGATTTAATGAGCTATAACAGAAGCATGCTTAGAACCAGGTGAATGGAAGTGCTTTTTTTAAGCCTATGTACAATTAGCTAACCTTAGTTAACCTGTTCTTTTTCTCTGGATGCTTTGTCTAACTGCTGCAGTCACAGCCTAAATGCTTGCTTGAACCTGCCTCCCCGCCCCACTTTCTGCATGCAGTGAAACTGAACCTCAATTGTCTCTTTGTGTTTTCTTCACAATGTCAACAAACGCCTTGGATGCTACATCCATTTCACTGAAAAATACCTGGACCCCCCAAGGCAACTCACCCATCACTCTCGGCAAATATGCCCCATTAAACTTAATGGGAATGATCCCTGAAAAATATGTTCAGAGTCATACTGTGAAAAGATATTTTTAGAAAGAGGCAATTATATTATAAACTAGCATTTATGTTTTTCACTTCTACTGGTATAATCAGAAAATATTTTGGCTTCCACAGAAAGTCCTTTCTGGAGGCAGAAATGAATCACTGCCCTGTGGCTGCTGAAATAGTATTCATGCATGATGGCTTGGGGAAGCTATCAGATTTTTGCTGGCTGGGGAATGCTGGTAGTTGTAGGACTCCTTTTTGACTAACCATGCATGGGATTGTGTCCTAAGATCTTAATACCAAGCTGTAAAACTCCAGGGAGAATCTAGTCCCACAAAGTGATTATCCCTCGTGTTTCTGGATATTCTGAAGATAAGTTACATTTTTAAAATAATACTTATTACTTCTTTTTGATATGATATTTTGGAAGAACAGCCTGCACTTATAATCAGCACAATTTATCACCTATCCCCCAAAGTACCCTGCTGTTGAAATGCCTGACATATATATTAGGTGTTGCGGATTTAGCAAAAATTGAATTATAAATTGCCTTGCCAGCTTTGCCTCTGGAAATAATGAAAAACCTTGCTAAAGAACAGTTCTATTGAAGGATTTATTTTAAGTGGCTATAGCAAAAGAAACAATCTGCATTCATCAAATCTGATTCTGGCTTGAAAAGAGTGGACTTTTAACTCTATAAAAGATTTTGTGTTTGAGAATCTCAAGCTGGGATCACTTCAGATAAGAATTTTATACACACACACACACACACACAGCTAAAACAAAAGGCGGTATATGGGTTTTATCAAGTGTTGCTTCTATTTAGAGCTGTTCCATTGAAACAAGTGAAACGTAGGTTAGACCAGGGATAAGCAACTTATTTTGGGCCACAGACACATTTCACCATTTGTCCCAAAGACAGAATAATTGCTAAAGGAGTTGTGGCAAAGGAAGGGTAACCTGCCCAAATACTGAGAATAAAGCAAAGATGGGGTTTTTGCAAGAAATTACACAATTCATTGAAACTTACTGCTTTCATCACCAACAAAAACTTATTTCATAGCAATCCCTTTTCCATGCAAGATTATTTTTTTTAAGGGAAGGGGTAGCACACACTGACAGGAGTCAGTAAAGGTGTCCGGGGATACATTGGTTCCCACAAGCACCATGAGTACTGCTGGGTTAGGCTAGCATTGGATACAACCCAATGCTCTTGCTATGCTCAGTGAATTGAGATAATGGAAGCAATTAGCTTCCACTATCTAAGGCGTAGGTCTTATTGAAATAAACAGCTCATGCAAGCACACCAGGACTGGGCCACTGATGAAAGGGATTGTGTGCGGTAGCAATTTTAAATTGCATCTGTTGTTGCAGATGAAATTATGGTATGGTTAAGCAGGATTCACTCTAAACAAGCCTTTCAAGATCAGCTATAAAGAACTAAACAGCATGATGATTGACAGCCCAGCCATAAACACAGTTATCCTTGGAAACAAGTCCTGACTTTCCCCCATGCATTTCCGCTTAAATGGACTCAGGTTTATTTACTTATTATTTATTTGAAATAGATATATACTGCCTCCTTTTTAAAAAAAATCCTGAAATGGTTTACAATAAATTTTTACACAATAAAATACTATAAAACAGAATGATGCTATAGATTAGAAAGCTCTATGAGAAGGCTTCAAACAGCTTACTCTTGTTCTTGATATTGGAGAAGGCTTATTTAGAGTAGATTTTCTCCCTTAATAAGGTATTAGGATGTTCTAATTTTTTTTCCTATTTTTGTAGAATATTAGATTTAGATGGAAGATGTAAATCTGAAGGTGTATTCAAAAGTTGCTCTGAAAATGAATGGAAATCTAAAATAAATGGGATATATATCAAATTGGAGGGGAATGAAGAATAACTGACATACCTGACAATGGTGTGAGATGCAGCTGGCAGGCTAATCACAGTTTTGATACATTATTGGTTTTCCTTACCTTTATCACTGCTTTTTATGCAGTGTATAAAATAAATTGCCTCAAACAGATGATATAAGGATCGGGCAGAAAATATGTTTAACCTGAATTTTTCAGCAAAGCAACCTGCATATTACAACTTCCTATTGTAATATGCAGATGAAAGCACGGCTATTTTTCATAATAGGCACTATTCAAATTGGGCAATTCAGTTTCTAACTCAAAAACTAAATAGAGATCAATCCATGTCTATATTAAGGGAAGTTGCAAACGAAAATGAGCATAGAAAAGAAAAAATATATGGAAAATGATAAATAAATAAATAAGAATTCTTATTTTTAAAAATGCAGTATGATGTGGAAATTACATGGAGCAATTGTTTGAGCGAATACATGTGAAACTGACATGAAAATTGACTAATTTGTCTATTCTTAGAATTTCCCACCAGTCAGACTTTATTGTAGAAATGCTTTGCATTCCTCCATTAAAGTTGAGACATCATAACAGGAGAATGTCTGGCAAATATGCAGACAGTTCTGTCTGATACCTTCTTCACCTCCACCAATAACCTGCTTCACTAGTTTCCTCACATCCTTCCCCTCCACACAAAATGTTTACCACTGTACACAGAAATGCAAAAGATGCTTCAGAAAAAAGATTTACAAAACCAAACTTGCAAAGCAATTTTATAAGAAAAATATTAAAATACTTATATGAGCAGTATTTTGATATGATGCTTTAATTGTGTTATGTGCTAACACAGCCTTAGAATTAAAACAATCAGATAAGCCAACTTTTTTATTTGTCCATGTCAACCTGATTTATAAACTATACTGGGATACTAGCCTTTCAAAGCTAATTTCATACACAAAAAACCTCAACAGAAAAACAAAACAACAATTTTAAAAACCCAAGAATGGTCTAGCTTATTGTGGATTCAGTTCAGCTCAAACTAGTTCCTTGTGACTGCTAGAATTAAAGCTAGCATTTAGACTCCAAAAAGAGAAAGAAAAAGGGAATGGCAGGCTGGATGGAGTGAGCATGCTTTCCATCCAAGACAAGTATTCCATCAAGAGTGAGATACAAATCCATAAACAGTTCACTCAGCAAAACAAAACAACAACCATAAAACCCCAGAGTTGTTCCAGCTAAAGAGAATAGCTTAATCCTAGCCAGGAGGTTTGCCAGCTTTCTTGGTAAATAGTCTCGCAAAGCCCTAATAAACCACTGCACACAGGTTACTTCAATGAAAATGCTGACAGGTCCTTAACTAGAGTGGTGTGAACAGCCCCGCTGTAATAAGCAGTAATTTAAAGGCTGTGGGCTAGTCAGCTATTAGTGCTAGTAAACAAGTGACCCTGATGGGATTTCAAATTAGAGCTTCAAGGGAATCATTGGATGCTTAACTCTGCTCCTTTTACCCCTAACACAAAGAGCAACTTTACGTTGCAACATAACATTATTCTGCAATTCACTTTCTCAGCAGGCACTGGGCTCTGGAAACAAATGGATTGTATTAAGAAAAATATGCCATCGTTGCAGTTGATGCAAGCACCTGCTTGCTTTTGACTAGTAATGACATGCCACTTCCCTGTGGGCAGAGTCTGCAGAGACATCTGGTTAGGATACTCTACCTTAGATTGCCTGCATTGAGCAAGGGATTGGACTAGATGGGATCCAAGGCTCCTTCTGACCATATGGCTCTTTATAGGATAGGATTTGTATGTAATGAAAAGCAATGGGCTATCAGCGCAGTCCTAATACCAGGTAGGTATTAGGCGCACTCCTAATACCTACCTGCACAGTTCAGATGCTCAGAGCTCCATGAAATGGTGTAATGGCAACGAATTTGGTGATCCCAGCCTTTGACTAGGAAATCCAGGAATGCACCACAGCTCCCATCAGCCTTGCTTTCCATAGCCAGTGCTCAGGAATTATGAGAGCTGCAGTCCAAAAACATCTGGAAGGTTACAGGTTTCCATCCAGGTGTTAGAGGCTGCATGCAATATGGAGAAGGGGTTTATCAAACACTCCATCACAGGGTGGGAACACTCAGAGGCTGTGTCCTTCTCCTGTTCTCTGAAAGATGCCCTATCCCCCCAAGTTCAGAGCTCCCAACTGGATGGTGCCCCAAAATAATAAAAGCAAGAACAACAAAAGCACTAACATGTTACAACATTTCTAAAGGTAAAGAGAGTGGGGGCAGTCATAGTTCTTAAGAGAGCACATCCCATAGTTTGGAGGCAGCACAGGAAAAGGGGCTTTTAGAGGTACTGGACCAATGCATTTTCTGAGTAATAGCACTCAGAAAAGGGCCTCTCCTGCAGTTCCTGACAACATGGCAGGTTCCTAATGAGACAGGTGTTCCCACAGATAGCCAGCTCCTAAGCAGTTTAGGGTGCAGTCATGTGGTGACATTTTTAAGTCCCCAAACTGGGACGCTTACAGTTATCCAGTGCAGAGTGGGAGAACTGCCTCTCATCCTCACACTCTGCATTTTCAGTAGATGGACTTTTTGCCAATCTAGCTGGAGCATTTTGGAGTGAGAGAAAAGGAGGCTGGAAAGGCCCCAGAAAAGTTTCTGTCTTAACCTCTCCAGTTCCTTTCTCTCCTCAAGTCTCTGGACACTGCTTTTCCTGTTAAATATATGACTAAATTTACACCCATGGGGGAAGAGAAAGAGTTAATAGGTACTAATCTGCCTAGCCACACCCACTTTCTCCAGGTCTGGGAATCCTTAGAAAAAAATTCTCTTTCCTAACTTGTCCAAGAGGCAAAATGTGTCTAGCTGGCGCTTCTCTGGCCATTCTGATTTCAATGGCCTCTTTCAATGGCTGATTTCAATGGACTGCAAGCTGTTCCTGCCATGAACCGGCCTGCAAGACTACGGGATATTTTGCTGGAACAATAAAGTGCTATTGTTCTAACTTGCTGGATTACTTTTAATGCAAAAGAGCCTTTTTGGGTCCTATCAGACCACATGGAGAACAGTCTTGCAGTTGTGTAGACTAGTAATCAGCTTCTCATATAATCTTCCTTCCCAACAGGTTATGGGACCAGGCATAGAGCCACAAATTGTGTGCAGGTTGCAAGACCTTGCAGGGTTAAATCAGAAGCTGTGCTCACAGTGTCAAAGCAAAGAATTTTGGCTGGTTTGTTTTACATTTTTTTTAATTTTGTTTGTTGGTTGACATTCACAAGAGTGATAAGGAAATTCTTCTCACAACACAAGGCTAAAATATTGAGTTCTTGTTCTTTGGAGATTTTAAATCTAAGCAAAGAACTTTTAAACAAAGTTGTTGTTTTCATTTTCCTCTTCCATTTCCTGTTTTTTTGTCTATAGGCAATTTGTTACCAATAGTTACCAGTTCCTCTAAAGGAATCTTTTTGCTGCTGGAACAAGAAGGGTTTTTCAAGCTCTATTTACTAGTTCTTTGAACAAGAACATGGAGAAAAATGGCTGCCAGCAGTATAAAACAACTGATTTTATCTAACAGCAACCTCAGGAATCTGAGAAGTCAGTTAAATGCCCATCTCCAAGCAAACTAGGCAAAATATATACTTTCCATTTCATGTCCTCAAGACGAGGTGAAAGCTGAAACATGGGATAAACATGATGGGATTGCAAAAGCTCTGGATTTTAGTGCTTTGCAAAGCTTTAATATACATTGGTTTATTCACATGGGGACTGCTAAAAATGGATAAGATGGAAGGAATATATATGGAAGGAATTTCATCTAAAAATGAAAAATCTCAATTTCTTTTCATCCTGAGATGGGCAAATTAGACCCCGAAAAGCATTCTAAGTGTTTCTTGTTGTTAAATGGCCCACATTTTTGAAGAATTTTAAACTAAGAGAAGAAAACTTAGACACAAACCTTGCAGAAAAGTTGAACACTTTTGTAGCACCTACATCCCAGTAAACTGAACTATTGGAATAATAATCAGGGAGTGGGGATTTGTTATCTTGTGCTCAGGATGCAAGAGAACAAATGTATTAAGTCACCCTTCCAGGGAGAAGTTGCAGAATCTAGTTCCACCCCAAGACAGAAAAGACCCCAAGCAAAGCATTGTTTCAATTGTGATGGAAGGGGGCACTGTGCTAGAGAACTCGCCGCCTCAGCCAGTGTTGCCCCCTCACACTTGCACCAACAGGAGCTCATAAAACAGGAAGCTGACACACCATGCCAGGAGGGTCGCTCGCAAGCTTGGCACTACAGATGGTCACAGCTGGTGAGTACGTATCTCATCACACATAGGTCCAGCTTTGGCTTTCCTGTATGAGGTGAGGATAGAGCCTGGAACGTCGGCCTATTTTCTACAGCAAAATGGAAGTGCTGAGAAAGAGGATAAAACTTTTCTTGGGATGAGAAGATTCCTGGTCATGCAAGGATGCTGATTTATCTAAGAAATAATAATTATCTCCAGGTTAGGAGCCACACAAGCACTATATGAAATTTGGCATGGGAAAAGCTTCTGCTACAATATGCCAATTCCTTGCCCTAACATCTCTCTCCATGGTTGCTTCCTGACTCAGAGAGCAGCTGACTTGGTTCCTTCTGTGCTGGCTGCAAAGGAGAAGAAGTAGAAGGTAGGTGGAGATTTGGGCTGGATTAATATCTCCATCCTTGTATTTGGGAATCTGAAATGTGTTATGAACCCTCAGATTCTGTTTAGAGGCTGCTGTGGGCTGCTCCCTGTGAATGTAAAAGGTTAAAGCCAGCAACTTGAATTGTGCATGGAAAAAAATTCAGTGCGAGTTGTTTAGGACAGGTGTACTATGCATTGGTGCAGCAGCCTAAATGTTACATTTTGCACCAACTGAAGCTTCCAGACACTCTTCAGGGATGGCCCCACATATGAGTGGCGCATATCATAATTGCAAACCAATATCATATAAGATGATCAGCAAAAATTCAAGTACAACAACCCATTTCTAAAAGCTTTAACAAAATGCAAGCAACACTTAAAACACAGCAAAAGACAAACCTAGCAGAAGTATGACTCTAAGACTCAAATTAGGGGTTCCACTTCAAAAGATGGAAGCATCTTCAGTTTCTGACAAAAGAGACACAAAGAGGGAGAAAATTTTAATTGGGAGGGTGATCCAGAGTTGCAGCACCACCCTAGGGAAGGCTCTGTCCCACATGCTTACTTGCCATGTCAGCTGAGATAGCACAAAGAGGAGACAATTCTGACATTGATCTTAATTCCTGGGCAAGCCTACATGGGAGCAAACAGTCCCTAAGCTGGTGCTATGCTCTTTAGGGCTTTAATGGCTAGAACCAGAACTTTGAGTTTGAGCCCGGGAGCAAACAGAAAGCCAAGGCAATTAACATTGGATCATGTCATGTGCTCTGACATGTAAGCTGCAGACAAATGCATTTCTATTACCATGCACTAGTCTTTCAAACATGGCTTGGTAACTTGAATAGGCCTATTAGAAAAAAAGCATTTTGATTCACTGACTACCTTGATTTGGAGCCAAATTAACACATTTTGTTTACACAGAAGACACCAGCATTAAAAGAAAATGTTGTCTATTACACTGGAATTGCCAGGCTTATGCTAACTTTCAGTACTGCTGCAGTGAAGCAGACAATGACTGTAATTTGCTTGCTCTATGCTTAGAGACTTTTACGGCATTTAATTTATCAAAGGAAATAATTAGCACACTTTGTGGCAGCCAGTGATGGAATTTATTCATTTGGAAGGCATTGGTTTCCTGTCATTAAAACTGCATCATGTCCTTCCTTTTCTATTAAACTTGAACTGAGGGCAGTAAGAAGTCACTAAAAGGAAATGAAGAGGTTTTTTGGCAGTGCTCTCACACAATGATTTAATGCTGCTAAAAGACAGCAACCCCATAATGTATGCCAACAAATTTATTTTAAATGATTAAGCTTCTAATTAGCATTTTCTTCCCTTTACTTGGTGCTTGCTTTTATTCCAACTAAATGATGTACAAAACTATCTCACTTTATTTTTGATTGGACTGAGTGATCCTTTTCCTAGCATTTTAATTTTTAATTGCAATCAATGGTCATGTGCATGTCTGTGTACATGCGTATTTTCTCTGCCACAAAGTATAATAAATTGGCCTTCAAGTGACTCTGTCTTATCCTATAGGCTATTAATTATTTTGCTTAAAGTGATTCATCACATATTCTGCACCTAAGAGTCACTCTGACCAGATCAGGTTTTCTAGTAGCATTCCCAAGATGAACTCTGCAATTAACAGCACTTTTATACTAACCCTAGTAATAACTTCAAGAAGTGCAAACCAGATTGAGATAATGTCAGGCTTTAAAAAAAAATCTAATAGGCAATCTGAATAATCCATGTATACGGAGACAGGAGCAGTAAGGAAGCTTTGGAGATTATGAGCAAGACACATGAGTAGCAGATGGACAATAATCCTTCTTCAACTGTTATGTAGATGAGATAAAGGCCAAGATATGAGGATCAATCCGTCAGCCTGTAATTTCTGGCATATTCTATCATTTCAGCTCAGGTCATCCATTTTCATACTGACAGATTTTTAAATGATGCATAATAAATGCTCCCCACCAACCTCAGTCCATACGTTTTTCACTGCTTATCTGGCCATCTTTCTGGTTAACAGGCAAAGGCAGTGGACTAAAGAGTCAGGGTGAGTCAGTGGACCATCTAGAAGCTCCTGGCATGTCATTTCAGTTTAAGCAAAGAATAGTCTCGTTCTGGGTGGAACTGCAGCAGTCATTCATGCACTGTATCCACGAGGAACTGCACCAATTGGTGAACTGTTTTACTTGGGAAGTGGTGGCCAGTGAGGATGGCATGAAGGGTAAGCGTGGCAAGGGTCTGCACCCATCAGGAGGCCACTGTCAGGACCCCCGCACCCCTTCTCCTTCGTGGACTTCTTCTTCTTCAACAAGGCAACCTGCTTGTTTAGTTTACCTTCCTCTCATGCTGGCCCAGCCAACACTGGCAGTGAAGAGGAGCATTAGATTACTCAGCCTGTTTGCTCATTGGCTCTCTGCCTGTCAAGCAATTAGTAGCAAGAATGGGAGAAGGAAAGGGGAAGGATAGCAGCTAGTGAGAATGGTGGTGAGAAGGCAGGTTCAGTGAAGGAGGGTCCATTGAGAGTGTCTTGCCTCGAAAATTAGAACTATCACTGGTGTTCAGACACAACCACATGGGATTCCTGTCCTTTCCTAGTGAGATTCCTGTCCTTTCCTAGTGAGCTTCCCTTTCCCTTCTTCTTCCTGCCCTCACTTCTGAGAAAGGTTTCCTCTCTCCTACTGCATCAAACCAGTGGGCTGCAAGTGGGCAACGGTGAGCTCCAGAGACTAGCCTAAGTTCCCGGGATGGCCCATCACTGCCAGGTGATAGAATCCCAAGGGGAAAGGGAGACAATGCAGTTCCCAGTCTCTTTGGTGCACTGCCACAGAGCGCATGCATCAGGTCAAATGAAATAACTGCTGAAGTCCTGTGGTCAGGCTTGGCCAGACTGGCAGAAGGGCTATTCCAGCACCAGGGAGTAGCTAACTGGAGTAAATCCCTGTCTCTCTTATGTAGGGAAGGCATTATGAAGATAGTACCCTCATCAGCAGACTGCAGTGGCCATAAAAGAATATAGAGAAGAAGCTGCTGCTGTGAAGAGAAGAGGATTCAGCCATTTAGAACCGAAACACCAAATTGCCAATATTCCTTGTCTAGTCTCTTGCTGGCCATTTATAGGTTGCTGAGAGGATAAAATGGAGAGGAAGATAAGGATTCTGTAAGCCACCTTGGCTTTCTTGTAGGGCAAAGGTCAACAAAATATCCTAGTTCTCAAAGATCTAAGACTGGAAAGGAGACCAGCCCAAATGGGTGTCTCTTCTCCAGCCTTAGATCCTCTGAAACGGAAGAGCCATCTTTGCATGGCACACAAAGCTGTCTCTTCTCTCCACATCTTAGATCTAGATTTGGAAAGGAATCACCCATGTTCCATTAGTCTTCCTTCCTTCCTTCCTTCCTTCCTTCCTTCCTTCCTTCCTTCCTTCCTTCCTTCTCTTCTCCACAGTCTCTGCACTCACCCCCTGCGCCAACAGTCTCTATTACACAGCTCTTCTTAAGATAAGGTTGCAATCATTGGGATGGTTCACAGGTGAGACTAGCTGTTCTCAACATCAGAATGCAGAACAGTCTGCATAAGCCATGCCAATTGCTTGCTAAGACTCCTTTCTCATCTCCTAAAGGTTATGAAGCAGGGGAGGTGGAACTCAATGCAGGAGTGCTGATTTTGGCAGTGCCTTCATCACATCTCAGTTCTGCCCTGCATAATATGAAGATATAATTTTAACAATAGATATACGCCTAGAGGCACTACAATAACATGACTGAAATATTCAAAGAATTCTTACAGAGCACCCAATAACCATTCATATATCAGACACAGGTATCCACCAACCTATTTATAGCCACTGTGGGTGCAGCCTAGTACTATTCTACTCATGTCAATAGGAACATTGACATAACTTTAGGGTAGATGCAGTTTACACATATCTGTGTCATTTCAGCATACTTAAGCTTACTGTTAGGATTTCCCAGTGTTTATCTTCAGTGACTAAATCCTCAAACTGTCACAGGCTAATCTTACCTCTAAAGTTATACCTTATCACCAAAGCCATGAGCATCAGCTTTATTAAGGAATCAAAAGTGATTACATAGTCACACACTCACATACCCCTTCAGCCCCTTCAGAAATCTAATTTCATTTTCATTCCCCCACCCCAGCAGCGCTTTTTTACTGCATCCCAATGGGGAGTGGTTTATATTCAAGAAAGTTTTCTTTGTAGCTGCTGGAAATTAGGGCTCTGATTTTGTTGCTGAGTTTGCAAATTAAGATATAAGATCAGAGCTGGCCAAGATTGTCATATTGTCTCCTCTAATTTGGAAATGTAGAACTAGGGTAGGGAGAAGCCCATAAAAAAGGACTTTATTACTCTCAGTGAGGCTGACATAGAAGCCACTGCTCCAATCCCGTCTTCCAGCCTCTTGCAATTACATTTCCGCAGGAAGAAAGGGAAGGAATTAGAAACAGGATAATGTAGCCTTAAATCATTTATCTAGGTTTTGGCCTTCCAGCGGGGAGTCCAGTGTGGGTTCCCCCCACCCCTTTTAAAGCATGCTTCCTCTATTGTTTAGTGTGACACAACAAAAAACACAACTGGTCTGACCTTTCCTCAATAAAAGAAAAAAGAAAAAAAATCATTTTGTTCTGACATCCTAATAAAAGCTGTGCATGAGCCTGTTAAGCCCTGGTGTCTCCTCCAATTGACATGGAGAAGCCTTGCATAGCTGTACCATACAGTTCCTTTGCACAGATCTAGCCTAACGGTGATCTAAATAAAATAGTCCATGTCATAAGATGAAATGGCAGTATCCACAGCCATGGACTGTGAGTAAGCACAGCTGTATGTTTAGGACTGGAAATTACGTTGTCACCCATCTCTGCGTAAAGGTTGTGAATTGTCTCAGTTGTCTTGTCCATGGGGGAGGAAGTACATAAGTCTCCTTATGATCTCATGAAAACACAGTGAACTTATGAAAAATACTTAGGGTACTGTCAGTAGACTCCCAGTCTAAGAAACTCTCCCCTCCCTTCCCCTTCCTTCCCTTCCCTTCCTGCTTGTTCTCTTTCTTTTTAATTTTGGAGGTTATTATGTAAGCTTCTTCCTCTAAATGAGCTACAGCATTAGAAGGTAAGATTTGTATTCTGCACCCATTTCACCTACCAAACTTGGGGCTGGTAGGAGGTCTCCAGGACAAGGTCCATGGGATGGGGCTTCTGCAAAAAGAATTTTCCATGGCAATTGTGCCTGGCACTTTGGCTACATGTATAGGCTTGAATCCCAGATATGCCTGCCTGGACCAGAAGAACAACCTCAAAAGATCTTTCTCTGAGAGCCCCTGCCAAAAAAGTGGGTGGTTACTAAGCCTTTTCTGTTATAGTCTGGTTGTGGAATCGGTTTCCCAGAAAGGCTCACCTACTCGTAGCACCTACGGGACTTTTTCTGGCACCAATTTTCCCAAACATTTTAGTTTCTGATGCTTTTGGTTCTACTATTCTGTTAAAGTATTTTCAGAAATTCAGGATTTCTTTTTTGTTAGCTAATAGAGTACTCATGAGACATATTCATTCTAAGCATGAATTATGCAAAGACAGGATGTTTAGAAGTAATCTAATTCACCAAGACAGAGCCTTCGATGTGATGCTCCCTGCCAAGGGAGGATAGGTTGAATTTCTCTCGGTTGTCCTTCCACCTACAGGCAAGGATGTTTGTGTTCAGGTACATAACCTGGCCTGTTACTGAAGTGGATTCTGTGGGGCTCGGTGCAGTTTTTAATTCTTTTACTGTTTTATTTATTTTATTTTATCTGTTTTTGTGATGGTTTTAACTGAGTTGATTTTAATCCTGGTTTTCTTACTGTTAGTCAACCTGAGTATCATTTTTGGAGTAGAAAATTAAATAATCGACTGTAGTATGTCCAATACAAACAGATAGATCTCACACCACCTGTGGCAGACTTTGATCCACATGGCTGCCATTATCTCATGGTAATCCCTGTTCCTCACAAACCTCCCAAAAGAAAGATGCTTGGTGGCCTCCCGATTACCAGAAAGGCTCGTTATATGATAAACACCCCATTGTGGTTTCTACACAACAACCATAATGTGTAAAGCAGTCCCTCTTTCTGAGCAAATGTGTTTAGGGACTTGAATACAAACCTATCCTAAGACTGCTGGAATTGCTGCAGTAAAGATTCTCTTTGTTGATCAGCATTTATTAATGGTGAAGGTCTATTAATTCCATTTGTTGCTACAATTCAGCTTCATCAGATGACCAGCAAATGGGTATGTATACCACAGATAACATTCTCTCTCTTCTATAAAGTGAGCTCATTTTCCTTTGGAGTACAGCCTACACTTTTCACTTGTGCAATATGACCATAGGTATTCTGTATTACCATAGGTATTTGGCATTATAAAGAAACTACTCCAATATACAGCTAACTAACCCAGAATCCTATGGCAAAGTTAATGGAACCTTAAATCTGAAGATTTAACCACATCGGATGTATGAAGCTGCGCCCAGCGCTGCATGCCTATGCATGCTTACTCAGAAGTAAGTTCCACATGACTCATTCCAAAGTGGGTATGTATATGAGTGTAGCCTAAATCTGCAAGTACAGGTATACACATGCACACACATATATACAGAAAACAATAAGAATAGTCACGGTGCATCACACCAAAGGCCCATCTAACCCATATCCTGTTTCTCACACTAGCCAACAGTTACCTCTGCAAAGTCTACAACAGGTTATGAGGACTGTAGCAAGTTCTTGTTTGCCCATGTTTGCCAGAGACTGTAGGCATGCTAGTTTGATATTTTTAAATATTTATTTTCATATTTAAAGGCACTTCTCTGAAAACAGTGATAAGAGAGGTTTTGTCATCACAGATGCTGCTTTGTAGCAGCCAAGTTTCTTCAGTTGAAGGGCAAAGGAAAAATACTGTAATTAAATCATAACTACATAATTTTTCCTTAAGATGAGCTGATGTTGCTGGTATGGGTTCTATGATGCTGATTTATTGCTGTCTGTTTATTATGTCTTATTAGGATTGTTTTTAATTTTGTTAGGGTTTATATTTGTATTTCAAGCTTGCATGAATTTAATTTTATCATAGGAAACATAGAAATAAATAATATTTCAATTAAGTTTGAAGCCATTTGACATGTATTTGCATATAAGTGACTGTTCTATACAAATTCCTGAGCTGAAAACTGATTCAAATGGCAATGGTTCTTTCAAAAGATAGGCTACAACTTATATCAATTGGTCAATAGTTTCACAGGGAAATGATCTGAATGTGTTCTCCAATTATTAAATTATACCTTATGCTTTGCTGATATGTAGATTGCAAATTGTTAGCTAATTTTCTTACCTAACAAGTAAAAAATCCAAATGTTCCCATTTCATTTTATGGTACTAGGCCCTGTTATTGGACATGAGACAGCAATTGCTATAATTCTGTTGACAGGTGGGGTCATGGGAGGAATCCCAGACATAAAGCTGATGCTTACTCAAGTTATTTATGATTTCTAAATGCCTATCAGGACACAAAATGCTTTACCATTCATATTCATTTCCTTTCACTCGAAGTATATATTTGACTTTTAGATGGTATTTTAGCAACACTGGTGATGAGGCTCTCAGATGGTCTGGAAAAGCAAGCAAGAAGGTATGCGAGAGCCATAAAATGTGTCAGGAAACCAGCAGAATACCGAAGATTGTGAAATGAAGTTAAAGATCAACATATAAAATGAAGACACTTTGCACAAAGGGGGCTCAGAGAAATTGCACTGAGCATTAAAAATACACAAGAACAAGAGGTCAGAAGAGGAACTGGGAAGATCATGATGAAATGACAGGAAAAGTACTGTAGATATTCGCAAGAAATTAAACTAACTAAGGAGGACATGAGGTGGTGCCAGAACAAGACATAAATTTCCCAAAGGAAGAAGAGATATGAACAAAGATTCAAGATCACCATGATCACATGAAATGAGAAAGCCTACAACTTGACACATGTCCAAGAGCAGATGCAATCTGCAAGGAGCGCTGCCAGACCATTTTTTTTCCACTACAGTACTATTAACCTTTTAGAACTGTGAAGTTCTATAATAGCTGTGGAAGGATTTTGTGTTGTCATTCCTCCCGCAATATTGGAATGCTTCCATTGCCATCAGCTCAGAACTGGATCTCTAGAGCAAGAATCACCCCAAATTCTTTGTCAAAGGATCCAGCCCTCTACTGACCCTAATGGCAACTATATTTGCTTGAGTAAGCATCAGCTTTATGTCTGGGATTCCAGGGGTAGGGCAGGCAGCGGTGGGCCAGGGAGGGAAGGAATTTCTGGAGAACCACAACTCACATCTCTGTTCATTGGCCATGCTGGCTGGGACCACTGAGCACTGGAATCAAACATCATCTGTAGGGCTAAAAGTTCCCCACCCTGTTGCTAGAGCATTGGTGGCTGTCATAGTTACAGACAGGATTTGGATGCACGGGATTGTATTTTCTTCCATTCTGGTCAAAGGCTTGATTGGTGGACATTTCTAACAATCTGAAAGTTTGCCAATTGCCACTTATGCAATTGGAAAGGAATTTCCTTCAAAGTTAAATTTGCTGAGTTTCTAGTCCAGGGCAGGACAACTTATATGTAAACACATCTGCAAGGCCACAACTCCCATTAGGACTATCCAGCATAACCAGCGCTGAGGGATGATGGGAGTTATAGCTCAAAACATCTGTATGGCCACAAGTTGCCCATCTATGGTCTAGTCTTTGGTTTGAATCATTTGCTGGATGGCTCTGTGGATTCCCATGATGCACCTGCTCTCAGTGTATGCAATATCTTGATAGTCTGAGAGATGTTCCAGCCCTCCTTTTGCCCCTTTCTTTCTTCATGTATTCACTAGGGTATCTCTTAGGAATGTGGGAAAATATTCAATTGATTTAAATGATTTGTATGAATCCAATCTGTAGCTTCTGCACTGTGGACAGTCCTTTTTGAGTCACACAGATTCTCTGGACTTTATTACTATTATTATTATTAGTAGTAGTAGTAGTTTAATGCAATTTAGTCATAGAAAAACACAAAAGAAATTAAAAATTGGCCAAAAATGTGAATTTCCCCCATTGGCTGAAGTGTGAATATACACATTTCAGGGAAAAGGAAATTCTCATATTTTATAAATGCAAATTTGCACACATGCACAGGAATGCAAATTTGGGGAATTGAAAAAACAATCTGAGTTCATCAATGAGAGAACACTAGAACAAAGGATGCCTTAGAAAAGGTGCAGAACAGATTTAACAAGATCCATCTCTCACTCCTTTCTCTTGACCTCCTTGAAAGTCACTGCCTGATACCAGCCAGACTGAACTGAGACCTTCTTAGGTTAGTAGTAAATGGGGATATGGGTCGATTTTACAGACTAGGTGCTGCTTCTGGCCTGATCTGTCAAGGAAGCCCCTTGGTCTGGGGGTCTAGTAGCAAATGACAGTATACAAGACAGGTTTGCAGGTAAACACGCCCTTGTTGATATGGCTGATATTGTTGGTCCCGTAATCGTTTCCTGAGTAGATATGGAAACCAAGCATAGCCCATTGTTGCTGGGGAGTCACTGCTTCCCTGTAGGCACATCCCCTCACCACTGTCTGTGCTGTCTCGCACAGCTGTGAAATGTAGGACAACAGTCAGAGGGTCAGCATTGGCTTATTCCTTTTTTAAACTGTATCCATGTAGGAGAAAATACCATATGCAAAGTATTTCTGATCCCCTTAGTCATGATGTTAATCCCAGATCCTTCTCCGCTGGATTCATTCATGGACAGCTGTTAGATAATTCCAAATATTATGAACCTTAGGGATCTTTTCAAATTATCAGAACGGAAGAATGGGGATATGGAGCAGAGAAGCAGTTTGAGAATCCTATCCTCTTTCGGGTGCTACCAAATACCCCAGTGGGTTTTTTTTAAATGTCCAAGATGACAGAGCTGTGCAAAACCATAACCCAGTTTCAACTCCCCCCCCCCCCCCCCCCAGGTCACCTAATCAATCTCTTAAAGTGGCACGTATTAGCACACCAAAGGGAAGAAGGGGGTAGACATATAATGTCCCTTTGCTATTAAAGCCTCAGAGTAGAGTATCAAGCTAGGATGTGAGTCCATGCACGGGGTTCAAAGACACTAGTTTATTTGTTTAGGCATTAATTGTCTCCTCCACATCCAGTGAGGCCTTGAAATCGCTTCTATGTTTAGAAACAAAATTGCTCTGTTAAGGCGGCCTGTCACTGCATTTCTCCTTTTTTTAGAACTCTGTTTATCCCCAATACCCCATTTCCCAATTTACTCACTTATGGCATTTGATTGATGAACATGCATCTTCCTGACACATTATAGCCCAGGACTCTGGAAACCTTTCCAATGTGCCTAAAGGCAGTATAACTACCACTTAAGATTCTCACAGACCTTGGCTGTAAAATTTCTTTAGAGCCTGGCTTTTAGAATAAACCTTACAATAGAAGAGTCAGTTTATTATTCATTTACTGCACAATAACATGAATGGAATAAGTCACACCAAGTTCTGCTGGGAACACTTCTAAATAAGCATGCATGTGGCTACACTGTTAGTGTTCCTAAAAATAAAGCTAACAACAGTGAAAGTTTTCAGTTTTATGAAGCTTTGCACTATTTACCTCTCCTCCCGCTTCCAACCTTATGATTCTGTGATACCCAGATGCATCCATTCATGTCAGAAAGGGCATATACCTGCAATATCTCTCCCACCAATAACTTGTTGCTAGCAAATTAACATTTTCCATGGTGCCTAATAACCACAAATAAAGAAGAGGTGCAATATGATATTCTCCCCAGACTTTATCGTTCTATGTAGCTGGGCATGAAAGACATATTTCCATTATAAACTTAATTCAGTTTATACCACTTAAATTTCCCACCCCAGAAATCCAAAAAATTAAACTCAGAACCCACTGTCAGAGGCCTCTACCACCACTGCCACACTTGAATTTAACAATCCAGAGACCAATTTCCCTAATATATGTCCAGTGTAGCTGGTGTCAATGTCCCATAGGAACCATAGGAAACTTCCTTATGTCAGGCCAGACTATCTGTCCATCTAGACAGATAGAGCACTTTCTTCTGCTTTGACTGGCAGCATGCAGAGGTCTTTTGCAACAAGTGTTCTCTGTTCCATTTTAAACAAAAAAAGCCTGGTGGCGACCCCAAGGTATTCTGCACACAAAGCATGTGATCCCTCATGGACCTATGGTCCTCGCCACACTCCAGTGCACGTGTGGAATTCAGCCTGTTTCTTTCCTCTTATTGTCCCTGTAGGATTTTCAGTGTTACAGTAATGGCAGAAGCTCCAGTTAACAGAATGTGCTTCTATGCTATTCAGAAAATTATAACAATTCTAGCAGGGTCAAGATTCTAGATCAAAATATTTTCTATTGGCTCCATGGTTTCTATCTCTTATTTCCTCCTCTTGTACTAACTCCTTACCTCCTCTGGTTCTTCCTCGAAACTACTTTCTCTTTCACATCCCCATCACGGCCTTCTCTGGCCTTTAGCCACCTTCCATCCGGGATATTTTCCCTGTCCTTAGACTGCATCACAAATGTTTTTACTGTGCCTGCTGGGGCCTCCATCCCAGCAGGACTTAAGAACTTCCCCTCCCTCATGACAACCACTTTGTTCCCAAACAGTTAGAATGTTCAGCTCCGTCAAAGGATGCCAAAGCCTCATAACAGTACAACGCAGTATAGATTAGTGGTATGTAACAGATGGAAATATTTGTTTTGATTAGCTAACTTTTGGCTGCAAACAAAAGGCAAATGCTATTCTGGGCTGCATTAATAGAAGTATCACTTCCAAATCACATGAACTACTATTAGTTCTCCTCTGCCCAATACTGGCTAGGCCTCTTCTTGAGTACTGCATCCAGATATGAGCAACAGAGTTTAAGGAAGATGCAGCCAAACTGGGAAAGTTTCAGAGCAGGGCAATGAAGGTGAGCAGAGGACTGGACACAAAGCCCTATGAGGAGAAATGGAAGAATCAGCATACTCTGCCTTGAGAAGAGAAGAATGAGGGGAGATACGATAGGCATTCTTCAAGTTCTTTAAAGGTTGTCACACAGAGGAGGGGATCTCTTCTTGATCATCCCAGTGTGCAGGACATGAAATAATGGCTTATGTTATAGGAGGTCAGATTCTGACCCATTCCACAATGGAGCCCTGGAGATTGTGGGCTCTCCCACACTGGAGACATCCAAGAAACAGCTGGACAGCCATCTGTTAAGGATGCTTTAACTCTGAGTTTTGCACTGAGCAGGGGATCGGACCCAGTAGCCTTATTGGCGCCTTCCAACCCTTACAATCCTGTGATCCTAAGACAGGCGCAATGCATTCAAATAATCCATGTGTAGGTCACTCCCTAGTCCTGCTTCTGACTCACCTCCTCTCCACCCATATTTATGTCATATAACAGCATCAGTGTTGGTGCCTGCTTTGGGGTGTATGTTTGTTGACATATTGTACTGTTTCCATGCAGCTTGGGTCTTCTTGAGCTATACAGCAATGCCCTAGGAGGTTATGGTCCCTCGTACTTACCATTTCTCTGCTAGCCCTTGGTTGGTTAAAGTATAATCATGTGTGCATTTTAAGGGTCATGTTGCACTATTGCTGAACCATAACCAGACAGAACTGTGTGTTTTGCTTTTTATCTGAGCTAAATAAAGAAATGCATTACTATAAGCTCACAGTCATGTTATATTTTGTCTCTTTTACTGCATTGCCATTAATCACGCCTAACAAATGCAGCACTTCATCTTTTTGACATTGTGAAAATCCCTTCACACAGATGATCCTATTAAATTTTATATGATCTCTTCTTAGAAGCAGATATTATTGCCAAGAAGTAAAAAGGAGGAGAGACCTTGTAAAGAAAATGCTTCCAACGCCTCCTTGTTTTCAATGGGTTCTTTATTAAAAAGAAAGAAATTTATTATTCAGTTTGATTTCTTGGGTACAACTGAGATTGCTTCCTGAGATTGTAAGAGCTTTCTCAGAAAAAAGAAAGAAACCAACCCTATTGGCACGAGCAGGAAAGCCATCTCAGATATCAATAGGGCTTCCAGTCAGTTCTCAAGTGTGATTAAATGAGAACACATTGGAGCTTATACTGGCAGAGCTTTATAACAAGGCAATTCTAAAATCTTCTTCATGGGAACATGGCTAGTTCTGCTCTGTCAGTAATATATATACTGTATGTAATTATGTAATATATGTATGGGAGATAAGGGAAATTAATGCATGTGTGAGGCGTGCTTCAAAGATTTTGCTTGTAGGCCTCATCTCCTTTTTTCCTGGGGTCCAAAGGGCTTCAGAAGGAGAACAAGTCCATGTCTAGCTTTAGTGATCAGGTAGCAGGTCAGGGCCAAAGACTGGAATCTGGAGTCTCTGAAGGAGTGCCAGTCTCAGATTTTTGAAGGCCTTTAGGCAAGATACCCTTCATGGGCTCCATCTAGCAACAACTTTACTTTCTCGGTGCCATTTTATGAACTTCTGTTGCTTCTCGTGATATGCACAGGCATATTATCTACCAATGGCTTCCCTGAAAGGCAGAGAACCAGCAAGTGAGTCATGGAGGCCCATGCTACTGCTACCCTTCTCACCACCGTGGTTGTTTGGGCCAGAGCAAGAGACAGTGGACAAGTAGGTTGCAATGGTGATAAGGAAGAGCAAGTCCCAGGCAGAGGCAGCTATTTGTCAGTTGTCCAACCTGGCCTACCTTTGACAATGCCACTGCTTTGGAGAGCCACTGACTGTCCACTTGATTAAATGGAACACTGAGTATATTTGGAAATTCCAGTTGTTTCCATGCAATTGTTTTTCTAGTACTACTGCCATACCAGGATCTGGAGCAGCTTTACCCCAGGTTTACTAAAGAACCTATGTCTGCCCATCTCTCTTTCTACACTCCTTCATTACCTCTCTCCAAGTGAGACCAGCTTAGACAGCCATGATTCCTGTTGGCCTCTTTTTGCATTTAACACTTTCTTTTGGTATCATCCTGTTGAAAAGTATGTTTTTCCCTGAAAGTTTTGGCTGGTTTATTTTTTTAAGTCCCTGAGAAATGCTACAATAGTCTGAGGTGATATAGGGTGGTTTGCTCTGATCCTAGTAACAATCAGGTCTGGAACTCCACCCTATCCCAAGAGAGAAGTATTATGAGATTATTGGAACATCAAAAATAATTTAGGGTACAATCCAATTTACACTGATCTAAGCAAAGCCCAGTGAATTCAAGGAGGTTTAATACAGGGTAGATATGTATAGACTGCACTTTTAACAGGATAACTTTGGGGTGTATTAGCAAAGAATAACATATGAGTTCATTTTTCTTTTCCTTTTTTGATTAAACATTCTTAGAATACTTTAAGACTGTTTTCACATATAAATTCCCATGTTGTACCTTTTATTCAGCCCTTGCCATAATAAATGTATGCTCAACTGATTGGATCATGTAAGACCCTAGTGGGTTAGCTGATTATTCATGGACTCCCTGGTACTCAGCTCACATTCATGCTTTGACATTCAGTGCTTTAGATTATACTTCCTATGTTCTTTTTTTTTAAACATGACTCTCACTTCATTGATTCAGTATAAGCTGCACTGTGCTGCAACTCATGCTCTCATTCGCCACTCAGTTGTTTATGGGTTCGTTAGGTAACGTTGTGACACTCCAGGTCTGTTTCACTGAGCATGTTGGTGCTGCTGTTGAGGAGTGAGGGGAAACGCACCATTGCTCGGAAAAGCAAAAGAGCATGTTTTCTCCACTTCTGCAATGGCACTATTTCACCGTACCACACTGCCCTCTAGAGGTTAGGTAACAGAAAATAAGGAAAGAAAACATTCTTAATCTAGCGCTCAGGTCTCAGTTCAGTGAAACTGCAATTAAATACTGAGGATTAACAGCCTCATGTAGAAATGCTCATAATATATACAGATGTTTAAAATATATTATTTATTTACTTGGGGCACAATCCTATGCATGTTCAGAGAGAAAAGGTCCTACAAGGCCCTGACTAAACATGTATATGACTATATCCTTACTTATGATCTCAGTTTCTCTCTTGGTGCTTTCACTCACGAGTATTACGAGCATTCATGTAAGCCTACAATCAGCAGCAGAGACATGCTCCCTGCTTTTCCTACTTTGCATTTAGCTACACAGCCGTTTTCAACAATCTGGCTGTGGTGCTTTAGAGCGGGAAGGAAGATGAAGTGCTGGCAGGATACCTCATACCCTGATGGCTTTAGTCTCTTCCCCTGCTTGCTCCCCTCCCTGCCTCTTTGTCACTTCTCCAAGGTTGATTTCCTACCTCAGAGAGCCAGGCAGTTCTTCCTGTGCCAGCCGTGGGGAAGGAGGAGTGCATATCTCGGACACCTTTAGGAATACTATTTCTGACATCAGAACTAGAGATTCAGATTATCCTATGATCACCCAGACAATATCTAGGGGCCATAGGATCACACTCTGACTTAAGGCACTTTTATTCTGCTCTTCAGCCAAAACAGTTCCTAGCACAGTTTACAAATGAGCATTAAAAACAAGACAGTACCTGTCTGCGCAATTTCTAAAAGACGTGCCACAAAGGGAAAAGAGGATAGGAAAGGCAGTGGGAAAATGAAAGAAAGATTCTTTTGTAGCTATCTTTATAATGACTGGTCAGAATGGAAACAATCTGGGGAGAGGAGAAGCCCAATGGAGCTGGCCCTTCAAACTTTTCACCTTCCTTTGCTGCAGCCTGAAGAATATTTTTACCACTCCAATACAATGAAATACTCAAGTCTCTAATCTGGCAGCTCAGTTTTTGCTGCTACGGATTTGCACAGCTGGAAGTGTCCATGCAACTAATATTTAAGTGTCATTACAGGTAAAGTCACATTATAAAGTTACATCTTTCTGTCATTCTTTGTTAATTTTTTTACCTGTTCACCAAACCTAATACTTGGTACTTTTTCCTTACCCTTTTGTTTGTCACATTTCCTGGCCTTATTGAAAGTTTGATTGAAGTCTCCCAGTCAGTTTGTCTGGCAGTAACCTGTTTAAACCACTGTGCTGCTGGGCTGGTAGATTGAAAGGTTGCCGGTTCAAAACTGCACAATGGGGTGAGTTCCATTGCTCCGTCCCAGCTCCTGCCAACCTTGCAGTTCGAAAGCATGCAAATGCAAGTAGATAAAAAGGTACCACTTCAGTGGGCAGGTAACAGCATTCCGTGCACTTCGGTGTTTAGTCATGCCGGCCACATGACCACGGAGACTGTCTGCGGACAAACGCGGCTCCCTCGGCTAGGAAACGGAGATGAGCACCGCCCCCTAGAGTCAGGCATGACTGGACTTAATGGCAAGGGGAAACCTTTACCTTTACCTTTAATTTACTTGCAAACACATAGTATTCCAGTTAACACCATGCTAGACTGCAGTTCTTGCAGGTACTAGGCTTTCTGTAAGGCAGCAGAAAAAACAACATCTCCCTCCTCGGCCTCATACCAGCGCAAAGTCAGCACAAAGCATTGGTCTTGGGACCAGCACATCCTCTGCGTGCTTTTCTTCTCTTGATCCCCTTCTGCTGGGTTGCTCTCTCATCCCAGTTTTTCCTGTTTATCTTTCACCAAATCCTATAGATCGAGAGAGTCAGACATCACCATGGAATATGGTCTCTGACGCATCACTGCAAACTGAGTCAGCCCAGGTGTTCTTTTTTTACTGAGACATGGAAATTTTCATAGTGCTCAGTGGCCCCTTTAAACTCCCATTTCCACCTGCTTTTGCTAGCAGTCCAGCATTATGCCCTTTCCCTGTGTCCTTCGTGTTTATTTAGGTGTGTCTGTTTGTTTCTGCATCTAATTTAACACATTTATACAGTCAGCCCAGTAAATTTTTAAAAGCTGGTATTTAGAGTTTCTCACATTACCACCAAGTACATGACTAATATGCAGATGTATGCTGGGGAAATAGCTAAGAGTGTGGCATGAGGGATGTCGAACAAAGGAATGTTTCCCAAGATGCAATTAGAAGCATGCTATAAACAGGTCAGTCCTATTCAGTCCAGGACAACAAAACCCCTCTATTATTCCTTAGGAATGTATTCAGTTTCTCCACTGTGCTGTAATGCATTTGACCTGCACTCCATACCAACACCTGTAGGGGACAAAACATCTGGGGGCTCATCTCAGACTGAGGCAAACACTCCAGAGTCTTGCAAAGAAACTGCATAAGCCCTCAAAGCTGTTGATCACTTTAGTTCTCATGAACAAGGTGGGAACTGTGCCTAGATCAGATCATGATTTGGTATTACGTCCAATCCAACTAATTGGAGAAAGAGCTTAGGGGACCAAAACATAAACCAAAAAATTAGCCCATTCACTGTTGAGTCTGACTGTAGTCCAGAACTCTATGGATGCCTGACATGTATTCCTCCCTGGGCAGGAGGCTACCTTATCCCCTTCGAATGTGGAAACCCTATGGTGTTCAGTTATAGCATATCTTGATGTTATAGAGTTGTGCACATTAGATCTGGAATTAGGAGCAAGCAGTGACGTGGTCAGTAGGGATGTTTGAGGAATCCTTTGGGGGTGGGGGACACATCGGATTCCCTGGGCTTGGCTCCCTGGACCCTGGTCCACTTTCTCTTGGCTATGACTGTTTGCAGAGGTGACCATCAGGAATCAAGCCTTGTGCAAACACAGCACAAGTAGCATCCATCTTCCAGGCATGTGACTTGCACAAACTGCAGAAGATGGTTGCTGGTTGCACCACTGGAGATCTGTGGTTGTTTGCAGACTTCCTTTTAGCCAGGTTCATTTCCTAAGTGAGGACTGAGCATAAGAAGAAGCATTATGTGGACTAGATTCCAGGGATCATTGCTAATAGTTTATTTATGACACCAAACTACTTAGGATGTTTAAAGCCAAAAGAGATGGTGAGGCGTTCCAGAGATCTGTCTAAGTTGGGAGACAAAATGACCAATTCAATTCAATGTAAGCAAGTGTAAAGTAATGCATGTTGGGGCAAAAAATCCCATCTTCACTTATAGGCTGATGGGATCTGAGCTGGCAGTGAATAACCAAGAAAGGGATTTGAGTGTTATAGTGGACAGCTGGATGAGAATGCAGCTGCTGTGAAAAAGGCAAACTCTGTTAGGCATAATTAGGAAAGGAACCAAAGATGGAATGGCCAAGAACATACTCTCCTTATACATATCTTTGGTGCAACCACAGTTAGAGAACAGCCTCTGAGAGAGGCTGTTATTGAGTTGGAAAAAGTGCAGAGAAGGGCAACTAAAATGATCAAGGGGCTACAGCAATACTGTGAGGAGCGGCTGCAACAACTGCAATGGTTTAGCTTTGAAAATGAGAGAGGTGCTGAAAATTATGCATGGCTGGGGAGAAAGTGGAGATGTTTTTCCCCCTCTTCCATAATACTGGAACCAAGGTGCATCCCATTAAGCTTAGTGCTGGGAGATTTAGGACAATTAAAAGTAAGCACTTCTTCACACAATACATAGTTAAACTGTGGAAATCACTGCCACAGGAAGTAGTGATGGCCACCAACTTGGATGGCTTTAAAAGCAGACTGGACAAATTCATGAAGAGGACCACCAATGGCTACGAGCCTTGCTGGCATGCCTGTACACACAGTTGCTGAGGAGCTTGGGCAGGCAAAGGTCTTGGACCCATGCTGCTTGAAGGATCCCGTGGACAGCTGCTTTGTCACTGTGTAAACAGAGCACTGGACTGGATCATTGGTCTGATCCAGCATGGTTTTTCTTATCTTCTTATGTGTGCACACAGCAGCTTCTTCTTAGCTTTTGCAGGGCTTGACTGAAATGCCTGTTCCATGCAGCATTTATAGTACTTTCTTTGAGAAGTCCCTTCACTCAGTAAATGAAGATGAATGCTTACAGAGGAGAGTGTGTGTGTGTGGAAAAAGCTTGCTGTGATCTTGTTTCCTGGCTATAATCAGAGAGAGGCACGCAACCTGAACATTAGAGCTCTTAATGGCTGGTTTGGAGTGAACTAGAGAAGCTTGGCTGCTTACACTGAGTCATAAGTTTGGAAACAAGGCCCTGTGTCAGAGCTATCAGCCCTAGTGCTGCTGTTTTCCTGCCTCATGATAAGCCTGTCTCTTTCTATCCCAGGCTTGGGCCTGCAATTTAACATAGCAATGACAGCAATTGGTTGTCTTGAAAAACATCCCTAACCCCTCAAAATCTAATACAAATCACTTATTCTTTCTGAAAGGGGAGTGAGTCATGCAACTTAACGGGCAAGCACATTAAGGCTACATTGTTAATGTGTGCTTTAATTAGTTATGTGGCATATAATGATTTGGGGTCAAATCATAATTTAATTTTTGTACACTATCCTTTTTTATAGCGAGCTACAGCTAGACCACCCCTTATGATGAAGGACCTGCCAATATTAGAGATGATCCTAACTGGATGTCCAGGAAGTTTGTGATTCCTTTCCCACAAAGGCTCTTTACATGTTTGTGTGTATGTGTGTGTTTGAAAAAGGCTTTCACATTATGCAACCTGCTTTGAAATCTGTAGCCTGAAACCTTTGAAAAACTTCAGTGGAAAAACCAAAACAGATGCAAACAAATGTGAATGGGCCGTTTTAGACAAAATATAATATGGCTTTTTGTTATTCATTTTTACCTCTACATCATAAATGCCTTGGGTATCATGTAATACATATCTAAATGTAAGTGAAGAAAAGCTATTGTTTTGGTTATTTTTTTCCCAGAGAAATGTGATCATGTTCAGATGAAAAAGAAATTCTTCAAAGTCATATTACACACAAACTGGAATTTAACAGTGTTAGCACATTGTTAACAAGTCATCTAGAATCCTGATACAATGCAATCTAGTAATATAATGAGGAGAAAGGATGGTCATGTGTATGTGTAAGTCCTGCAGGATTTAGTTTCAACTACATCTGTTTCATTTTCCAGTTCCAAAATTATATACACACAGAATTACCTAGAGGAATTCCAAGATACTTTTAGCTCACTAGATTTCAAGTTGTCCTCTGGGTAGGTCTGAGGTTCCTTAGCCATGCATTAGGAAAAAGACTCTTTCCTGGAAGCCAGTGGTGGTCCCTGTAGTGTTCTATCTTTCCTGAAAGACAATTCACTTTCTGCTATTGAACGTTCCTTACAATGTACACCTGCAACATAAGGCAAAGTTGATTCCATTCTAGGTCATGTGGCATATAATGACGGGGGTAAAATCAGTGAGCCATATGAATTAAGGACATACTCTTACCCTTGCCCTGGAATTTTCAGCAATATATGATACACTTAGCCCAACCTCTGTCCAAATGGCAAGAGCTTTTCAGAGACACAGACAAAAGGAAAGCAACAAATTCAGAGTTTTTGAGGATGAAATGTGTGTGTAGGGAGGCAGAGGGAATGATAGAATATGCTGAGGAAAATCCATATGGCTTGCCAGACTAAATAATTATCACATGACTTCATTGAGCCAGAATGATTTCAGCATCAGGAATGTTTACTTCTACTCTTTCTTTGTCATGGTCTGGTTGTCTTTGGACCATTGTTAACATATACAAACTATTTACCAGAAGAGGTTGCAGGAATGATTGAGGACTATATAGTGCTGAAGTAACATTCAAACTGCTTGCTGTCCAAGGCACTAATAATAACATCACAGTAAGGTGGGAAGTGGAATATCCAAAGAAAACATTTATCTTTAGGGCTGCTACCCAATGTTGTAATTAGTTGGCTTGTTGGCTGATACTCGTGTGTTCATAATGTATACCTTTATTGCCAACTTGGATCTTTACTTTACAAATTCATTGCTAATTTCAAAATAGATTGTGACCTTCAAAGTATTTCAGTGCATGTACTGATTGGATCTTAGTCCTTTTCGCATCACTCTAAATCTTTCGGGAAAAGTCAGCAAAAGCTGAACTCTTTCTACAAACAATTCTTGTCTAAAGAAACTCATAGATAACGAATGAGATTTTAAATGAGATCAAAAGAACTCTCATCTGAGATGATATGGCTACTTTTGGCATCTCAATGGCAAATTCATTTGAGGTAAGTTTGTTATCACTGTATATAAACAAGAATGTAAATAGGAGAACATTGATACAACTGTTTCTTACATAATCAATTGTGTATCCTTGCAACAAAGTATTAGCAATAGAGAAAGGAAGACAAAGAATCATCTGAATATAGATGGGATACATAGAGTTTTCATTGTTTTCCAAGTGATTACTATGTTTGCATCCATTGGAAGCAAAATAATGATAACCCATTCACAGTAGTGCAACCAAATGTGAGAAAAACCTACAGGACTCCAATATTAGTACAAGGGAAGGCCTATTGGTTTTGCATCAGAACTAGAGAAGCCAGCATCACCCTCATTAAGCATTAGATAATCCTCTGCCAAATGCCTGCCAAATAAGATGAATTGGGTGGCCACTAAGGAAACGGTTTTTTGCTTTTTGTTTGTTTTTGTTTTTTCATTTAAGCAGGGGTGCTTTACCTTCTGGAACTCCCTCCCCAAAGAGGCATCAATGCTACATTTTTTTTTTCTTTGATACCAGCTGAAGCCCTTTTTTTATTTTTCCTGTTTTGGTGCTTTAAATGTTCTTTGCACTATGGATCTTATTCTGAGGCTGTTTTAACAGTTAAGAGGTTCTGTGTCTATTTTATTTTTATGCTTCACAGTTGTAATGTTTATTACTGAATCACTCAGAGAAGCACCATTTGTTGATGGACAGTAGGAAAATGTTGTGAATGAATGACTGAATGAATGAGCATATGTTGTAACGGTCGGCGGTATAAGAGGAGCTTTGAATGCCTTGCACATTCCATATATGGCTTTAATTGACACATGAGGAAAGAGAACGGGGATGGTAGCGGCTCCTTTCTGCCATCACCATGTCCACTGCCTGACAGATATCAAGGGCAGTTGCTGGCAGGAAGGAACCCTTGGTGCCGATGGAGGCTTTTTGTGTCATTCAGAAAAACCATTCTTATTCATCTCTAAGAATGTAATGCTAAGCACTTTTATCCAAAAACAAGGTCCTACAACTCCCAGCATTCCCCAGCCAGCCATTGGTTGTGCCCTAAAAAATCTCCAGTGTTCCAAAACAGTATTCCTCCATTTTTCTCAAAACTGTTACACCCTGGCAACTAACAGCAGTGCTTCCTTCTGTACACTGCCTCATTTGTGCATCCAGCAAAAGAGGTTCAAATTGCAACCCTGGAAGGATGTTGCCCAGATAAATAAATATCAAATAAACATCCGCACTGAGTAGCAACACAGTATGTAAGAACAGCTATGGATTTTAAATTCTGAAGAAAATTCACATTCAGAACTTAAATACTCCAATGCTGGACTAAACCACAGTGGAAAGTGTTTGCTTTCTTGATGTCTGCCCTTGAAAAAAAGAATAATGTTCCCTCAAACAATGGAAGTTACTTAAAATGGCAAAATATGGGAAGAAAATACAACACTCCCATATCACAGAACTCCCAATATCTAGGCCTGCTTTGCACTGGGGTAGTAAACGCAAGAGCAAGGAATCTACCAGTGTAGTAGCCCTGAAAGTTTCTCAGTTCAAGGCAATCCCAAGTACATCCGTGTCAGAAAGAAGGTTGACCTTTCTGATATTTCATAGTTTCTTCAGAGAGATTTTTCTTTTGTAAGGAAAATATTCAGACATATGAGTTGCCCCCTACTATCTGAAGTGGTACAGGACAGACACATTGTCCACTTCATAAAAAGTCTATCATAGACAAGACCTGAATTATGGCAATTGATTAGACTGAGATCAGGGGAATGACCTGGATTTGAGATCCCCTTTCATTATTCTGATTATTTTTTAAGGATCACATTTTCAAATCTCATCATCGTGAAAAAGGTCCAGACTAATGCAAATATCCGGGCTGCAAACATCAGTAGCATAGAATTTGTTAAACAGTGGGTTAAAAAGCTTGGGAAAATCTCATTATTCTTATCAGCATCTGTCAGCTTCAGCTTTACTGTGGCTGAACCTAATTTATATGCATTGTTTCTAACAAGTAATATTTATGCAATACTGGCTTCCATCAGGTATGATCACTACATTGGACAGTCATGTGCCTTTTGCTATCACTTTATTTTCATAGGGAATTCCAGCTATGTTGTGGAATTTGGCTTGCTCTTCCAAAAATTCCAACACACAGCCATAAATAGCTTTCTGTGGCATGTAAACACAGGGATGGGATTTGAAGAACTAGCCTAGTGCTACATACTGGGAAATCTTTTTAAAGCTGAATAGGTCTTTATATTCTCTATATATCAGCTCCCTAGTGGCTTTTCAACAGTTTGAGGTATTTTGTAAAATTCCCACAGCTGCTTCAGATTAGCAATAGAGCTTGTTATTAAGGGGCCAGGTAGTTTTGCTAGGTCTTAGATCAGACTTCTCCAATCTGGTGCCCTCCAGTTCTGCTGGGCTACAGCTCCTATCATCTCCAGGCAACTTGCCCAATTTTGCCAGGAAATTGCGTAAGTTGTGTCCAGCATGACTGGAGAATGTCAGGTTGTGCAGGGTGATCTCAAATTCTCATTTCTTGGTGACTACTAATATTCAGTTGTGAAAATACCCTACAGATGGAGAATCTACCCGCTCTGGACAGGGCTGCACTTCCACTGAAGGACCAGGTTCATAGCTTGAGTCTCCTCCTAGAGTGACACTCGTCTCAGAAGGCTCAGGTGGCTTCAGCAGCATGCAGTGCCTCCTACCATCTCAGCTGCTGGTGCAGCTACGCCCTATGTGGACAGGGATAACCTGGGCTCTGCAATCTATCTTCTGGTAACCTCCAAGTTAGATTGCTGCAATGCATGCTATGAGGGACTGCCCTTGAAGATGGTTTGGAAGCTGAAGCTTGTGCAAAACATGGCAGCCAGTTTGATAAGGGACTGCACTGTCTAAGCATCTAACACCAATTCTTATCCAGGTGCACTGGCTGCCAATACATTTCAGAGCCCAATTTAAGGTTCCATAAATCCTTACTTAGCCCAGGCTCTCCCAGTATGAACTTTCTTCTATGCTACAACAATCATCTGAGGTCCTGCTCCAGGTGTCTCTTCCAGGGCACCTTTTAACAAGTAGGTCCTGCAAATGTTGCTCTATGGAGTGCTCCTGTTGCTAGTAGATGTTGGTGGAGTCCCACAGAGTGTATTCTCCTGCTCAAGCTCAGTTAGATCAGCTGACAGCAATCTGGCACTCTTTTTGGCTATCTTGGCTAGGGATGATGGGAGCTGTAATTCAATACAAGAAGATGCTAGATTGGAGAGGCTTGAATTAGATCAATGGTATGATGTGGAAACTAGAACTCGATGTGCTGCAGCCAAAATGCCCTGCTCTGTTGAGGCCAGGCTCTTCATAATGCTTGCTTATTGTGTGTGCATGCACGCACACGTGTGTGATGTCACGCTCCCTATTCCCTTCCATGACCTAAGAGACTCTGGCTTCAATACATACGCTCTATAGTAGTTCAGAAGATCATGCCCCAGTCTTAGTCTGTCTGTCAGGTTTTCAGTTCAACCAAATTCCTTTCATGGTGTCCTGGGGAGTTCCCATGCTTCATGTTCCCCTGGCACAGAACTGCACCAGCATATGGACCTCTGATAGGACAATTTTATGGACTTTACAATGGTGCAAGGGCCAGTGGCTATCCTTACTCCAAAAATCTCTTGGCACTAGCCAATGATAGTACCTCAGTATAAAAGAAGTCCTTCCATAATGCTGAAGTGCTACAGCTCAGGTACAGGCAGTGGAGCCAGCTGTGCTAGTCAGTAAGGGAATCCTGAGTTTACACTCTGGATAGTGCACAGAATGATTCAGGTTCTTTAATCCTGTGGAAGAGGCATTTGTGGCAGAAGTCCATTATGCAAACAGTAGGTCCAAATAATCTGACTACAAACAAGGTTTCACAAACCTATTTGGAATGTATCACTTTCTGCTAATATTTCTTACTGTTGACTGATAGATACATGCATTGTCCCTGAGGATGCTTTAAAAGACACCTTGATACTCCCATGTGTAAGATTATGCAGGATTGTAATATTACAGGAAGTTGTTTTATCAGACAACAGACCTCTGCTCCATCTAGCCCAGTACTGTCAACCCTGACTGGCAGTAGATTTCCAGGATTAAAGGCAAGAATTTTTCCAGCCTTACCAGGGACTGAACCTACGTATCCTTGGCATGCGAAGCAAGTGCTCCACCCCTGCCATTCTGCTTTTGTTAGTGCAGGCAGCCAGTTAAGTCATACGCATGGCAGTGAGGATCCACAGCTAGGGAGCCATGGACTTGGAGCAACATTTCTGTAATTCTGTAACCACTCTTCCTGTGGTTATCCTCCATCTTATCTTCCTAATTTCTGGCAGGAGCAGCAGGAACATGGTCCAGAACATCAAGGAGGAGTTGGTAGCAGTAGGAATGAGGGAGAGAAATTGGTTCCATTCACATTTTAATCCAAACTTACTTAATTTTATACTTTTAAACCACCACAAGAATCCAAACTCAGTTATCCTTTGAAATGTGCACTTCTCCAGATGTTACAATGGTGCTTTTCTGTCAAAAAGACTCATTTGTTAAGGCAAAAACATTAAAACAGACAGCTTTGTCCATCCGTAGGTGGCAATATCATCTGCTCAAGTGCTCCCCCCAGCAATAGAAAAGGGGAGAGCTTCTGCCTCCCCACTGTCCCCCATTAAGGTCTCAGCTCCCTTGCTTCTTCCCTCTACACACAACTAGAGTAGAAAATGGCAGCTTTGGAGAATAACGGCGCAGTGTAAGGAAGGAAGAAAGGATGGACGAACTTTAAAGGTGTTCTAGAGCACAGACAAATGCTACTCTCTCTCTTAAGGAGAGTAGAAAGAAGACTGCAAGAGTGCAGTAGAAGCCCACCTGGGAGGCCCATGGGGGCAAATCACCCTGGACTCTCAAACGTGGAGCTAGCCCTGATTATCACATTGCAAGGAGTAATGTGAGAGGGTCTTTTCTCATTCATTATATGGGACCCTCTGGCATTCATTCTCATTCACATTTCCAACGCAGTACTAATACTATTACTGTTAATTGCTATTATTTTACAATGTACCTAAGCTTTTACTGAGTGTTGACACAGATTAAAAACAAGACATGTTACTGAAAATAGCACGTACAGTTTAGGAGTTGTCCATTGTGGGTAATTTGGACCAGCCAGTTTCTGTTTCAACATTGGGGTTGGACTTTATTGAATCTGAGTCATCCTCTGGTCCTCTGAAATCAAAGGAGATGGCTCATCTGTCCTCGTTTGTCTCTATGTATTAACATCAGTGGGCCAAAGTGTATATAGCTGCTTTAGGACGGCAGCCCTGGTGCAGTCTGCAGACTTTTGGCACGCAATATGTTTCACTTTCAGTAACATAAAAGCCAAATATAGCTTAAATCCACTTAAACTCTCTTAGATTTTATTTGGTGTTTAGTGTCAGGAAACACACTGCTATGTAAATGGTAAGCAACAACCTAGTAAGAAAATATTTGCTCACTTTCAGAATCTGCCATATGAATAAAAATGAGTCAATTTTGGCTGAAAATTAGGAAAACAGGCCCATAATGACTAAAAGGAAGCAAGGCTCAATCCCTGTAAAAACCAGGGCCAGTTATTAATGGAATCTAAAAATGTATCTTGAAGGCCAATAAACATCAAATATCAGCATTAGGTCTGTTTTGATCCTCCGCTCCCACTTACATCACTTGTATCCTATCGCAGGCCACAGCTTGCAGCAACAGGGCATTTAGAAAGGAAGGGCCAGATTCCCTCTGTGCATGTGCGTGTGTATGGGTCCTGTTGGCATCGGCACGAGCTCTGACTCCACGTCCAAGGGAAGCATTTGGCTCCATAATAGTTAACAAATAGCAGTTGTAATAAATACCAAATGTCTGTATCATCAAAAGCCAGGCACATTCATAGATAATAGCACAGCCTGACATTTAAAGTTAGATCTTTTATGTAACAGAGAAACATGTGCGTGTCTTTTGGTGGATGCAAAGCTTTGCAGCAATAGTTAAACCTGTAGTACTACTGATGAGAATAAAACATATCAACAAATGGAAATTCTGCTGGCTGAAGTCCTTCGAACAAAGAACAAAACCATGTATGTGGGAACCAAGCTCTCTTTGAATTCCTAGTATTGTGGACAAAATATGGTGTCCTGTATAATAGGATTTCAACTCACCAAGCCCTGCTTTTGTGTTGTTATCTGACAGAGTTGCTGTGAATGCTCTCGATGAATAGTTGTTTTAGTAACTGTCCATCTTCCTTCTACACACCAGTTGAGAGTTCCTTTAATTCACAACTGATGGTAGCAACTGTCTCATGTAATTTGTGTACTGAATTTCATCATACTGAATTTCATGGGGTAATTTCTCCCATGCTATCAGAACTGTCCAAACAGAAAAGGTTTGTGCTAATAAGCAGAAAACTGCCCCACAAGTATGGTGAGCTTGGCTCATGGTGACCAAACACACGACAAAGGTTACCACATGGAATGTCCACAAGAAGTTAATGTCTCTGGCAGCTCAAATGCTTCAATTTGTGCTTAGTGTAGAGCAATGAAAAGACAAAGTGCCAGAACACCTTGATTTTACTTTCAAGGTAGTTTGCTAAAAGGCAAATATTGTGCCAACTGAAAAACAAAACTGATACACACAGAGAACGTAATTTAGACTAAAATGTGCAACCACTGGTCACAGATTGCTGTGGCAAAAGCAGGTGTTCAGCTGGTATTATCTGAAGCTAGGACTTCAGTCATAGCGATAATAGAAAAAATATGATAACCACAGCAGCACCTGTAGAAAGGCAGGTATTTTACCCACCCTTTCTTCTAGGAGGTTTCAATCTATGTCTCTAAAATGAGGCATTACTCAGGGAGAATGCAACAGAACATAGAAGGAGACATATGGAAGCTAAAAAGAAATAAAAAGAGAATGGCTGGTTAAACGTTGTTGTAATTTAAAACATTACTTGGGGCCTGCTTATAATTTGTAATTCATTTCCAAACAACCTTCATTAATTGCTTTGAGAAAACAAAAGTTTCCTTCAACTATGAAAAATACAGTATTGTCTGATGACAGCTCCATCCTAGATTCTCAGATAACCAAACCATGGATGTGGAAGTAGACCTTCAACCAGCTTTATTGTAAACTGTAAACAAGGACAGTGAAGAATATTGATCTGAAAATACTGTGTGACTCTAGGCCAATAGGATTATGATTATTTCACACAGGCATGAATCTAGACAATGAAAAGGTATTGAAACTGAAATGATAAAGGAGGATCATTTAAAATTCTGAGCTTAATGGCCTTGCTGAACATGTATTGCTTCACTTACTCAAAATGCAATAAGCTAAGTCTTAGATCGTGAACTACTGTTTTTTACATTCTCAAAGTTTGTACCATATGTAAATTCTTCATTAATTTGGTATGGTGTCTATCATACCTTCCTCCAATATTCCTCCAATGGTCTGCCAGCGTAGGGCACATAGGTGCCAAATTGAATTAATGTAATTGTTCACAGTTAGGAAGGGATGGCAAAGCAGAAGGCAAAAACATGCATCTCTGTCTGTGGGACATCGGCCTTGTTTGGACATAACGCTGAACTATAGTTTAGAGTTACATGAACACTCCTCAGGCTCAACAGCCCTCACTTCTTTTGTGTAGCCATAGTTTAGTGAACCAGGTTTGCCTAAGCTTGGTGGGCCATCACATAACCTGAAAGAAAGGTATTTGCCAAGTTAGCAAACACATTATATGAAAGACTGGAGTGTTCATAGGTGGGAGAAGAACAATTTCCTACCAAAAATCTGACTGTATCAAAGCGATATGCAAGATTAAAATACCTTAACCTTATATCTAATACAATATTTTCCTAGCTTCACAGCATGAAATGGTTTTGGATCTCCAAGACTGTTCATCTATCTTTTGGGTCAAACAGGTCAGAGAAAACAAATAGCTTTGCCTACAGCCCAAATAGTTTTGCTATAACTCAGAGGTAAAAATATTAATTTCAGCATAAACCTACGTTCATTTCACCACAAGTACCTTTTGAGTCAGTTTAAAAAGTAATACCTTAGACATTTCCTCCTAATTCATCAGGCTATCAAAACATACCTAGTGCATAGGTATTAGAATAAAAACAGTAAACAGAGACTAAATATAGTTCACATTGAAGGTTTTTCTTACAAGGGGCTCTTTCTCTTTGACAGAAATGCTTGCTAAAATGTTGAGTCTTCACAATGGTGTTTCTTATAGAACACCCCCTCACAAAAAGATTTGTATAAATATTTCAACACATGTGTATAAATATTTCTAAATGAATATTCAAATCAATTTAACATCTCCCTGAGAAAGAAAAGAGTTACTTTGAATCGGGAAAAAATGATTTCTCTGGAAGCCAAAAAGTAATAAGATTTTGCCCATGTGCATTCAGGCTATTAATATAGTCACTTACCTCCTTTCAATTCTACACATGGGATTAGTTGATTTGCAAATTATCTTGGTTATCCATATCTCACTTTTTCATGGCAAAGATCAATTGACTTGTAAAATACAGTATTATAGGCTAAAAGCAGGAAAGGTTACAATTTCCTATGCTTTGTTGGTCAAACTGATATGAACCCAACTGCAAGTTTCTGATTTCAAAAAAAGATGAATGTTAATTAGGTTCCATAATAAATCTGAACATTTTCTTGCAGCTTAGCACAGATGAAGCAAAGTGACTGAGAAAACACCAAGAAGTTATCACTATCACCAGATTATTCTTTCCTCAAAACAAACCCACAGGAAAAACGTCTTTATCTTATCATCCATTGCAAACAGTTTGTTGTACTGCATTGTGTGCTTTCCTTTATGAAATGTGTCTGTGGAAAACTGAAGTCATGTTATTTATACAGCAAAAACCTAGGAGAGTTTGAAAAAAGAAGATGTGCCGAAACTGCATGTACGTGCCAAGCAAGTTTAATGTAACCCAGTTAGAAGCTCAATCCTGGCCGGCGTGGCCAGGAAAGACAATAAAAGAGAAAGGACTTTCAGCTTACATAAAAGAACTCAGATTTTGGTAACTGTCTAGGGGAAGGAAATATTTTGTTTAAAAAATACCTGTTGAGAATAGCCTCCGTATGAACTTGGTAACTGAATTTGGTGCAAAAGTACATTAATAATGACAACAGAATTACATATCTTGATGGACAGTTATCAGAAACTTGTCTCAAGGTTGAGAATGCATGCCAGAATAGATTTCATACAACAAGAACAATACCCTGAAAAACTGAATAGTTCAGAATTTTAACTCTGCTGATGTGGTGTTGTTTTATAAGCTGCTCTGCTCTTTTAATTAGTTGTTTTGATGTGTATTATTGCTGCTAAAATTGCATAAAGGCTTGGAGGCTTAAGGACAGTTGAAATTTTGTAAATACATAATAAATAATAGATGGTATGCTTATTTTCATAAATTCATAAGGTGCAACACATGGAAATATTATATGATTCACCTGCAAAAAACATGATGCTGGAAAGTTAAATGTGAATCCCTGACTGAACTGCTGCTTCTTTGATTGGCAATGGAACGCACAGCCCAAAAGTAATCAGATGGAAAGTACTTACTACTTCAAGTACTTTCTTGATTAGCTTGAGTTTCAATTTTAGTGAAAGGCTCTGAAAATTTACACCAACATTGGAGAAACAATCCTATTCTAATGCAAATACTCTAGCGCGTTACCAAATCAGGCATGGGATAAAAAGATTTCCCAATCAAAAATGTTGGTATTTAATTTGGCCATTTGAAAGGCAGAGCCTACACAATGTAAGGATGAGGCTCTAGCACTTGTGTATTTTAAAGTGATTTTTAAAATATAATGGCCTACTTTGCAAGGGAGTATAATACATAGTTTATTTAAGCCCGGGATAATCTAATAGACAAACAAACTGTAGCTTGTTTTCAAAATGCATGGGGTTTTTTTCCCTCCTCTCCTTGCTCTCTCTGTGTATCACAAATGCCTTTACAACACTGTAATATTACTGTGTAGAGTAGCTGGTGGGTTTTTATTTTTGTTTTTGCCTGCCTGCCTGCCTGTTTTTGCCCTCCAACTCCCATGAATATCACCTCATTCTGGATTCAAACATACTCTGGATTTGCACATAAAGAGAATGTATGGTTTGTTGTGAACACTGGTTGTTTAAACCATGGTTTTTCATTGAACCAATTTGCATGGTACAACTGCCCATGGGTTAAACAACCTACTGTAATGCATACTACTTCTGCTTTTATTCAGCAACATCTGGTGCTTTCATAAGTTTATTTTTTATTTTATTTAAAACTTTTATATGCCATCCTATATGTGAGACATCTCAGGACGGCTTACAATACTAAAATTATTATTATTATTATTATTATTATTATTATTATTAGAACATTTCTATGCCGCCCCTTGCCGATTCCTCGGGGCGGCTTACAACACAATAAAATACAATACAATACAAAAATAACAATATAAAATTAAAGTTAATAATATAAAATAAATAAAAAATATAAACGATACAAAAGAAGTTATAAAAGAAAAGTTATAAAAGAAAAGAAAACAAGTCGCCCTGGCCAGATAAATAAGTAAATATTGTTAACAATTAAAATGACGTTTAAATAAAAAGGCCTTCCAATCACAGTTGCACTTGATTCTTATTCTGCAGTGAACAAATTCTTTCTTTATCTGCCTGACACTAGAAAATCATTTTATGGATGGGTACTTTGTACCAGTGTAACTTGAAAATGGTTTAGGAAATTGCAATTTTCTGTTGTTACTAATGCATAATGATTCTGACATAAAGGGTCAGGAGAATGAAACATTATATGACTGTAAGATTTTTCTGCACACCGTATTTTGTGCACCAAATAGCAAAATGTATTTCTCAGTCACCTCTTGTCTATAATGAATCATCTGCTCTGCAAATGGCTAGTGAGATTCAAAATGGCTCTCCCATGAATGGATGCCTATACCCAGAGCAAAGTATATTAGGTAGCGCAAGGCACTGCTGCCTACAAATCCTTAGGAAACATCACAGCCGGAAGCTTTGCATTAAATGCATTTTGCACAGGAGCATGAAAACAATTGCTACAGCTATTGTGTTCTCCAGCATTGCAACCCTAGAAATCACTCAACAGTGATTGTAGGGTAGACAAAAGCACTGACTGTTAACTGCAATGAGGTCTTATGGTTCATAAAATGGCACTGGCCAGAAACATAGGAAGCTGCCTTACACAAAGTGTGACCATTGATCCCACAAGCTCAGGATTGTCTACATCAGCCTTCTGGAACCTGCTGCTTATTTATTTATTTATTAAAACATTTCTATGCCGCCCCTTGCCGAAG
>NW_025335589.1:17005792-17107058 GCF_004798865.1 Varanus komodoensis | reverse complement strand
ACATTTCTATGCCGCCCCTTGCCGAAGCCTCGGGGCGGCTCACAACATAGAATGGCCATTGATTCTGCTGGCTGGGAATGAAGGGAGCTGGAGTCTAACATCTGGAGGGCATCAGATTGAGGAAGCCTAGTCTACACAATGACGGACAGCAGCTCTTCAAGGTTGTACAGGGGTGTTCCCTGCTCTTTCCTGAAGTGCTAGGCATTGAACAGGGACCTTCCTCGTGCAAAGCAGGTGCTCTGCCATTAGTGTCCCTCCCACTGTTGAGTGACTTCCAGGGTTGCCTGTTACAGGATCAAATCTTTAATCATTAGACAGTGCACATGGTGTACAGTGGAATCACCTTGTGCTCTCCAAATGGTAACATGGGATTCCTTTCCCCAGCTCAGGGTGCAGGGCTTGAGGAGGGGAGGGACCCACAGGGGGTTTCAACCCTCCAAGGTCCAGAATGTGTTAGAGGTTGCCCTCTACCACTTTAATGTATAGATTAATTAGAACATGATCACCATTAATTCACTAGCTCATCATATCTGTGGCATGGCAAATTATCTAGGTTATCTAGGTCAGATAAATTATCTAGGTTTCAGGGAGTTGTGCTGTAAACAGGAAGTATTTATAACAATGCTTTAAAATGACATTGGTGTAGAATCATATTCATATCAACTTGTCTCCAGGGCTCAGCTAATAGAACATCAGGTCTCTTGGGGTTTTAGAATCCAAATACAGAGATGGTACAAAGCTTCATGATTCCAGACTAACACAAATTGTTAGCAATCAGCTGAAGGGGCACGTACAATATCTTTCATTTCACCTGTTGAGTGCTTGCATGAATGTTTAAGGGCCCCAAAGGACACGAAACCACTGAAGAGAAACACAATCCCTGTGAAGATGAGGAAAATGTTGAAGAACAGCCAGGCAAGATCATAAAAAACATGAAAGACAGACTCTGCTCACTAATGTTCTCATAAACCTTTTCTCTCAAAACATGTTTTGGCTCACTCATGTGCAGGCCTACAATGGCTGGCATCCTGTGAGCTGCAAGCAGGGGAGAAGCGAACTCTCACACCCAGCGTGCCGCATCCAACATGCTGCTTGCAGAAACATTTTTGCTCTGTTCCCAAACCAAGGGACATTAGGTAGTAGCCTTTAAAGCCATACCTTGACGGGGTCATTTCCAGGTCAGCTAGCGGTATAACCATGGGAGTTGCATCCCATTGCACATACATACTCCATCCTTTCTTGAGTGCCAACTTCCCATCAAAAATGTATGCCCTCATCTTGGCCTGACAAATGAAATGGGAAATGTTTCTTCGACCATGAAATGTCAGAAAAATGCAAAAGTTTTCCAAACAGAGGTACATAGCTCCAGGTTTTCACCCAAGAGCAATCAGTGGTGATCTTTACTGGCTTACAGGAAAAGGAAAGAGAATGCAACCTGAAAGGCTTCATAAAATCCATAGCCCATGAGCTGTTGTGCATCCTCAGCTGAGGTCCTCTACAAATAAGGGGGGATGCCAGTTTACCCCAGGCTCCTAAAAACTTCCTGAGGCCTCATGATGAATGCCTGGGAAGGACAAAAGCTTTGTGTCTATGTATGTGTGTGGACACATGTACACGTTTATAACAAATATACTCTAGCATGCTTCCCCAGAAATGCCTTAGTGGGCATGTGTGCAGCCTGTCAGATCACAAATATCTTTCTGGCTTTGTCTTCTCTCATTCTGGAAATGGGACAAGAGAGTCCAATTCTGGCAATTTCTCCAAGGAAGCATACGTCCAACCGCCTGATGCCCCACTTTTAAGTGGGCAGTTAAGGTGGCCTTATTTCAATGGTCATTTCTTCATTTTGTGCTTCATTTTTTCCCTTTCTGCTGTTTTAATCTGACTTTGATTTATAAGGGATCTGTTACAAAATGTTGAAGTGCAAAATGTTCTTGATCAGCATTTGGCCGGCAGGTTAGCCAGCCAGCTAGCCAGCTCTGATCCCTTTCAAGGTACTCCATTCTATTGCTGGTCTCTCATGATTTTTTCTTTCTTTTCACTGTTCTCCCCAACAGTCCACCAGGATTCCCTGCCTGCTCAATCTTCACTGGGCTACTTTGAACCACCCAGATCCAGATGCTGCTGGCAAATAGAAAATTAAATGGAGGATCCTGCTTTTCCTTCAGATTCTTGTCTCTCATAGTAATTTATCTTTAAAAAGTGGGATGCGCTTTATGCATATGTGGCAGCTTCTGAGAAATGAACGTATCTTATGACAGAAGGCCTAAATGTTCTATTCATGTAAAATCTGCAATACTTTTGCAGTTAATATGAAACTCTTACACAAACTTACATAACCTTACACAAAGAATATACATATGCATTCCTGTTTCCAAGAAGGAAGGACAATAATTTCAAAACCACCTCGAGATGTGATATAAATAGAATCTTTAAGCTTTCTAAAAACAACTGTGATCTGTACACTTGCCCAGCATGGGACTTTGATTTTTTTTTAAAGATAATTTAATTAGAAGTACTGAACTGTATTTTTTTCTGTAATTATCCATTGATAGGATATGCTTCTTAACTCTAAATGTGTTTTGGATTTTTCTGAGGTTTGAAATAATTGGACCTGCTCTTAATTGTGCCAGCACAAAAAAAGGAGCTGGAATTTTACTGCTTCAGAAAACTCTTAAAGTAATTTTACTATATGGCTGACTTATTTCACATACTTTAAATACTTCAAGAAAGAGAGGAATTGTTTGAGTCTTTTTAACATTCTCTTTCTTTTCTTTCACTTTCCTTTCTTTTTGCTATATAAAGACCAATACTTGGTTCTGTGCCAAGGCACTATTTCTGGAATTTTGATGATTATGATCAATGCTGTGGCAAAAGGCAAAGAGATCTGAGAAGGAACAGAAGATCTTGTACATTTTTCAGTCCTTCCCCACAGAAATCAAATGTGTTCCTCATTTCCTCCATTTTTCAGTCTGAGGGCCTGTTCACACATTCAGCTAGTGTTTATTTTCTCTGGGTGATTATGAACATAACCACATGGAAAAACTTCAGTGCAAACCAACCATTTACACAGATCCACTATTTCTATAAATACAAAAAACGGCTTAGCAAAAGACATACATGACTCCATGTATGGAATCCAGAAAAGATTGTGGGTTTCTATGTACGCAGTGGCTGGTTCACACTGAGAATCTCTTTACGGTGGTGTGCCCAAACCTGTATCTGTGTGGGGAACATTGTCATCCCACCACTCACCAGGCAGTGTGGTGGGACAGCTTTGTCTTGCTCTTTGAGGAGGCCCAAGGTGGGATAGAGCTTCTCATGCCACCACCAGCATGGATGGCTGACTGGTGGTGAGTCTACCCTGTGACCTCAAGGGCTACCTCTGTTTGATGTGCTGAACCTTAATGCAGTCTAAAGACAAGGACTTGTAAGAACTGGTGTGTTCCATCAGTCAGCATCTGGGCAACACATTAAACAGGCAGGCACAAGGATCACCTGGTCACTGTCTTCTATACCATGGAGAAATGTACGATATTTCTATTTAAATTGCACTGCTTCTTTATTTATATCCCACCTTTCTTCCTTCCACAGGAAAAAAAAAATCGAGGAACCCCACAATAAAATCCAGATTAATGAAAACTTGACATACGAACAAAAATATTAAATACACAAAAGCCAAAGTAGGAAGTCATACCAACCAATGTAGAACTACTTCAGGCAGAAATCTGTCCAAATGTCAAAGGCTGGCCTGAACAAAATCGTCTTTGCCTGCAGGGAGGACAACAGGGAGAGAGACAACCTGGCCCCTTTCAGAAAGGAGCTCCAGAGCTTGGAATGCCAGCAGAGAAGGCCTTTTGCCTGACCCCTCAAAAGTTGTCTCTGATGATGGCAGAATCATGAGAAGGGACATCACCCAAGATCTTAACATTTTGCCAGACAGTATGAGAGAAAGCATTCCTTCAGGTAGCCCGATCCCAAACATCATCACCAGCAATTTAGATTTGAATAAGTTACATGTAGTTATTATATAAGTTACATGCAGTTATTTTGTCCTCTGTTTTGGTGGGGCATTTCCTCTTGCTCTGTCTTGGGGATTCATATGTACCTGCCTTACCAGTGGCAGGAGCAGAGAACAGTCAAACGCTGCTCCTACTTTCCTCCACTTTGGTGAGCAGCAAATGTTATAATCACAGATCAACTAAGAGGGTGATACTCGTCAGATTCCTAGATCTGAGGTCAGAGACTGTGCTCCAGCCCCAGAGGTGGGAATCCATGCTCAGATCCCTCCTCCACTTGCAGCCAGTACAAAAAGAACTGTGCCAGATGCGTATGGAAACCAAACCTTGAGAGGGGGCTGAAGGGGGCACTTTGGAGGGCAGGGAAGGGAAGAAACTGTTGTCATCCAGATATGATGTACCCTCCTGGTCCTCTAGCTTCCTCCCCTCTCAGTCTGAAAATGAATTAACGGGCAGAGATACAGTGTTGTCTCAGTCACCCCTACTCAGTAGTGGATACTCAGAAGCCTCCAAGTTTGCAAGCATATGAGCATGAAGGATGCAACCCATAGAGTGGTACCCTATGATTTCATTGTATGTTGAAGTGACAATTAACAGTTAGACTACAGCTGAAAAGAATCATAGTCATTTTTTATTCAAAGGCAGCTATAATGGATGGATGGGCTGAGGAAGCTGCATGTGCTGGACACCATGATCCAACTGGATGCTTTGGGAACAACACTGGCAAATTTTTTTGGAGCAAAACGAGCTTCTTCACAAAGCCAGAGGAAAAGAATTTTGGTGTACAAGGTCTGGAAGGCTGTTCCAGACTACTCATTTTCAATTATCTTAAATGAATCTGGGATTTTACTTATCTTAAGTAAATCAAGAATCATGAATTCCTAGACTGACTTGTAATAAACTTCAAACCAAAGGATGTTGGATTTTCAAGATTAGTGTCTGTGGATTTGTAGGGCAAATTATAATGTCATAGCAGCACTATACTGGCTTCTGACAAGGCCTATATGGAGCATCTGGGAAAATATGAATTGTAATTTTTTTTCAAGGAGGGCACATTTTGGTTTTATCCAGACTCTAGGCTCATTAGCAGAAGTAGCCACCACTCCCAATCGAATACAGAAGTCACCTCTGTACATTACACAATAGGTCCTGGATAAATACACATACAAAAACCAAAGAAAATCTCTAGATTCCATCAATGATGTGTACCAAACAAGCATCATTCCTGTTGAGCTTCTAGCTATCCCCAGAGAAGTATGCCTCGTACCATCATTGCCATCTTCTTGGCACCAAGTGAAAACTTTTTATTTCCCAGTTATGTTAATAGTTAAGCTTCGTGTGCTAGTTTTAAATATAGTGCTTTATTATTTGCTGTGGCAATTTAAACGTTGGGGCAATTAAATTATGATAGCTGCTGCAGTTGTCCTGCAATAGTTACCTTGCTGGATTGCTTTAATGTCTCATTGCTTATTTAATGAGTCTTTTATGAATTGTATATATGATATACAATGTATGATATACATACATTTTATATGGATATTTTAACTTATTGTTTTATCTATGTTGTAAGCCGCCCCGAGGCTTCAGAGAATGGGGCGGCATAAAAATGTTTTAATAAATAAATAAAATAAAATATGAATTGTATAGATGATATTTCTAAACCACCAACAGAGCCTGAGGGATAATGGGGCAGTACAGAAATGTATTAAATGAATAAATATTCAAATGATTGAGGCTGGGTGCTCAGTCCTTTTGCTTACACTAGTAGATAACCAGAATGATACAAGCTATAATAGAATACGAATTCAGGACATTCTATCCTATCCTATCCTATCCTATCCTATCCTATCCTATGCATTGCCCTGGCCAGTTGTATGCTGCCTTGGAAAAAGTGATGGTGTTTCTTAATACATGCACTAATTTCATCAAGCAGTCCCTATTGATTGCCGTATGAAAGTAGACAAGCAGCTGTTTTCTATTTGCTTATTCTAAATCATCATGATTTTATACAGCTTTACCATATCCCTCACCCTACACCTATGTAAGAAAAGAGCCATAGACTTTTATCTTCTCCATATGTGGAATATTTTTTCCCTTTTCAGTTCTATTGCATCTTTTTCATTTCAGGATTGATTACAAGATTGAGATAGCAGACAATTGTAGCTATACCACTAACATATTTTTTCCTGAATTTCCCTGTCACTATCACCCCAGAATGTTCTGTTTCCCCTTTAATTACTTTGTCTGAAGTCCTATTTGATAGGCTTAGAGTTTTCCTTTTCTCCTGAATTGCAATAACATTGTATAAGCACAATTTGAACTAATTTATCATCCTTGTCCTTCATTAATAGTCTTAAACAAATAGAATCAACATAAAATGGATTCTTGCATACTGAGGTCAAGATTGGTTGTTTTGTGAGACCTTGTCATAACTTAACAATCTGACTTATGTTTCATTGTGACCAATGGTTGCATATTATTTATATTACCTAACACCAGTAGACATAGGAGTGCATTGCTGGATTTCTTAACTCCGTTTTTTGAAAAATTTGAAAAGGATTGATAATAAAATAACATAAATAACAAGAGATTTGGCCAGAAGACCTTGTCATTTTACAGTCCTCCTCCCTATAAAACAGATGAATTTAGTACATTTACAAGGGTTTAAGACAAACAAATGTGATCGACTCAGTATAAATGAAAGCTTTAATGAGGCAGCCTTCACTTGAGTGTTTTAGAAAGTGTTCCAAGATTTCATTCATGAATGGACTTTCTTTGCTTATTCATGTAAGTAATTGACCCTTCAAGCTCATGTTGGCACAGACTGCATGGTTAAGGGCCCTGTAATATGCCTACAAAAATCCATGTAAGTGTATTCAGGAAAATCCTCAGATGGAGGGTCTTACTTCATGAACTCTCCATAATATCTTCATTTTCACAGGATATGATTTGTCCATACAATGGACTGAACACAGTGCCTAATATCTTACTAATGGGACATCAAACCTACAGCTGTGTTTACGTGCAATTAAATCCCACTTTTTTCAATGGAACTTACTTGTGAGTAAGGATACCCAGCTATGCAGATTTAAGGATGATCTTCAAATGTCCCCTGCTGTATTGAGCTGAAGCTGGTACCTGTACAGGTTGCCCAGTTTTGACAAATTCCTGGCATATACAGGAGTTAACCACCACTTGGCCTGGATGCCATTCAAGAATAAACCAGTGTATTTCTTTGAATTTATGAAAGATGGAATAATGGAGCATCATTTACAACAAATATATGGTATGTGTTTATGAATACTTAAATTTTGTGGAATTGAATGCTCATATATCTTGCATATTCCATAATGGTCATTCTATTTGAGTAAACACAAAATGTATGCATTTTGCAGGGCAGTTGTGGGAAGTTGTGACTAGGGCAGTTGTGACTAGGAAAGAACAAATCTGTCAGGTTCAATTCTGCTCATTTTCTTTTTCCTTTTTCGTTTTTCTTTCTTTGCTTTTTTGTCAATGGGCAAATATCCCCCTTCTTTAGTTACCCTCCTACAGAGGGTATGGGGATTGCCACATATATACCCTCCCCCGCCAAAAAGGCTTAGGCTTAGTCTCTTCTTTATACCAAGTACCATGTTCCCATTCCAAACTAAGGCTGCATATGCTTATAGGAACACAGGAAACTCTTCTCGACTCCTTCTACTCCCCACAGTTCCTCTTTCCCACCCTCACTTTCCTCTGGTCCATTTCTGATCCATTTGTTTTCTTTGTTGTTGTTTTACTTTCAGCCTTTTCCACAGTGGATTTATATGATGATGAGTCCTGTCTGAAACTCTGGAGAGACACTGCCAGTCAGTGTTCAGAGAACTGGGCTAGATGCCCAATGGTCTCACTGAGGGTAGGAGCCACAGGAGAGTTTGCTCTGGGTGGGGATTCTTCATATGTGGCTTTAATGAAGCTCGCCACATGGATGTTCCTGAGTATTTCAATGGAACTTGATTTTAAGGGGATTTACATCAATCATGCAAATGTGTTGAAAGCACATGTGAGGGGATTGTGGGGTTCTGCTAGCTAGCCTGTCCCACAACAATAGCTGACCATTGGGCAACCCCATAAATGGCCTGTATATTTGCACTGATATCCATGCGTAAGGTTCCTTCACACAAGGGAGAATCCTGATTGGGTCTGTAAAAACTCAACCTTGAAGTCCTGTTGAAAACTATCCTCTACTATATTTGGGCTGAGCTTCTCTCTTCTTCTAGTAAATCTTACATTTTGTACAGGTTTGTAAATTGTACAGATGCTGTAGGAAGAGTGAGATTACTGGACAGAATTTGCTTTGCTAAGTTTCCACATGAATCCTTTCATTAAAGATGTTGGAAGAATCACCACTACAAAGCCTAATGGCCACAAATCAAGAGATATGGAAATATGCTTACTTCAATGGGGTTGAGAAAATGCAAATACCTTTCTTTGGAATGGGTCCAAAATATGTCAGGACTGGGTCAAATGTTTGGCCACACGTTTGATCTTCTACTCAGGCTGTGATGTCCTTCCTAAAGTGTGAGCTAAGCAGAGGGATCATGAAACCAGATGTTAAGTTGGAGGGAGAGGTCTTTATGAAAAATATTGCCTTTTAAGTTCAGTGTATGGGGAAAAACATGCATTATTTTGAAATAAAAAAAATCTCATCTCTCTCTTTCTCAAAGAATGGTCAGGAGGATAGATTAATTCACCCCCAGATATTCCCCCCTCAGAATTTTTAACAATATTTTATTCATAATGGGTATTATTTAGGAGTAGTTGCACTGACGTCGGTGGATTTATACTGGAGTAGGCTTTCTAGCACAGGCAACAATCCTGTACACACGTACTGTGAATAAGTCTAAACAAACTCCATGAGGCCTTCTTACAGCCAAGTAGAGACATGCATATCAATGTGCTGCAGAGGTTTGGCTTTGCCTGCGAAGAGAAATGAATGACTTCAGAGTTTGAACAAGGTCAGATTTTATTTCTGTTTAGGTGAACAGAATGAAATAAGCATAGTTGGATGGAATGGTCCATTTCCCCAGTGTGAAATGTTTATAAAATACTGAAGGGCATGATCCTGTGTAAGTTTAGACAGAAAAAAGGCCTACAACTCCAAGCATGCACAAGACAGTTGTTGTTTCTCTCTATCTGCATGTGCATAGGATTGTGCAGCATTCAATAGAAGGCGGGAGAAATGTAGAGGTCAGCCCTGCTTCCACATGCCCCTTGCCCTCCAAAACATTAAGACAGCCATCTAAATGTTTCCCTTTTCTCATGAGGAGGAGAAGCTGAGGCAGTCCTGGGACTTCTCAGAGGATGGTGGTGCCTCTCCCTTCCCTGCCCCAGAGCATCTCCTGACATCCGTTCTCAATATGGCTTTCTGCCTTTCAAATACCGCTGGTGTGGTAGGAACCATAGCAGCTATGAGGATAAAAGGGGTGCTCCCAAGGTCAGAGCTGGGATTCCCACCCCTCCACTGGCCTTCCACACATTGCTGGGAAGCCATAGGATGCACCTTTAAAGATGCTAAATGTTAGAACAAACTTCATCTGGATGTTGCTGAGACAAGCTTTTTAAAAAGTTGTTTTCAGATGGAGTTAAAGATCATTTGGAAGAAGGAAAATCCATTATTCAGTCAAACCATTGCAAATGTGGCCCTATTTACAGCATATTTTGTGGAAATTGAACACTTGGAAGAGTGTTTTAGTAAATTTCCATTAAAGTTCCAAATACTTTCTGTTGCTTCCAAAAAAACACAGATCGGCTGTTGCTGTCTGAGTGATGGAAAAAGGTTTGGATGACCATCTCATGCCATGGATTAAAGAATATGTATTTCAAGAAGCAAATGGAAAGCAAGAAGAGGATTCTGACTTTTTAAAAAGCCTGCACAGTGAGTACAATTAGTGCTGCAATTATATGTGACTTGTGGGAAGAAAAGGAGAAAGGATACTAGAAGTGAGAATGTGGGTCGAATTATATAGTTTTCTGCTACACCAACACAAATCCTGTGATCTTGAAAAGGATTGTATCCAGGGAGACAGAGAAAAACCTAGCATATGACATGCTTTTGTCTAGAGTGAATATGCATGGCTGTGTGTGTGTTAGACCCAACTTACACAGTTGTGCAATGTACCTGAATTTAATTTAAATTTATATAGTTGAGTCATAACATGCTCGTTTGCAAATTAAAATGAAACGTTAAATGTTTATGCATTGCTGTTGTGTTTTTCATTTCCATATTAATGGTTCCAAAATGTCATTCAATATCTTCTCACTCTTTCTCTCCACCCCTCTGGTGATAGGAAAGTTTCCATGCTTTGCTAATTGTGTAAGCCTAAAAGCAAATGCCATTTGAAAAATATCTAAATAAACAGATTGGAACACTGAGAACTAGAATTCCTAATTATGGAGCATGTGTACAATATTGCATACAAATATATGCAGATCATGTACATGCTACTTTCAAGTGTGGGATATCTCTAATTCTTATAAATTGAAAACAAATTTATTTCCTTAAGAGCAAAACTGTAGGAAAATGCTTACCATATCCTGACCAAAGCTGTAATATTATGGTCCCTGGGAGGGCCAGCGAAGGATCCTGTGGTCCTTCCACAGACAAAGAGAGAGGTTCACCATCAGCTGACCCTTTCTTGTGGAGTCAGAAACTTCTGTTTCCATTACTCCCATGACATCAGTGTTCCAGTAGCAGTAAGGAGACAAGTATATCTTGTGTAGATTTGAAGTCTCTCAGTACAAAGTCCCTTCCTTCCCTGGACATCTCTTCCGCTACCCAAATGAAGGGAAGTACTCAGTCCTGGAGCTGACATTCTTCTGCTTCCTTCTATAGGAGCCAGTTGGAGGGAAAACAAAAAGGGAAACCAAGTGGGAAGGTTAAAAAAGGCAGGGAAACTTTCACACATTTTCTGTCTTGCCAGTGCAACCATGACGGACTTTGGATTGAGTAGTTCCTTCATCACTAACTCTTCCTTCCCAGTAAGGTTGCTCTTAGAAATTTGAGAGGCCCAGATGAAATCACCCAGCAGACAGGAACACTCCATCCCCTGGGCAGCCATATTGTCATTCTTCACATGGAGAATAGCTTAAAATTAGACTTATAACCAGTAGAAGTAATGTGTGGAATGTGGTCTTTCAAATGCTTCTAGTGTAAACCCATATATTAATTATAAAGCTGGGGAAATGATGTATTTATGACTAAATATATAATTATACATGCAATATCTTGAGCCTAGCACCTTGGTAGCAGTCTATACACATAAAAAACTTCCAGTTAAAATAATACTTTTCTGTTAATTCCCATAAATTAACTGTTAATAATACTACAATTTAAGAGAATGCAAAAAGACCTGAAGAACTTATTTCTCATGGAAAAGCTGAAAGTATTGCCATATTCCAAGTAACATAACCAAAGATATCTTACTGAATCATAGAATTACAGAATATTAGAGTTGGAAGATGCCAGTAGGAAATCAGGTCCAATTCCCGGCACAGTGCTGAGCACCAAGATTAACTATCTCTCTCAGATGGCTGTCCGGTTGATGGTTGAATGCCTCTAGTGGTGGAACAGCCCACCACCTTCCTAGGTCATTGGTTCCATTGCTGCCCTGCTCTAACAGTCAGGAAATTTTCTTCTGATATCTATCTGGAATCTGGTGTCCCGTAACTTGAGCCTGTTACTCCGTGCCCAGCATTCTGGGATGATCAAGAAGATGATTACTTCCTAGCTGACTTGCAACATCCTCTAAATCATTTGCAGTCTGTCTATTTCCTCACTGTAGCCTATATATTTTATCCTAAACTTATCCAGCTTCTTCAACTGGAAGTGTTCTTAGAAAATATGTCTTTGATCCAGAGTATCTAAGACATTTTCAGCCATTTGCACTCTTTCTTTCTCTTGCACATGTTGGAAATCAAATATACATGTGCCTGCCCAGCAAAGTGTTTTCCCTGCATAGCCTTGATTCAGAATGGCACAGACTTTAACAATCTTACTGATGATTTTACAGACTGAAATATATAACACATACAGACATATATTGTAATTATACATGTACATAAGGTTGCTCAAAATTATCTTAATCCAGTGCATGTGATTCATACTAGATGCAACATTGCAATCCAAAGTGTAAATGCCATTGAGATGGACCTAAACTTTGTGTGAGTTGATTGGCCCAAAGCCATCCTGTACAGCCTCTCTGCTGGCCACTAACTAATGACCAGTAATTCCTGTGCTGTAATTCCAGCATTGCAATTACTCCTGATTAGAAAGTGTGAGATTTTCTTTCAGTTTACAAACAGTGAGAACTTTCCTTGTACAGAACTGCAAGTGCAAACACAAAAGAAGCATGGTTTTCATAAAATGTGTATTTTTAAAATATAATGTGCATTTTTTCAAAAGATACCTATTTTCACGCTTAGCCAATGGTGAAAAGAAAGCAGTTTAAAAAACTACACACAGAAATGTACACTTTTCCCATCTGAATGAACAGTAAAACAGTTCACAAATGAAAATGAAAGCAAGCTGAACTGAGCTTTGAAGTGAAGTTTGGAGGATTTTGGCAAGTGTACCTAATTATCCAGTCCCTCAGCAATATAGAAATTTAATGTCCCGTGTGCTGTATCAGTAATGGCTATTCCATAGATCATACATTGTATAGCAGTAAAAAGGGGCACAGGCCACAAGTCACTAAATGCATACTCACAGCCCGTTCTGTCTTGCTTATCAATGTACCTGTATTTCCAAACACATATTTTTTTTTGCTCACATATTAAAGGTAGTGCTGGCATCAGCCATGACTGCTTAAAAAGGTAAGAGAAAATGCACTCTAGTAACAAATACTGTATTTTTTCATGACATGTGTATGTTGATTATGACTTTCAAACAGCATAAATTCAACTGGGCCCCTCCAGATATTCTGGACTTCAGTTTTGATCAGCCTCAGCTAGCATGGCCAAAAGAAAAGGATGCTGTGAGCTGTCGTTCAAAAAATTGAGGTCACCAGGTTGGGAAAGACTGGCTTAACTTGTTTCTGAACTCCACCTATTTAGACTTAGGATGGAGAGTCACATGATGGAATATTCCCGCTCACAGAAAGGAATCCCTGGAGATGAACACTGCCACATTAGAACACATCTTCTGGTCTTCTGCCTGAAAGGAATTTCTGTGGATACAGAGAGGAACGTCCTTTTTTATCTGTGGCACAGTCTAGAAACAGATGCTGACCTTCTCTTTCAGGAATGGCTTGTCCCTAACATTGGCTCAAAGCTGCCACCCTCTGACATGACAACTCCGTTTGTACTTGAAGTCTGTACATTTCCATCCCTAACAGAGAACGTCTGCTCTAGAATGTTTGGAAAAACTGTGCATGTCGTGGGTTTTGGATATGGTGTTTTATATTTCATTTTGGAAATGATTCCAGCTGAAGTTTTCCTTCCTGAAAGTGGAACTTCTTGCAACTGTTTCTCCAAAACACACACATGCACACACACACACACACACACACACACACACACACACCTCTAAGAGAGCTAGCTGGAGCGAAACTGTTATTTTTGATAAGCAGAAAAACCCAGAAACTCACCTTTCAACCACATGATTAGCAGTCAAGCGCTCTGTGCGTGTGCATGTGTGAAGTGACCCTCCTCACAGTAACATTTCAGCTTCTCCCTCTCCTCTTTCAAACAGGCACTCGTGGTAGAATACACAGAGCATAGCTAACGTTAAGCCCGGCTTAAAAATTATTGGTATTTAAGGGAGGCATAATACCATTAAGTCTAAAGCTATTAAGACTTCTCAGTGAAAACATACAGGATCATTTGATGCTGTTCTGACAGAGGGCTTTAAATAAGCCCCACCGTGCGGATGCTGTCGATTTTCTGTTTCCATAAGGGAGAGAATGTCAGGAGAGTGGTAGTGATGGCACTTGGTTTGTATGAGCCTAATAAAAGGACGAGATGTAGGCATGTTTCTCCAATTCTGACTTCCACCCCTATTCCTCCCCCACACCCTGCCGGTCAGAACTTTGAAGTTTTTTATTTTTTGTTGTTTTAGCTTTGCTCTCTTCCTCTTTGCCAGGCTAATAAAAAGAATTATTATTACTACCACATTTGTGTCTCTTGGATTTTTTTTTTAATTTTGGCTAATGCAAGCACTTTTACAACATAATTGCACAGAAAAGAGCAATTAGAATTAAAGGAGCCTTGGCCAATAAGTACAGCACTTATTGCAATTATACTAGTAACATAGGAAACTTGAAGGCCTACTTGAATTACCCAAATGATGCTTTAAAAGAGAGGGAGAGAGAATTGCTTTTAAACTTAACAAAACTCTGACTGGTAGAGAAGGGGAGGATCCAAGGGGGAGGTTACCAGATTTGCAGTCTGAACTGTTCATCGGCCACACCATTGGCCATCAAGGAAAGTCTGTCCTACCAAGCTTTCTATTTTCACAACAGGATATCTGGTTCCTTTTATGAGGATACAGCTAGGTTAATTTGGTTTAGTGGTTTGTTGGAGGTAAGCATGCTCTTCACAGCGCAGACACCAAAATCCCCCTTTAAAGCAGTTTCCTGCTAATAGCCAAGGTCTGATTGGCAGTTTTGCATTGTAAAGTGCGATTTGGTTGGATAAATATGTTTAGTCTAGTAAGCACTTTAGTGATTGAGTGTCTGTTAATGGATAAAGGTGGATTACGGAGAAACCTCTACAGCCTGTCATTGAGCACTTAGAATGGTGAGACATCAGAAAGAGAAGGAGGGGGGGAATAAATGGAAAATGTGGACAAACTCTGCAAAACCCGTGGCACACTGGAATGTTTGGTGGTGCTAATTGTGTGTATTGTTTGAATTCAGAATCTTATTGGAGAAAATTACACACACCACACGCGCACACAGTTGACCTCTTCATCTGACTTCCAGTTGCACGCTTGTGTCTGCAGAAGCATACAAAGTCTTTAGAGGCATTGCATGAGTGCAAACAGAATTCCTGTTGGGGCTTTATGTTAAGGAGTTGTGTCCTTTCTCCAAACATCACAGATCCTGAGAACATGGCAGATTTCATGCTTCACATACCTCTGTTTGGAAGCAGGCTCTTGCTTAGAAACATCAAATGTCCTGCCCATGTATACAGCCTCAACCTTAAGGATAATTAGATGGAAGTAACCTTGTGGGCCTTTCCATTCAGTCCGCAATAAAGATAATAGGGCAAAATAGGAAAATGTAACAGACAGAGGCATGGAGCTACAAATTGAGTATATTTCAGATTACTTTAAAATATTGGGATGTCTTATTATTTTTTACTTAACATTTTCACATCAATATTTGGTTTGATTATTACAGTGCACTGCTAAACCTACATGGCAATGAGGCTCCTTAATTTCAACTGAACTTATTCCCATGTGAGGGTGAATACTCTTGAACACTACGATCCTATGCATGTCTACTCAGAAGCAACCCCCACTGAATTTAATGGAGCCTATTCCCAGGAAAGTATGCATCAAAGTCTCTCTTTTCTTTTCTTTTTCTTTCTTTTCTTTTCTTCCCCCCCCCCCCCTTCCCTTCTCTTTTTGGTAATACCTGATTCTCAAATTACATTTTCCCCCCAAAGGAAGCTTGCCTGTCATTAAGAGACATTATATTAAAAATCTATTTGCAGCCTACAACTTCTGCAGGCACCACACCCAAGCATTCCTTCCTTCCCTCCACAAATTGGAGGATTTTCTATTTCTTTTAATATAGGCAATTCGAGCCTTCAAATAAAGCATCAGGAAAGAAAACATAAAAACAAAACAAAATGGAACAGTTATTCCTCACTTCACCAATGCCTTCATACTCAAGTATTCATCATATGGAAGCATTTTATAAGATATTGAAAACTTGCATTGTTCAGTGTTCTAATAGTTCCGGGTACCTAATAAATTATTTTTTAAATACCCTCACACATTTAATAGACAGGTTGAAAGCTACTTTTCTTTCTGGTGTTGTATGATTTCCACCTGGAACATTTCTTTCTTACATGGTCACTCTTAAACCCTTGTGAAAGTAACAGGGGTGCAGTATGAGCCGGGCGGGGCTGGCTTGCCATTACACGGCACCTGTACCTGGTGGTGGAGCCAGAGAGGCGCCATGATGCGCCATTCTCCTTACACTTCTTCCAGGAGGTTCTGTCCCCCCGCCATCTCCAAGGTGCATGCCAAGGAATCCCCCTCATCATTCCCCTGGGGTGCCATTTGCCACACCAAAGGATCAGCAGCCCAGGCTGTGGGCATCCCTCATCGTTGTCTGTCACTCTCAGCAAAAGCTGCACTGCTGCATTTCATGAGTTCCCCTGGAGCTTGCCTGAGCTGTGAGATCCTACAGATGCCCGGCCAGTCTTATGAGTCCCAGGAGGCCACGCAGCAAGGAAAAGGTGTGGGGGTGGAGGGGCATGCAGCAGCTAGGGAAGGGCATGTGTTGGCAGTGGAAATGGTCTCTAGTTTCTGCTACCAGCCCTTGTGTGAGATGGACTCTACCTGTGACAAAGCACTTGGACAGAAAGTGGCAGCTATTCTGGTTTAGAGCATCCCATGTCCCAGCACTGAGAAGTAGGGACATTCCGTGAGTTTCCACCTAAATGTCATTGCTCATAACGGGCTGTAAATCAGAAGTCTTTCTTAACAACTTGCATAACCACAAATATTTAAACGAAGTAAAATACAATAAAATAGAATACCAATGTGATTCCTTAAATAAAACCATATCAATTATTTCAAGTAACTTGGCTTGAAAGAGGAAATGATCCTGAAACAGTTCTGAAATATATCCAATTTGACAGCAACACTGGAAGAACCACCCTTGGCCCCAAACTCTCATGATATAGGTGGTGCTGGTGGGAGTTTTTTTTCCTAATGCTAAGGCCACATGGAGTGGGGGTAGAGATTTCATGCAGATTACCACTGGGGAGGGAAGGGTGATCCCCACATGTTGCAATCTCTTTATAAACATTTTATAAACATGCAACAAGCTTAAGAATATAAGAAAAGCCATGCTGGATCAGACCAAAGTACCCCGTAGTCCAGCACTTGGTACACACAGTGGCAAACCACTTGCCCACAGGATTGACTGCTCAAGCAGGAAGGGGGCAAGACCTCCTCCTGCCCAAGCTCCTCAGCAACTGGTGTATGCAAGCACGCCACCCCTGGTAACGGAAGTAGCACATAGCCACCAATGGCCTTTGTTAATCATGTGATTAATGCCATGTGTAGCTAGGCTCTCACAGGCTTGTTGTGAGGTTAAAATGTGAGTGAGGCTGGGGCCATATATACTACCTTGACCGCCAGGATGGGCAACTCAAAGCATAGCAGCAGATGAAAGATGTGTAACCCTAATCAGCCTTTTAACTTCTTTGCCACCCTTCTCTTCTGCCCCTACCCCAGCTTCCCAATTATTTCTTTTAAACAGATTTTTCAAAGAGATCAGTGTGGGTGGGGTAGATGGACGGGGGCTGTAATCTGTGCATAGTGGTGACTATCTGGGATGGATATTCATAAACATTCAGGTGCACCTACACAAGGTACTCACATATGTCTCATGATCTCTGCATCTGTGTTTAAAACTTTGGAGAAATGTGTCGTGTGTGTTTCCTTGCACCTATATGTTTGTTTGTTTGTATCGTTTTAGGTTATTACATAATGTAGCAGTACAAATGTCATATACTCACAATATATTTAGCTAAAATTCTACGTGATTTGGCAGGCTATTCTTCTATGTGACTATGTTAGTAGAAACAGGGCATGACTGAAAAAAGCAGCACTCCAGACAAACATCTGGACCACCATCTGTTAGTAATAAATATATTTAACCTGTGCAGTACTTACATTTGATACAGCATTTTCTCAGCCTGGCAATGCTAGGGAAACTGTCATAAATAAAGGCAATGCTATTTGCAGACAGAGAAACTGAGGCAGACCTTATATTTTCTACAGAGTCTAAAGAAATAAAGTTGATTGAGAGGACAGCAACAACTGTATTAGGAAAGTGACTTGATAAAAATGTACATTATTACCATCCATCTATCTATCTCATCCTTTCAGACTACAACACCCATTAGCCTCAGCCAGTATGGTCAATCCATGGTGCTAAGCCCATTCCCAAAATAGCTCCTGCTGCATTGCTGAAAACAAAAAGAAAATGCAATGACTTGGGAGCCCCCTGATGTAGGAATTGTCAGCCTCCCCTGTCGGTTGCACAGCAGCATGGAGTTCAGATTGCACATCCTCCTACAGATGTCCATAATCTGATGAACACCTGAACAGTGTGCATGTGTTCATCCAGGACCCATCAAAGGGCATCCCTTTAACTGGAATAACATTTGACCAAATTATGTAACTCTCACATTACTGTTGAGATATTCGAATTTCTTGATTAACCAACTGTAGAAATAAGGAATTTTCACAACTTAAAAACAATCAAGCAGTTTTTTGCAAAAGTATTGATTCATCTCTACACAGAGGTATGTCCACATGTGTTCAGTGGAGCTTATATGTGATTGTGTTCCCTGTAAAAGATATTAGTTTTACATATGCTATCATAACTACTTTGGATGCTCATTGCTTTAGAAATATAATCTACCCACCCCAAACACTTAGAAGCTCTGAAATCAGAGTAAGAGTGCTAATGAAAATATTGCTGACAAGGATTGCTGTGTTTAATATTAAGTGTGGAAGAGGGAAGGAAGGAACGGGAACAATTCAGATAACTTTACAATGTACGGTAAGTCTCAAAACAAAAGGAAAACAAAATTGGATCAGTGGGTATCCAGTAAATCAGTTTCCTGCTAGTGAACAATTACGCCTTTCAGCATTGGCCTGTCGACTGATATGCAGCCTAGGTTGGGATACAGCTAGAAATGCAGCTGGTCACTCTATGGCAGCCTTATGGACTGAAATACCCAGGATTTCTGTCCATTCGCCGTACTGATGGGGGATAAAGGGAGTTAAGGTCCAAAACATTTGACAGACACCAATTTGGGGAAAGCTGCTCTATGGATTCAAGGCTTTTGACAGCCAAATGCTGTGTGAAGGCATTTGGCTGTCATTTTCTGGTCCACTTCCTTCTCTAGTTGTCTGCTTTTTCTTCACTCCGCTGTGGTCACTCCAATCCCATCTCTCTCAAATGCACCACTCAACTCAAAATCACAGCACAAAAATCTCCTCTTTAAAATCACCAGGCTGCCCCTCAGGGCCAAAAAGTGTTCTGGCACCAGGCATCCTGACAGGGTCTATACTTTGTATGGTTAAGTAATGTGTAGAGGTATTCATCAATTCACACAACTATATGTACAACCCTGGTACAGAGGTACACACGCTGTGTTTGCTAGATTTGGAAGCTGTCCAGAGATGTGTAGTGATTGGATGGGTTAGAAACACCCAAATAAATACAAAAATAAAAATAATTGAGTAGGATTCTGGCACTTGGGTGCAAATTGCACATGAATGCATGTGGACACACTCTCAGAACCATCTAAACAAGAGTACTACTCTGTGAATGCACATTTAGTATAAGAATTGGGAGTCTCCTCCACCTGCAAGTTATTATTGTTAGCTGCTGACACCATGTGATTACTCTGATTCACAAGATAAGGTGGGTACTTGTGAGTCCCTATGGCAACTGCAATGCATTGCTGAATTCCCATTGATTTCAATGGATATTACATCCAAGTAAGTGTGCTTAGAACTACAGCCTTGATCACAAAGCATATGGCACAGGGGAATCGCTCTCTATAAAGGTCACTAGTTTATCTGTAGTCAATTTCCACGAAGTAATGTTACCATATTTATAGCAAGTTGTTTCACAATCTCACTTTCACAGACTTCAATGCAGGTGTTTGCACCAACCCGTTGAGCTCCAGCTGGTCCTTATGCCTCTTCTCTTTGGCTTGTATTTTATCTTTACTTATGTATGCTTCCAAACTATTTATTGCATTAATGCCAGCCTCCTTAACTTAGTTATCATTTTTTCCTCTGTTTGCTCTTGTAAAGACCCATATCTCACATTGCACTATTATATTCCCTTACATGAACAAAACCTTAGCAGATGAGACGTGCATAGGGAAATTATGCTTTGTAGCACAAAAATAATGATCCATATTTGAAATGCGAAGCATTGGAAGCACTGGATGGGCATGTGTTTTGTTCTGCTATGAAGCACTTTTCCACCTATCAAGAGGAAGCAGCTGCTAGCCTGATAGAGAGGCCTTCCTTATAAACAAAGGGCACCACCAAATCCCTTTGAGCATGAATATTAGATTTGAGCTGACTTTGGCTGACATCACTAGTGAAGATAGCAATATTCCAAAGAGTGGAACACCTTGTTGTCTAAGAGGTTGCCAGGCAAGATAAGTGAGTGGCAAAGTGGCTAGTGAATGCCAGCATTCTGACAGGATCCGATACAGCCCAGTGTCATCGCAGACCCAACCAGTCCACAACAAGGGGTTGAGATGACTGATAACCATTTGTATTCACCTTCCCTGGACAGCAATAGAACACCATCTGTTTCCATCTGCATACTGCTTGGAAGTTCTTCACAGCTGTATAATAATAAACAATGAAAAACTCAAATCAAGCTTACTGCTTCCATTGCTTTACACTTTCCCAATCTTTGCATTCATTAAACCATAATTTCACTTGTGATTATATTTTATCAGCCTATTGTTTATGGAGTTTTAGATTACATGGCAGGCAGATCAAAACTAAAATAAACATCCAGATAGTTACCTCCCTCTTCCTCTGTCTTTTTTTTTCCATTTTGTATTTGCAAGTGCATTATTACCAACTACAGAAGACAGCCTCCATTTAGCCATAATAGTCTTTAAGCAGCAAAGAATTAACTCCCCCCCACCCCAGCCCTGCACCACCACTACAAAAACAGTGTAGATGTATAACATGATTTACCAGTTGTAGGGCTCTAGGGTCTCCAATTCCCATAAATATAAGTGACAAATTATCAATAAATCATTCCTGGGCCTACCATATTGCACAATGTTTATTGAAATCCCGCACTAATAAATATAAGAGTCACCTTTTTTGGCTGTGCCCTGAGAAACAAAGATGACAGCAATTACAAACAGACGTGAAAAATGAAAAAGCGGGCCTTTACAAGTCACAACCCTTCCATAGCCTTCTTAGTCCTATTGACCTGTTTTACAAGAATTCCTTGTTCCACAATGCATGGCCCTGAGTCAAAATTATTTGTTGTATACCAACAAAATGATGTGTCATATAGTTCCAAAACGGGAAGTACTAACAGGTAACTCCTGACCTCAAGAGGATTAATTCCCTTCCTTTTTTTATTATTATTTGCAGATAATCTGTTTTAGGACCAAGAGTGCTATGTCAAAATAGCTGCTAATACTGTGCTGGATGATTTATGTTTTAAAATTCCAGTGTCACCACCATTAATCCCACAAAATTAAGTGGAAAGTGGAACAAACAGACGTGGCAATGTTCAGGGCTCAGTTATTACCCCTGTTTTATTGAAATGTAGAATTATGGCCAGTGAATAATAAATTTCCTCTCTGACAATATACCCAAACACAGTTGGGCTGACATGTTGTTTACTCTGTATAAATTGTCCCACCGCTTCCAAACAGTGATGTATAGAATTCTTGGTGCAGAATCTGGCCCTTCACCCATTCTTTCTGCTCTTTTGTACATACACCTTTACAATTTGTCAAAATACAATGTCTGCATTTAACCATGTGTTGATGTTTTCATCATTTTTGTGGCTCCATTTTTGGGATGCCACATCCCAGTCTTCATACCCAAGGAGAATGCATGGTGTGTATTTGTAACAGAGATATCTAACTCACTGATCTATCCTGCTTGCACATTTTCACAGTCTTTGCATTTACTGAACCATGATTTCACTTGCGATTATATTTTATCAGCCTACTGTTCAAGAGGCTTTAGAACACACAGCAAACACATCAATACTAAAATAAATGTACAGATGGTTATCTCCCTAGGAGGCATACTTAAAAACCACAGAATTAAAAGATGATAAATGTAGAAAACTAAGTAAAACTTAAAAGCATATAGCACAATATGTCTAACTTCCCCAGTACAGTCCTAACTCAACTACGAACCACAGTAAACAGGTTTGTAAAATGAATTACATATATTCAACTTTCAAGTCTGCCTTGATCAGTTTGGCTGGGATCAGCTCTGTTTGGCCCAAGGCTTCCACCCACAAAAAAGCAAGACAAAACCAACAAGCTATCTCTGTCAGCAGTCATTTTATAAGGCTGTATTTGAGCCGTGAGCCTTCCCACCATCAGCTTGGCAGGGACCAGCTGCTGTTCGGCTCCTCCCTTGGCTAGGCTCCATGCCACAGTGGCCATTCAACCTGGCTGTTATTTAGGATGTGGGACCACAACTGGCTTATTTTCCTCTGCCTACTTGTCCTTTTCCCTCTTATATATTACCAGGATTGTAAGCCCTTCTTTTGCAGTTTAAGCTGCCTTGAGTGAACAAACAGAAAAGATAAACAGAAAAGGCGCGTATAAATGTCATAAGGAAATAAATTAGGACAGAAGCAACTTAAGAATGAAAGAAAATATTCCAGATTGCTATAAATATACAGCCACAATATTTGGATTACAAGAAAACATTTGGGCGTATGGTGTGTGCTTGAAAATACACAGCAGGTGGCCATAGTCCTTTGAGGAGCTGGTGGTTTTTCATATTCAGCCCCACGGAGAACCAAATTTTCTCATATCTCCATTACACAGAAGCCCTCTTTGGGACAGAGGGGGAAGAGCGGTGTGTTTGTCCCCATTCTCCCTCAATCTTCCAAGCTGGTGAGGTACTCTTCTCCAGTCAGGGGGTTACCAGATGCTTTGAACTATTCCGGACGATTGGACATGTGGCTGCAGGTACCATGAGCTTCTCCTGAAATGTAGGGCCTTGCTCTTCCAGAGTTCTAGACGGCACAGAGAGCCTGCACAGTGGGTGCGCCAGTGCGAACGTTTACCCATTAACACATGGAGGGCCACAGGGATGGTGGAAGACCCAGCTCGCCTTGTGATTTCAGTCAGGTCACAAGCAGCCACTACTATGTGCATTCTTGCTTAGTAATCCTATCCTAAATTCTGTTTAACCCTGCCCCATAGTTTTTATCTGATGATCTTAGATTAGTATCAGGTGAAACCTACAATGCTTTTCTTCTAAATTGCCAGGTGTGCTTTCTCAAACCTCAGGCGAGGGGGGAGCAAATCTGGCCTACTTGGGGTGCAAAGTGGCCCCCCGGGATTCTCCTGGCCTCATCCATTTCCTTTAGTCCTACCTCCTTTCTCCCAACCACTAATTGTTTGGTGGTTTCCTGCCTTTTGTGTAGTTTCCCATCCTGAAAATTTGAAATGTTTTTCCAAGGTTGTGTTAGTTCTTCAAGGTAAAAAGTACTAATATTTTTGGCTCTGCCACTGCTAGCATGTATCTGCCCAACTTCTCTGAAAAGGAATTAGCTTCTCAGAATGAAAGAAGTTATGTATCCCAGCTGTAGGGTGATAGGAAAGATATTCCAAGGATGGGCCACATTTTAGAATCAGTTTCAGATGGCTGCCTGAGACAATGCTGATTCGAACGAGAATGTTATTTCTTGTTTCCAGCTTCAGTTCTTTGCTTGGATGAACTAATTTTATTTTGTTATGGCTTTGCAGAAACTCTACTGTTACTAGAAGTTGAAGAAGTAGAAGATTAAAGCTCTCCTAAAATGTTTCTTGTGCACGCTGTTTTATTTCTTCTTCTGACAGATGTCACTTGCTATAAACTTATTTTATTTCACCTATCTTTCCATAACAGCTTTTATGGAATTGCTGTATTATCTTTTCTTTTAAAAACTGTATATCTTTTTTATTCATTTGTATTTAGGCCTATGGCCAATCCACCCACTAAATAAAATACTCCATTATGTCACACTTTCTCTAGAAAGAATATGAAGAGTTATATGTTTATCCCTGATTTTTTATGAGATACAAGCCCACTTCAAGCATTTGCTTAAATGTATGAGAATTAAAGTATCCTGGGATATGGCCCCACCCCCTACATCTCTGGCCACCCTTCGATAGTTCAGACCTGGTTAAGTTGAACTGGGAATGTCTGAACAGAGACACCAGTCCTGTTCACCTGGATGTCAGTAGAACTGTCTGCATGCTTGAAGATCCCCAATTGCTCAAAAACCTATGTTCAAGTGAATGTGAATAGAACACGTGTTCAGACTTCACCAGTTCCGAGCAGTCATGGGTTCTACCACACTCAAGACATTGAAAAAGAAACTGGATAGTCATCTGAGTGGGATGGTATAAATTGGTGACCTACAATAACAGGAGGGTTGGACCCAATGACCTTCTTGGCCCCTTCCAACTCTTGTATTCTAGGATTCTATAACATATAACCTTTCCAACTGCTGAGCTGTCAATATATTCCAACCCTTTACAACAGGATTGGAAAAGCAATTTTAGGAAGGGGCAAAATTGCCCCTCCTACCATCCTCCATGTGCTGAATGATGTCATTGGGCACAATAATGCCCATTGTTGTCAATGCCCACCAATGTTGCTTTCTCATACTGATAGAAGCATGAATCTTCATGTCTTTCATCATGGAGCAAAGGGTTTGGTTGGTGCTGGGAGAAGCAGAGTAGCAAACTCTAGATGGTTTGCACTGTCCTCTTAGGTGCTGTGTATGTTGTACAAGGGGACTGATCCTGAGACTGGGGAAAGCACTGCTGATGCTTTCAAGACAAATTTCTCAAGCAGAAGATGCTTGGAGACCTCCATGGGCTGAATGGAGAACCTTTGTGGGTCAAATTATATCTGCAAGATGGAGGTTCTGCTCCTGTGCTTTAGAATGATGCAAGAAATGTAAAACTCTGGACACTGTATTATTGCAACTAGTCCAGACAGTTTTTGCTACTGTGTGTTGTAGAAATGCAAATCAATAAATAAATGCTATTTGCAAATAAGAGCCACACATCTGTGTACTATGCCTTCTGAGCGCACTTTTCCCATGAAACTTTTTTTAATTTTAAAATAAAGTAAAACAAAGGCAACAAAAACAAGCATATATATAATATAGAATTTATTACACTTAGAAATGAGAGAGAGAGAGAGAGAGAGAGAGAGAGAGAGAGAGAGAGAGAGAGAGAGAGAGATTTATTACAATGCTTAGTCTATGACTGATGTACTTTACAAAACAGCTACAGGGTTTTTTTTAAAGCCTAATTAGGAGCTCATTATATAGTAGAGCAGGGGAAAGATGAGCTATGCAACATACTAAAGGAGCGTCTTTGAATGCTTACTGCTTGTGTGCAGGGGTGGTTCTGTATGTGTGTTAGTCAGATGGGTAGCTGTACTTGGTTAGAAGTTGATCCAGTGCTGGAAGGGACACCCTAGTGCCACCATTCAGTTCCTAATCAAAGTCTCCAGTGTATATATGAGGAGTCTGATGTACACCCAGAGAACACGTTAATACTGGTTGCACATTGAAAAGAAGAGAACTCCCCATGCCTACATTGAGCTTTGCGTGGGCAGTTGACCCTAGCAGAGCTTTTACCACAAATCTGCTCTTATGCTTTTTAGCTTACCTTAATAGCAATGACTCAGGAGCCCCCTTTTTAGCAACAACAAATAAAGAGGAGAACATTTTGAGACATTTTAAAGAGCCCCTGAATGTCATAAACACACCTTAACGTGTCTGCTCTTTCCATCGCCAATCTTGTATGGATTACCAACTTTTGACTTAGCTATTCCATCCTTATTAGCTTTTATAGAACTAAGTAATTTTCCTCTTCAAGGCCACTCTTTGGCATACATTTATCAGTAGGTGTACTATACTATTTTATTCCTTATTTTAGAATGTGAGAAGATAACAGCAATGCAGCAGCCTCTTAATGAGCTGACATAAATCCAGTCTAGCCTGGAAGAGTTTTCACTTGCTATTTTTAGCCATATGGCCTGGCTCCCAAAAAATACTCACTGTATTCACAGCTTAGAGAAAGCTAAACAGCAAAGTAGATTGCATATTGATTACCTAGGCAGTACAAAGCTTGTGTCACGAATACTAATGGAGATAAAACTCTTTCTACCTTTAAACATATCTTCATAAAACTTGGTGGGGCAGCGGGGGGGTTCATTATGGAAGGATGTGAGTTTTCTAAACAGTTTGGCTGAAAAGTTTAGAGTTTTAAAAGATTAATTGGAGGGGGGCAGAGAAACTAACTCATTTCCTTATATATTTATTTGACAAATGTTCTCAGACGTAAACCAATGAAACGCTCAACACGTGTCTCTATAACATTGATGTCTTGTGTTATAGCACAGCCTGACTAACAGGGCATTCAGAGAAGCAGGGGCCGGGAATTAAATGCCCTAGAGCTGCTCAGCTTGTCCCGAGCTTCTGGGGCTGTCCTTCTGGCCCCAGTATGCGCTACTGTAATATCAAATTCTCATTATTCTTGGCTGCTTCATCTTCAGGTCCCCAAGTGTCAAGCCCTCTCCCCACAAAGCAAGACATGCTTAGCTTAGCTTCCTTCCTCCATACCTTCTTGCTGCAAGTGGCCTTCTTCCCCGCCCATCCAACCAAAGATCCCAGAAATACCAACTCGCTACTGACTGCTGGCTCCCGTGAGATCTACCCCTCCACTGCCACCTTCATGCCCCTTTGCTCCTCTTCTCTGTGTGCAATCAGGACAGGGTGTGCATGCATACAGTAGAAGACCCTGGCTGCTCACAGCCTTCCTCAGACCCTCCTGGCAACTCTGCCCCTCCACCTAGCTTTCTGTGTTATGCCAATGGCCACAACAGCCAGGGGTGATGGGAGTTGTGGTGGAATACATCTGGAACATGCCAACTTAAGGAAGGATGAGTTAGAGTATCAGACCAGTGTCTGGAGTCACAAGCTCAGGTCTCTGCTCAGCCATGTAGTGTAACTCCAGGCCAGCTGTTGCTGTTGCTGTTCCTACCTCATAGGGCTTTCATGATGATACATGGGGAGGGCCATGTATGCCACTTGGAGAACTAAAGGGTGGGATATCAGTGTAACATATACCCAATGTTAAGCTAGACTCTTGACCTTTCTAACGATGATAGAAATCGAAAGTGTATTCTGAACCATCCACCTTTCTGTTCCAGATGTAACTTTCTGCAGCTCTACCACTGATGACAACACAAAAAGAGAGGAATCATTCTCTTTCATATATTGGAAATGACGTTTTAATGCATCCAGATATCCCTATAATTGTCCCACGGTAGCTCATGTGGCCTGGCTTTCCCTACTAAAGTCTTGCCAAATTGCGATAATGATTTTATCCAGACTGTTTTAAGTACAGAGTTTTTGCTTTGTTTTTTGTTTTCTTAAGAAGAAAACCAAATACAGGGCAATTTTGTCAGTATTTTATGTATAATTATTTAAAGATTTCTGCAAGTCAAATATATTACCACTTCTAGAAATACAGGGTGTAAATTTATTTTCAGTTTTAGCCATAGCTTACTTTGAGGCAACGCTTCAAAAAGTGCAGCTCTGACACTTACCCCAAAAGTCAACTTTTAGTCCTGGAACAGTAATATTAATGCCTCTCTGAGCATGTGCAAAGTGGCAGTTCCTCATGCTTTACATGAAACATTTACACAATTGACAATTAAGTGTTGTGGGGATACACCAGAACATAGGATGATGCCATACCCTGTCTATGTTAAGTCAGACCCAGTGGAGTACTGGCAAAGTAGAAGTGGGGATCGCTTCATGATAGTGGGGGTTCCCTTTTAGCCACACCTCAAAGCCACACCCCCATCCAAGCCACACCCTCAAGCCACACCCATTTCTAAGATTATGCAACCTTTGATTATATAATAAAAATGAGCTTTGTCACTTTGTTTGTCACTTTGTTTGACATGGATGCAAGATGGGAGTATCTCTTTTTCAGGTGAAACAATGACAGCTTCTAGACATTATTTCTCATTATCTTATTTATTGTGAATAAATGATTTTTTATTACATAAATATCCTTCTCTCCAGACAAAAAGATCCCAGAGTGGCTTATGTGGAATAAATAAGGTAGTTCTATCCCACAGGCTTACTATATAAAAACATGACATAGAGGAGAAAGAGACAGAGAAGGAAGAGGAAAAAAGGAAACTCAGGCACTAATTGCTCACACTTACAGAAACATATGTAGTGATAGGTTTCCAAGAGCAGCAATCTGGACTGACACTGTTTGGTTTAACTTTCTGTGGCCTCTGCAGCCACTGCAGCTGTATAACCATATGTATGGGGGATCTTCCATGAGTCCAAAGTACATAGTTTAGGGGTCCCAGTTTCTCAAAATATCCAGTAATCTTTTTATTGTTTTCTCATTGGATCCAAGCTGAACCATGCATAAAGTAGCCTAACTGAAGTAAGAGGGAAAGCATGCCACTGCAAATGCCACCAAATCCTTTGTGTGCTGTTACATGCACATGACCACTGATTAGGAAAGCACATGGGATGAGCATTTCCGTAGTGACAAATCACATGCATTGCACGCATAAAGCTTCAGGCTCATTCCTCAGATAGTCCTGAAAAAGACTCAGTTACAAACCTGGAGACAACACTGAGTTAAATGGGCCAGTGGTCTGACTAACATAGGACTTAGGAGAAGTGATTGGGAAAAGAAATGGGAAAGAGCAAAGAAGGGAAGTTCAAGGATAGGGTAAGAGGAAGTGGAGAAGATCAGTTATTCTTCAGGACAATGACCTGAAGCAGATGTGTGGTTGCAAGCAAACATGGGAGAGGCCTACAATCAGTAGTATGAACCCCACAAGAACAAATGGACAAGAAAAGAATCGCTTAATTCCACGGTAAGTTCAGTAATAGATCCTCCTGACTCTGTAACTACTTCTCTACATCAAAAATCATTAGGTAAGCATTCACTCAGCTCTTAGAGCCACTTACCTTTCTTCCTCGATGGTCATTCAATGTAACCCCGAGTCTACTTACCTGCAACATAGACCTTTGGCTAGATCCTGCAGAAACGTATTGTGTCTCCCATTGAACATCTGTCCTGGTTCTGCAGCTGCTTATTCAACACTGACCTTTTATCCAGAGCCCGGCAGCATTCTATTGCTTATCCTGGAGCTCCACTTCATGAGACGAGATCCTCATCCTACAACTATTGATCAAAATGATCCTGTTTGGCACCCAGAGTTGAAGCCTATGACACACATTTATGTGATTATACAGATGCAAACAGGACAGAGGGACACCTTTCTCTTGGCAATGGGGCCACATCTTGTGACAGATTGTCTCCAGTCCATTTGATTTGATTTTACCTCTCTTGTGCCCTCATGAGCTCATACTTTTCTTTTAATGGACCTTAACTGGAAGCACAGAATTCTGTTCCCCTATCTCTTTTTAAATCAGAATGTTACCAAACAATGATTTCCCTAGTGATGAGGGAACTTTGCTTACCCATTCATTAAAGGGAACTTTGCTTACTCATGTTATGCTTACTGCATCAGTATAATTAAACTATGTCGACCTGTGCACTAGCCTTGCTACAGTGTGCAGGTCTGGAATTAAAACTGGCCACAACTTTTACAAAGAAACATTTATAGCATGGCTTGGCTGAATGAAGCCAAAGTGTAGGAGAGTTCTCTCAATTATCTAGACTGTGCTCCTGCCCAAAACTGACTGGCATTGACTCTGTGTCTGATAGAATCTGCTCCACCATAACTACCACCCTTTTCCCATTTGATTGGTGGCCTCAGCTATTGGGCAAGGCAGTGTGTGGGAGCTGAATCAGCTTGGAAACCCAGCGGAAGGTGTTCATCATGGGCAAAAGTCATATTTTTTACCACCAGACATGGGAAAAGCATGAACATATTGGAACTGAAGTCAGCGCTGTGCTTTATTTAGAAATAACATGACCTAAACGTATTTTGTTTGGAAGTTAAGGATTTGCCCGATTTGAAAACCTTCATCCTCTGCGATTGTTACAAGCACTAGCTGTAATTAATCATTCATGTCATGAGATTATTATTTTTTTCTGATCAAGTTAAATAAGTAAGGTATTCTTGGAGCTTGGTTCAAAGACCACTCGATAGGTTTATTTCTCTGAACATCACAATGAAGGTAATTAGTATGAGATGCAGCTGCATGGCTGTCTGGCTGGAGAAGTGTTGTCTCTCATGATGTATATGTGCTGGTTGGCTGCATTCATCTCCATTTCCTGATCATCCACATCCCAGGAAACAACGGATGGAGGCCATTCCAGCTGTATGTGTAGCTCTGTAGGCTGACTGCAGTATGCTATGATTTAGATCAGTCTTCCCCAACTTGACACCATCCAGATGTTTTGGACATCTGATCACTGGCCATGGAGTTGGAGCTGATGGGAATTATTCCAAATCAACTGGAAGGCAATAGGCTGTAGGACCAGGGATGAGCAGAAAGTAGATCTCCAGATGTTTTCAGCATCAGGTCCCAACATTCCAGAATGGCCATGCTGGCAGGGGCTTCTGGAAATTGAAGCCCCAAAAACCTTTTGACCACCTCTGGTTCAGACAGAACTGGAGAGCCTGTGTATGGATAATACAGTGGGGTCTGGGAAAGGCTGACATATAGATGTCCTTATCTTGTTGAAAGAGATTGGACGGCAGGAATGTCAAAACCTCCAATTCTGGATTATCTAACTTGCTAGTCTATATATTTCCAAGAATTTGATGGCATAGCAGTTCTCTTAGCATCTTCCTCCTTTTCTTTTTCTTTTCTTTTTTTCTTTTAAAAATATTCTGCTCACCCCCTGCAGATGTGTTAGCTTTCCAGGTTGAGTTTTATTTTTAATTTCCTGCTCTTACTTCTAACAACTCTGGTTCCTGTGCATTTTTGCTCTGTTCACACTGGTATTTGCAAGTTCTTCCAATGCCACATCATCAGCAAATTTATTTAATGTGATCTTTAAACTTCTTCCCAACTGCTAATACAATTCTTAATTAAAAGCAGGCCTGACACTAATCCCGGTGGTACCTTGGACACCATTTTCTTTTCCTTTTCACTGTTAACTCCTTGTTCAACCAAAGGGAATACACAGCCTCCTGATGGACCACTTTTGGTTTGGCTAAGACATAAGCATAAGCCTTGTGCTGGTAACTGCCAGACAAATAAGTTGCAGAGACCATTTGGGTCTGTGCCAATCATCTTTCTTTTGATACAGAAGAAGCACATAAACTTAGTCCAAAGTCTCCCCCCCCCCCAGTTTAAAAGAGATCAACATTGCTGAATATAGTTTGCCAGTGTTATATAATATAATTTGGGGGCAAGAAATTGGAACTCATGTGCCCTATAATATTCTCACTCGTATGTGGATCCAAAAATCATGCATACAGATGTATCTCACCTTCCAAAATGTAAACCTGGAATCAACCAGATGTACCACAATCTTAACTCACATCTAAGGTGTGGAGCCTCCTTTGACCAAAGGGCCAAATTCACTTTAAGAGAAGGCCTCAGAGGAGGGCTGCGGCCAAAGCTGTAAAGATGTAAAGAAGGAATGCCCACAGATGTTAGCTTAAAACTCTTACTTTCAATAACTAAGTCTTAAAAGAGCATTCCAGCGTTTTAGCACTGGTTTAACATCCTTGACTGAGCCACTGCTCAGGTGGTTTCCCCTTGCACGGGTAGCACTGCGTGATGCAGGGAGCAGGCTATACTTGCTGGCCATGTCCCTTCCAACCTACACATAATGCTGGAGGTCTGAACAAAAGAGCCTGCAAGAACAAGGACCCTGGCTGTGCATAGTTCTAGTCATAAGGAAAGCCTGGATGCACAGACCCTTTTCAGATCTCCCCCCAGTACATAGATGACATTGGTTCTCCATGGGGGCCCAGTGGTAGGAGTGAAGTAGGTGCTGAGGAAAGACTCATTTATATGTATGAAGCTAATCCTGTGAGGGAATAATTTATTCTGGCTACAACACAGCCTCCATGCAACATAGCGCTGGTCTTCTGGGGGACGAGAAATGATGCTTGGACTATCTGGGTTCCTTCAAGAGATGTGCTGCTCAGCTGATCTGCTGAGAGTAGTGGGACAGCCATAATGCATTGTGCGGGTCTTATAAAGAACAGGGAAACATCCCTACTTGCCAGACCTTCTCCATATGCATAAAGGACACATGGAGGCCATGCCACAGCATCTGCTATGTTCTACAGCACACTGGTTTTCCCCAGTCCTCTTACGCACAGCCAGAAGTCTGGAAAAGAACACTTGCATCAGTCCTGCTGAACAAAGCTCCTGCCCCTTCTGAACCTCTCTTCGTGTCTCCTCATACACATGTGTTGACCTGGAGTCATGGCATTGTTTGGAGGCAGGAAGCATCTGAGCAGTCCAAGGAGCATTCCTGGTTCCTAGAAGATCTGCTGTATGCAAGCAGACTAATATATTGGCTAGGTGGGAAGGACACCTGGATCCCGCCCACGTACTGATGCATTCCCCATAGCCCTGTGCTTGTGGTACCCCAACACTATATGCTCTTATTAAAGGGAACTGGAAGCATCACCCAGCATAACAGCCTCTCTGCTTGCTTGCCAGGAAGGATTGCCTGGACTGATGTAATAGCCAGCATTTTCTTTGCTTATACTGGCAGCTGGCCCAGGCACCAGTGGTGGAAGTGGGTGTGGTGGGGCTGTGAATGAATATGCAAATAACATGAGCTCGGTGGCTGCAGCTGTGCGCTGAGAGCCAAGCGTTGTTTTGCTTTCTTCTGGTCTCCCCTCTGGCACCTAGGAAGTGCTCCGCAATATCTCGTGGTCCTTTTCCTTTGATTTGCCTGCAACTAGGTCTAGGATTACAGAAAACCAAGCAGCTTTTTCTTCAGCACTGTGATGAATATTATCTTGAACATTGTTAATAAGAAGACAAATGCCTTTTAAAAGAATGATTAGTAGAGATTAATTAGAAATAGGCGTCCTGGTTGTTTTTTGAGATTGTCCTGTGCTGCATTTCCAAATCACAAAGGATCCAGGCTGTTTCAGTTTTGTACCTCCAGTTTATTGGCAGCTAGACAAGAGGCCTCTACTTTGATTTTAATCATAGCCAGACAAGGCAAGCCCTTGGTCTTTAGATGCAATGGCAGTGGCTAGCAGAAACCCCCCACTGGGTAATTTCAAAGCAATGTACTTCACGCTGCTAACACTACAGTAAGATTCCTGTTCTAGCAGCAGCTCCAATAGCACAGAGTTCAATTTGAACCTCTCACATAAATCTACATTATGCCAATACTTTGGGAAAGCAAGCCACAAGTTGCCCACCTCAGCAGTCAGAGAGCTGTTAACAAATATTTTAACTATGATCTACATTGTCCAGGAAAAGTGGCATTAAGGATGCAGAGTTTCTTTTTAAAGAGCTCTCCCTTGTGTTACCCAGAGGCATTTTGTGGGGCGGGGGGTACAGGTTAAATTCAGAGAATTCCAAGTGTTTATTTTGGCTCTTAACAAGTTTGATTGCATTATTTAGCATGTTCTAATTTTGCTATTGAATTAAGCAATAAAAGACTGCCAGTGCTCCCTCACTCTCTCACGCAAGGGTAACTGAAGTGCAAAGAGCACAGAATATGAGCTATTAAGGCAATACTTTTGCTAGATCTCACAGATGGCAGAAAAAAATAGCAAACTGTACAAATATTCACTAAGAAGTTGGAATGGAAGCACTGTCTTTTATTTAGTATATAGTAGAATTTGCTCCTTTTTAGGCTGCAATGCTAGTCACACTTTCCTGGAAGTACTTCCCATTAAACAGAACAGGCTTAATTCTGAGTAGACATGAGAAGGGTTACATTCTAAGTGTTCCTCTTTGCAATGGGACTCCCCCCCCCCCTTTCTAATGGTCTGATCTATCAAACATTAAAATAGAAGTTTTTTCATACACATTGGTTTGGTTCCATTGAAGTCAGTAGAATTAACTCATCCTCAGCACCCACAGATGCATTTCTCTGACGACATTACCATTTGATATCAATGGGCTAACCTGAGTGTATGTGATTTCTGAAATTGCCAAGGAAAAATAAAATTAAGCCAAGTAAAAATAACTCAAAATGTAAAATTGCATCTGCTTGGAGAGAGAAATAGGGGGAAAGAGGTGAGATGTAGTTAGCAAATTGAACTTGGGTCAAGTTTATTAAATAATAACATCTGTAATGGAATGTCAGTGTAGGATGTAACTACACTTCTTCAGGCGGCTACCCTGATTGGTATTAAGTAAGCTCAGTTTGGCCTCATTGAGTATGGGCATGATTTCCCTCTCTCTCCCAGTGCCACAGCCTTCCTAATCCCAGCCTACACTGCAATGAGTGAGTCAAGTCACCTCTCAAGTGAACCATATCTTGCCTACAAGTCACAGAGCTCTGAGCAGCAGACTTCAGGATGCACCAATCATCATTAAGATGCTCACCTGTGCTATCCCTTACCTGCCCTTCCCCCACCATTTACCTGCCAAGGGAAATGTGACCAATTATCCAAACAAATCCTCCATGCCCCAGCTAACTTTCATTCAGAGTGGAGAAAAGCCAGAGCCAAAAGTTCATACCGTTTCCCAAAAGGCAATCAATAGATTCAGCACTAAGAAGAGGCAGGATGAGGATTACAAAGTGGTTAAGGGGCTCGGGGCTGGGCATGACACAAGCTGCAGTGTCTCTCCTCTCTGATGCCATGTATGAATATATATGCCCCCCAATATTAGGCAGAGTCAGTGTGGAGGAATGAGAAAATAGCTAGTTAGGACAGACCACAATAGCTGGTTGTTGAGAAAGTCAAACCAACTAAATTATTTGAACATATTGTTTGACATATTCTAGGTGCACAGGTTTCTGAACAAAACCACTGTACTTAGCTATTGCTGAAATTCTATGGAACAGTTAAGCAAAGAATTTGATTTAAAAATGGGTGCCAGTAACAGTTGGTAAATAATTGCTTAATCCAAGCAATGTTTCCCTTTTTCCTTCTCATCCACCAACACCTTTACGAATTGAAAGATTTGTACAGATGGGTCAGATAATGCTTACAACAAACCTCCAAAGCAGCATTCTCCAGACGTAGCACAGAAACAAGCATACCCACCCCACAAATTTGGGCTAACTGGACGGTACATTTCCAGTGGCTCCCCAGAGCAGTCCTCCTTTTGTCTATCAGTCATTACAGGTTTCTTCCTCCATTATCATTGCACTTCAGTAGGAAGTGCCTTTCAAAAGAGTAAAAGATGTGTCTCGCTTCACTTCATAACTCTCTTGAAAAAAATCTTCAGGAAACACGTGTAGAATTTCCACACATGTTTAAATGATCTTGATAACTCTATAATTTATCTGTCCTAGCTTTCTAGTCATAATATTTACAATCTCTGTTTATAAGTGAATTTCCATAATACTTGGTTGGCCACTGGATGAACTTCTTTCCCATCCTGATCATGGAAGGTGTTATCCTGGCAAATTGTTTTATGCTGGGCTATCATGAGTACTTCATCATTGCTATTAGCACAGGATGATGGGTCACCCAGGTGCTGCATGCCTAGCTTTCTGAGCACAGCAGGATAGTATACAGTGAATTTTATGCTGAAAAAAACCAGCAGCGCCATATGTAGCCGGACACTAATATGGACAATTCTAACAGGCACATGAGACTGATGACGGGGGTGGCATTCTAGCAATCCTGGGGCCATTATGGTGCTGTTCTGCCTTGGTAAACTATTAGAATCAGATTGGAAATGATGGTGCATAGTAAAGCCATGCATCTTTTTGCATTACATTGAGAACACTGCTCTAGTCTGCAAAGCAATTTATCTCCAATTAAGCAAGAAGGACACTTCAGCACACTTATTTGGGTGGTCTCCGAACTTTAGTTAGGATCATGTTTTGCCAGGGGTATGTGATTTTGAATTTCAGCTGCTATGGCACTAATGAATGCAAAATAACAGCTAGTTGATAAATGTGAAGCCCATGGCTACATAATTACTATATAAAACCTGAGAAATTGTTCTGCATTTTTTAAAAATATTGTTTTTAAAAAATCAGCCAGATTCCCATTAATTAGTAAAAGCAGATGTAAACAGGCAGGTTATGAAAGCCTGTTTTTAAAAATAAGAGGCAGCCGAATGAATTGACCACAGCTGGGAGCTCTGTAGAGATGGGGCAACCACTGAAAAGGTTTTGTTTCTTAAGCATGAAAAAATTCCATTCTGTTTAAGCCTGATGGGATTTTGCAGCATTTCCGTTCTAGAAAGGAGTAATGGGCTGTAACAGATGTTTATTTCTGATTGCAGAAAGGTTTTGTGATTTTTTCCTGGGTGTGCAACTCTGCCATTTGCACAACTGGTGGAACTCCCACACATTTTGAAATGTTTTTATTGGATGTCTTTTGTAACTGCATAATTGTACCATAACTGTACAGAAAGCACCATAGATAAGTTTGTGATAAGAATCAGCAGATTACAGCAAAGAAGAATTGATGAAAAAAAAGTTCACTTTGGATATGCAACAAACTCTCCTTTTTGGAGAGTTGGTAACACACACTTCAGTAGTCATTCTGACCAGGATGGCCACCTAGCACAACCAATGTCACTAGAAACTTACTGGATTAAAATTTAGGAGAGATAAAAGGCACGCAAGACATCTTGAGCGAAGATTGTTAACCTGCATCCTAATGCTTGGAGCAATGTTTGCAAAATTGCATTACATGAACTTGTGTGGCAATGGAAAAAGATGCTTTCCTTATGGAGACAACTAACGCATCCAGAAATGCACTCATAGCAGAATACTGACAAGAAATAACAACACAAGGTATCGCAAACTATGAGGAAAATGGGTCCTAAGTGTCTACTATATAGCTTAGTCACAGATAATGGTGCAAATTTAACCCAAATGAGAAGAAATCTACAAGGAAGAGAAACCTAACTTCGTAACATATTACTGCAGTGTTTATTTGATGGACCTTCTAGTCAAAGCCCTCAGTGCTCCAGAAATAAAAGCTAACATTGTGGAAATTGCAAAATGCATCCAGGAATAACTACTTTGCAGCAGCTGCTTTGAAGAACTTGGGAGGAACCAAACTAACTCTCCCACAAGGCATGAAATGGAACTCATCACTGGACTCTTTTGTGCACTAAATCAAGAATTGACCTAATCTGCTGATCTGAGAACAAAACATGGAAAAAATAAATGGCACCATTGCAGCTAAAGTTCTCAATTTTGGACTTAGGGAAAACGTGGAACACTTGCTGACTATCCTATTTCCACAGTCTTGGACAAAGTGCAGGGAAATACCATTTTTATTGCTGATGCTGTTGACATTGGATGGAATTGAATGAGATCTTAAAAAGAGAAAGCCATAAAGACAGAGTTAAATTGCAGGCATTAAAGCAAACAAATGGAACAGGCACTATCCCTAGCTCATTTTCTTGCAAATATTCTCTATACTCAGTTCCAAGGTCAGTCCTTAACCAACTCCTCTTCCTCAGCAGTTATGACATGGGCATCCATAAGTAATGCTTCAGTGCCTACTATAATAAATTCCAATGTTAAGAGTGACTCATTCAAGTAATATATGTTTAATGATGCAGTTTTGAAGAATGCTGCACCAGTGCATTGTAGGAGTCAAGCGATTTGGATTCAAAGGCTGCTGAAGTGATAATCCAGCTTTTAACGGTAGCAACATCTTCTACTGCTGTAAAAAGAGTGTTTCCTTTCTTTGGACTAGTTCATTCTAAACTGAGAAATGAGACCTGAGAAAACAGAAAAATTTGTTTTTCTTTTCCAGATTACAGACAGGAAAAAGATAAAGATAATTGACACTGAATAAGCCTAAATGTTACATTTCTCATGTTGAGTTGGCTGACATAGTCTATTTAACCTTTAGTGTTTTTAAAATAAAAATCAGGTAAAAATAAACTTGATTTCAAAATATCTGAAAAAAATAAATGTTTATTTTTTCAGAACTTTGGAAACCCATATACTTGTGGAAAATTGCCTCCTTACTATTATAGAAGCAAAACTCCACACTAGTGTTTTAGTTCCAGCATCTATCTGGAGATGGTGTTGGTTGTTCTGATAAAGTAAGCTAAGAAAGGTCTCCAAATATTAATGCTGAACCTGGTCACTGGAGGTTCTTTACTTTCTAATGCTGTCATAAATATCATTTCAGTGAGCTTTAGTTAACTCTGAGTTGTACAAAATATGTATTAAGGTTATAGAAAGGAAGAGTGCAATTTTGGGGGATCAGGGAAAAATCATGTGACTACATCAAGTGTGAGCAGTGATTTCAACTATGTTTTAAATCAAGCTGATTTAAACCAAAACCACACTGCAAGAGTGCACAGAAGTAAGCAAAACTTTAAAAAGCAGGATCTGCCAGAAAAGTCTGCAGTACAAGCTCCACTGAAACGTGTGGGCAAAGTTGTGCTCATACACAGGTCCCATTCAGTACAGAACCTTTCAGTGGAATGTGTTCAAGATATGTCCATGCTATTCTTCAGCAGACCATCCTCTGCTGAATTTTCATGATTTTGGATACTGGTCGCAACCCAGGGATGGGCAGCAATCATAAGAAAACATGGCAGGGGGACTTAGGCCAATGGAACAGCTGAGAACACTGCAAAGACGGTGGCAAGTTCAGAGGAAAGAGGGCAAGTGCTGTCATTCATGTGACTACATGATTAGTTTTGCAGGGATTCAACAAGGGATCAGCTAAGTTTGCATGAATATGTATTAGTTTTTTGTAAACTGATAGATGTTAAGTACACATCTTTGGAGTAAAATCTTTGTTTTGATGTTGTTTAGACTGAAAGAAAGTACTTAATAAATTGCACACCCACAGATAAATGTTTACCAAGTCTACTGTTCCTAAGGCTACACTAATGATAGAGGAAAGGACATTTTTCAGGAAAAGTCATACTGTGAAATCATATGTGCTTGTAAATTCAGATTCATGTTACATTTGGGTTTACAGTTGTCTATGCAATCAGTGTTCAGATTATGAGATACATTGCAATCAAAACCTTCAATAAGAATAGCAAATTCTCACCCAGAATTGATTCTCCAAACTGGATTACTGTTAGAATAAGCATGTTATTCATGCCATAAAAGCATTTTCCATTTCCATTTAAAGGGAAGTGTGTGTGTGTGTGTATGTATCTATGGGAATGGCTCACATGACACATCTGCTCTTGAAATTTTCACATGCTATTTGAATGTGATTACACTCCTTTATTGTTTGTGTTATAAAACAAAACCTAGTTTGCTTTCGCTTTTTCTCTTTGAAGTGTTGTTGGTCTATACATTAAACTTTTTAAAATTTCTCACATCTTTGTGCACTGCCTTTAAAAGCACTGATATGTGCACATGAATAGTGCAAAAAGAGCTTGGTGGGCCTTTCTTATTATGCATGAAAGCACCACTGTTTGGGTGCTCTCATGTTACTCCCAGTTCTGTCAATGGGACTTACAGAGGAGAGTTTCCTAATGGATTTTGTCCTTGCTATGGATAACTTACTCCAAGCAAATGTGCTTGGAGTGACAAAAATGGACTGGTTCATCTTTGACAGTTTAGATGAGAATTTCCCTTTCATTTAAGATCTTCTGTATATATGAGTTTTTGCAGATGCACTGTATCAAACTGCATCTTGGCAGCTGTAGCTGGGAATTGCATAATGCTGCATGATGACCTGCATCACCATGTTGTGCACCCATTCCTGATTGGTCGCTTTCATACATCCTGCCTGATAATTAAGTCTAACTTTTGTTTATCAGAAAGGAAGCAGTAGGTTGGGGTGGGGGGGGTGTTCCCAGCTCAGCTTAAATATTGCCACATTCTTGATGAGTTTATCATTACTAGCATCCCACTCCTAAGAGCGTATCTTGTTCTGAAAAGTTTAGCTAATGGCTGAATAAGCAGTGAACTACATTTGGCAAAGCCATCACTCCGCCATGCAAGATTCTTCTGTGCAAATCCCCTTTCCAATATCCCTTGCACAGGCACAGTTCAGTGCAATAAAGTATACTTTGACTTACCAAAACAGAAAAAAAGTCCTTCACACAAGGGCTAACATGGCACAATCCTATTTCTTTAAGAAAGAAAGGGGTTAGAACAAGCCTTAAATGCAAATTGTACCTGCTATGAAGCTTAAACTAGTTCCAAAATTAATAACATATTTGTCAGTCCACAGCATCACTACAAAGGTGAATGTTACAGGTGCATGAGTTTGATAAACAAGCTGACTAATTATGCATTTTAAATATTGCAAACAAAACTGGATTCTGTATGCAGCATAATAATTCTTTTAGGGTACAATCTTAGGCATGTTTAGACACACAGTTATGCATTTCCCAGCATGCACAGCCAGCATCACTTGGCTGGGGCATGCTGGGAGTTGTGGGACCTTTTTCTGTTTATGCCTAGGATTACACCCTACTTATGCAGTTTATCATGATGTTTCTTTGTTTGCCGTTTGAACACTTGCACTAAATGATAAATCAACCAGGAACCACTTCCAACAATGTCATTTAACTAAAAATATGGAGGCTCTGGGGAGGTAGTGTACATGCCTGAAAACACGGAAATTCACGTGTAACAAATATGCCCAGACCACAGCTATGGAGCTGCACAGTCCAAAAATGCCTGCTGTGTTGTCTGCACGTAGCATAATTTTGTTTTTCCACCAAAGCATAGTATGGAGTATGTGAAACATTCCAAAAGGGCGCATTGACCTCCTTCAAGATTACAGCCTCCATGACAAGATTAACCTAATAAGGCTTTTGGATTAGACATCTGATGCTTGCATGAGTTAATTATAGTAACAATGGCAATTTGATATGCATAAAGTCCTTTCTGGCAAGCAAAAGGAATTCATTATTATTTGTTTGAGCCAGTTTAGAGACTTCAGATCCATCATTCCTGAATGGAGCTATGGACTCACTGATTTCAAAGGGATTTCCTTGGAATAAAGTGAAAAGCTTGTGTCTGTACAACTTGACTCATTTCCCCTTACTATCCTAAAATCGCATAGAAAGGTATTCTGAGACTCTCCTCTCCTCTCCTCTCCTCTCCTCTCCTCTCCTCTCCTCTCCAAGGGCTGGGGCTGGGAAGAGCAATGTTAGGAGAAAATCTAACTGTGGGATCCATGATCCATGTTGCTGAGGCAACGTCCTGTAGGAGAGGATTAGGCAACTTGTGGTCCTCCAGATGTCTTGGCAATAAATTCCTGCCAACCCTGGCCAGCACAGCCACTGCTAGGGGACCTGCATGCCAAAATATCTGAAGGCACATCTGCTGCAGGATCTCATTGTACAAAACTCATGTGAGCGATAAGACATAACCAGAGCACTAGTGGTTTCCCTGGCATCTCTTCATGCATTGTGCAGCATGGAAGAACTCTATCACTCTGGCGAGTGGAGGTAAGCATGTCTCTGGCTACCACTTGCTTTGCATCCTCTTGGTCAAGTGATGTTTGGGTGCTGGCACAAAGTTATGGTAGTGTCCAAAACTGCACCAGGGATACAATGTTTCTGAGAATTAAAGCAATGCAGCTGCCTCAATCCCTCTTGCCAAGGATAGGATTGCACTTCAGACCCAAGGGTCAACCTGAGTGGCCTTCAGTTTAAGGCGAACCATAGGATTAGGCTACAAGGTAGCTTTCCATATTAAAAAAAGGTAAAGGTTTCCCCATGACATTAAAGTCCAGGGGGCAGTGTCTGACACTGGTGGGGGGGGGGTGCTCATCTCTATTTCCTAGCCGAGGGAGCCAGCGTTTGCCCGCAGACAGTCTCTGTGGTCATGTGGCCAGCATGACTAAACACCGAAGTGCACGGAACACCATTACCTTCTCACTGAAGTGGTACCTTTTTATCTACTTGCATTTATATGCTTTCGAACTGCAAGGTTGGCAGGAGCTGGGACAGAATACGGGAGCTCACGGATTCGAACTGTCGACCTTTCGATCAACCAGCCCAGTAGCTCAGCAGTTTAACCCACTGTGCCACTGCATCCCTAGCTTTACACATTACAAAATGCAATTAAAAACAGATACGCAAGTACATGTGTGTGTGTATGTTTTCCATTGTATATTGTATCATCATCAACATAATCACATTGCATTGCATCACATTTATATGCCACCTTTTTTCCTCTTGTGAGAAACCCAGGACAGCTTACATGGCTCCATTTTGTTCTCGCAACAACAACCCTGTGAAGTAGGTTGGGTTGAGAGTCTGTGACTGGTCCAGAGCCACCCAGTGAACTCCAAGGCCAAGTGGGACTAGAACCTAGGTCTTTCTTCCTGGTCCCCAGCCCAGCATTCAGTCCACCACGCCACACTGGCTATTGTGAAAGTGCAAAGCAGCTTTCTGGGCTGATCTCCCTGTGCAGCAGCCTCATCACATTCTCCACGTGTGGTCATAGTTCAGCATGTATTTGCCTGCCTTTGCATGGAGGAAACTGCTAATGACCTGAAGAGGCCTGTGCATGTGGGTATGTGAGATCACCATAGCTCAGCCCCTCTTCAAGCTGCTGTAATCATAGGAATTTCAGGATGTTCATACTTCTGGCTCAGTAGTTCCTCCTTTAAATGCAGGCCACATGTAAGATTTTGCAACCACATGTAAACGCATGCTTATAACTAGGATAGGTACCATGGGCAGGTTGCATTGATGGGCTTTGCATGGCATAACAAGCCACAGTGGGGTTTGCATGGCACAACAAGCCACAGTGGTTTTTTATTGTTGTTTGCCTGTTGTGTTATCTAAACCCAGTCTTGGTATTTCGCCATGGGTGACCAGGCAGTTCTGACAGTCCAGTGGACAGAATCATCCCAGGTCATCTAAGGCCGCTAGATTAAATGCAGGTGTGATTCATTTGACTCTAGTTCAGCAAGGCACTGGCTGATGTACTAACCTCACTTCAATGAGCGGACCTGGCTTTAAGCCAGAGAGACTAAAAAAGACTTAGATCCAAATGCTGTAGATTTCCTGCCATTTAACTTTAGCTGTTTCAATGAAGATTCACACATAAAATTAGTCTACTGAGGTTTAAAGCTCTTCTGGGAGAACCATCCTTCTTTTTTACACAAACTGTATTATCAGCCTTGGCATTATCCTATCCCTTTACCTTCAGAAAAATAAAGATGACATGGTGCTGTGGTAAGAGATTTGCTTGCAAAAACTGAATTGCCACGTGTCAGAAAGCCTCTGTGGAAAAAGAGCAAACAATGGCATTCCTCTGATTGCATCTGCTGTAGGTTCTGCTCTCCCAAAGTTTATTTTGCTGTGAATCCAAGGCTGTGCACTTGACGCATCTGTGAAACCATCATTTCTTGATGGTCTCTTGCTGTTTGTAAAAACAGATGTAAATTATGACATTTCCATTTGTACAGCTTTGGAATGCTAATAGTACAAGAGGAAAAATGGGAAGACTATGAAGATCATTCTAAGCTTTTAATTGCAAGAAGCTATTCATTGCATGAATAATTCAAGTTTTTGGTTTTGATTTTATCTCTTTAAGGGTATACCTAATTTTTAGATATTGTTGCTTAGTCGCGGATGTATTGAAGATACCTTCCATTAAGTTGGGTGGAGAGAAATGCAGCTTTCTTTGGGGAAAATTCCACAGCCATGGCTCACACCCAGTTTTAACTGTGCTTTTTTCATTGCTGGAAAGAAACATGCCTGCAATTACAAAGGTGTTAATTTCAGCATTGCCTGCTTTTTTTTTTTTCTTTTATTAGATTGGCATGAACATTTCACACTCAAGTGTGTGCTGTAATTGAAACAAACTGCAACACCTACTACTAAAAAAATGCCCTTCTTTGTAGACATTGCATGTCACCTCCATTTAAAATTCCCTAGCCACACTTCTGCCTCCCAAGCTGCCTTTGAAGGCAAATTTATGTGTTTGGAGGACAATCTGAATGCATTGGGAGCACAGTGGGAGACCGTAAACAATTGGAAACCCAACAAGACCAAGCTTTGGCATCCTTGGGTGGCAATCTAGAGAGAGAGAAAATACCTTTTTTAAAAAAAGTTGGCAGTCTACATGACAGAAACAACCCAGCATTTCCAAAATATTATATTAAAGAAGAATACATAAAACAGGATCCAGGATCTGAGATTAATTGGAAAGTTTCCTTGCAGATTGTTCTTACGTTTTATGCCTCAGAATGAAACTTAGCAACTTTGACAAGGCCAAATCCCTCAGTGGGTGTATTGTGTGGTGGCCAGAGTGACTGCATGAGGAAGCAAATACAAGAGCCAAAGGCCTGTTCAGTCTGCCTCTTCAAGGGCTGGCCGGACTCAAGTGAAAGGAACTCAACTCATAAGGTGTGTGTCCTCTTTTACCAAGAACAATGCTGAATTTTCAAGGCATCTCCTAGTTGAAGGGCTCTCCAGTCCAATTTAGAGTTAAAGAACCTACAGAAAGGAGCGCTGTACCTTGTAGTTGGACCATCAACAACACAAGGACAGTGGACTCAGCAAAGCATGCAATTCACCTAGTGACAGTCTTCCACAATATGGTGAAATGTACTTTATTTCTGTTCAAATAATAATAATGTCCCAATTTCTGTCTAGGTCTGTAAATTAATATATGTCAATTGTACATGCATTGGTGTCATCATTCATCCTCTTTCTTAGAGATTCAGATGTGGCCGAGCTACTTCATATATGCCAGTAATGGAAGGTCTTCTGTTTTGTCAGTGCTCCAGTTCTATCACCACTCTCACATCTTGGAAGATATGCATTTATCCCTCATAAGAAGCTATATTCTGGTCTGCCCAGTGTGTGGGCATTGTTTAAATCAATTAAGCAATCCTACGTACTTGGTATGCATACCTAGTACTTTAGACATTCCTTTTCCTTTAAGCAAAGGTAAGTGCTTTAATTGTTATGTATAGGTAACATTGCAAAAAATATTTTCAAGTTTGTAAAAAAATTCAGTATATATTTCTAAAAACCTAGCTGCCTTATGTTTCTTGCAAAAGGAAGAACAGTGGGGAATAAATGTAAAGTAGTGATAACAGCATGGCTTTGGACCTTCCTCAGCTACCCAGCAACCCTGGAATCCATGATCCTGAACCATCCCAAGATGTCCCTCTAGAAGAGTTATGTGTTTAGTTTCACCAAGAATAGTTAACAGGAAACTCATAGTTCTACCATCAGGTCAGTCTATTGCTTGACACAGAAATGGAAGGCATCAGAGTAGGGAATGGGTTGCATATGAGATGGTCAATTTCTCAACATTCTATCCATTACTTCCAATAATCTGTTACACTATAGAGACTAATAAGCAGAACCAAGGATGGAACAACACATCTGGAATATCTGAACAATTATTTTCTTCTTTCCTACCCAAGGTCCTTGAGCAAGTGGGCATGACCAGATCTAGGTATTCTTGGATGAAACTGATTTGCTGGATCCATTGCAGTTGTAGTTCAGGCCAAATTTTGATAGGAAGGAGATTTAGCTCAATGGCCAAGGATCTATTTTTGATGCAAAAAGTCCCAGATATGAACCTCAGTATCTCCAAGAAGTCACACTGCCAATAAAGGCACACAACTTGAGGGTACTCATGGATCCATCTGTGTCATCAGAGATAAAGGAGGCACCAAGTACCTTCTACCAACTTCAGCTGGAAACCCAGTTTTGATGCTATCTAGATGTAGATAGCCTAGCATCCACGGTGTACGCATCGGTAATCTTTAGGTTGTTTCTATTATGTGTTCTTTGCTTGTTTAGTGGTAGTTTGCTTTTATTCATATTATAGTGCTATACAAGTTTTGCTCCATTTTTCTCTCTGGTCTTCCTTACAATTCACAAGAACTCACAACCATATTTCCTTCTATTATAATACAGGTGTTTCCATTTGTGGAGCAGTTACCACAGTTAAGCAGGGGGCATGCTGCAATTTGCTAAGAATATATCCTTTAAACTGGATTCACAGTGGTTCATGGGAATTCATCCTGACACATCTTTGGTTGTAGTTTCATGAAAATTAAATAGTGACTACTTTTCTGTGAATAAAATAAACACTTGTTTTGAGAAAGGGGCCGTTTTAATATATGCTTTCATATAGCAGATCTGGTATGTTTCCATCCCCCAACATTACTGATATATGGACTTGGTTTTCATATTTTTAAGGTTTCTTTTGGATTTGATCTAATAAATGGTAAAGAAAACATTCAAATTTCCAGTGAAATTTGCTACTTATATTAAAAAGATAGATATAGGAATTATGCCTCATGTTAAATTACCTTCAGCATAAAAAAACACTTTGGTGGATTCAAAAACCAACGCGGAAGAACCTGAGAAAAATATGAATTAATGAGTACCACATTTCTGCAATACACATTTCTGCAATACAATGTTTTTGACTACTATAGGCCTATAAATAAAATATGCTGTGTGCATACTTGACACCCTCCAACTGCATAACATTAACATAAGTAGACACAGATTTCTAAGCCTTTTTATATAAAATGTGGTTAGTTCCCGCTTTCTGAACTATGTTAATGAACGCCAGAGAGACTATGGGGTGCGTTTTAAGTTTTTGTTTACCCCATCAGACACATGCTGGGAGAGCCATTAGTGCCGTTCCCATGGCAAAGTGGTTGCCACATGTACTTAAAAGGTCCACAATTGAACAATTAATCACATTTTTAAAAATTATTTGCTTTCACACATTGAACACAATAGGCCTTTGTTATATTTAATAGCTTTGGCTTGAAAGCAATGCACTAGCCACAAAAACACTGTAATGGCATACCTTTGGCCACAATAAATTGCTACATTTTTAATATGTCTGGACTGTAACAGACTCTTGATTATCTTTGCTCAAGCAAGGCTTTTGCTTGCTATTTGTGCTACGTGTGAATGTTCTTAATGCAGGATAGAAAAGCAAGAGGGGGGAACCAAAGATATGATATTTTGCATGTGATTGTTTACAATTGTTATCTACTATTATTCCACAAAAAATTCTCAAAACTGACCAACATAGCAAAACTGAGTACTGTAAGCTTTCTGGTGCAAAACATGGCATTTGTTATCACCCTCGTCCTTAAGGATCCATACAGGTTGCCAATTCTGGGCCCAATTCAAGATGTTTATCTTGCAATATCAAGCCCATTATAACCTTAGTCCTACAAGTCCAAAAGAGTACCTCTTAGGCCAGCTTGGGTGCTAAGATTAGCAGGAAGACCCTCTTATCAATACCACTGCCCTCACTAATTCACGGGGTGGAAGGGAATAAAAAGGGCTTTTCCATGGTAGCCCTAAAATGGTGGAATTCCTCTCCCTCCTGGTGCACTTTTTTTGTATACATTAAATCAGCAAGTCAAGATAAACCTCGTTATCTAGGTCTTTGGAAGTGGACGACAGATACCACACTGTGTTTTATCATTCCTGCATCAAAGCTGTCTATAGAACTGGTGTTTTGAATTCTGATGTGAACTGGTGTTTTGACCATGTAGTTTGGTTTTGTTTGTATCGTTGTATCGGTTGTGGGTTATAAAATTTAAGAGAGACATATAAATAAATAATAAAATGCCTTCACTCTAAAGGTTTCACTTCAGTTTATATTCTGCTCTTTTTCTTTGACAAAATGGCTTAGATCCACATTTAGTTAGACATGGAGTTGAAAGTCTCTCTGACTTCAGTGCATGAACCCTAAGTTTTGACCAACCTGAAGTTTTGCAAGCCTTGTTGGGCAGTTAGTATCATACAATCACTATCATTTGATGCTCAACCGGAACAAATGTTGGAGTTGCTGGAGACAGAATGGCACTCTTCAACACTCTTGCTCTTATCTCAGTGTGATCATTCGGAAATAGCTCCTATCCAACCCCAAAATGGATCACAAAACTAGGGATGGATGTGAATTTTATTTTGTAAAACTTTTCCAAAATTCACACATTTCTTCATATTTCAAACAGAGAGATTTTTAGAATTGCAAGGTAGGAGAACCTGAAAGAGTCTTGCAGCTCCGAGAGTCTGCAAACGTGTGCCTTAAAAGCTTGGATTTGAATCTAACCATGTATCCAAATGTGACATTGCTTAATTAGGGATGCCACTTCTTTTTCATGGCAGGGGACTGCTCACCACCACCAGCCTGAGGACAACTGAAGGAGGTACTGAGGGTAACTACTCAGAGGAGGGCCTTCTCTGCGGTGGCGCCCAGATTATGGAGTATGCTTCCCCAGAGAGGTCCACCTGGCACTGACTCACTACTCTTTTCGGCGCCAGGTAAAGACCTTTTTATTTACCCATCATTTCAATAATTAAATTAATATTTTTAATAAGATAATAACAATATTTTACGGTCGCATTTTCTTTCTTCTTCTTTCCCTTCTTTTCTTCTTTTAATCTGGATTAATTGTTACGGTTGAATGTTTTAATGTTTATTATTGAATATTTTAGTTGTATTTTATGAGTATTTATTGTTGTAAGTTGTCCTGAGGCTTAGTGGCGATGTGACTGGCCAAGGTAATGGGCTGGATGAGGGCCAACAAACTGAGATATTATGGGTCTCTCCTTGGTGGAAATGCCCATAGCTACTGAATTCATCCATTGTGGACAAGCAGGGATTTCATTCTAGTTTGTTTTTTATCAAAATGCATCAACATTCACCAACTTCTTCATATTTGGCATGGAAGGAATTTGATATTTTAAAAATGTGAATGTAGGAGAAAGCAGACATTTGTCAGACCAGACATCTGGCCTGGTTAACACAAGAATGTAGCCAAAGCATAGATTTTACATTTTTTAATAGATCAATTTAAACACAAACCAAATTAAGCATCAGTTGGTAAAATGTCCATCACTTTTACTGGTTGCTTTTTCTATATATCCCAATCACACATCTCCAAGAGTAACTCTTTTTTTCTCTGTCTTTATGACAACTCAGATTTAGTAGGTTCTGGATTCTCTGTCTTTCCATTGTTTGGTTGACAAATTCACATTATTATGAATCACTTAACATTTCTCAATCAAGCTAAGCAATACGACTTAATTGTTCTTCCCCTTATCAGTTCATTTTGTTGCCATTATTGTCATCATTTTCCTTCATAGATTGGAGCTGAGGAATCTTTTTGTTCTCCTTGGGCCCATGTGTGGATGGTGGGGGTGGATAAGGCAGGCTTAATTATTCTTTCCCACTGCACATTAATAAAGGTCTTAGAATGTGGGCAAAACTAGAAAACTGAGCTTAGCTGGATGTAATACCATTGATACAAAGGAAATTGGCAGATAAAAGGGTTTGAGGGACTCTAGGCCCAAGGGGGCACCTGACAGACACGGAGGGTCCAATTCTATGCCAGCATCCATGCATGGATTGTTCACAGCTTTCAAACAGGTCCTATGAAATGTTCTTTAACTTTTCCTTTCATTCAGGTACCTCTTTTTCAATCTATGTCCTTTGCAAAATGTTTCTTCCTTGCCTCTGGGATCCCTATCCATTACATTTTCTGCCCTATGTAAGATTTTAATTCCAGCCAAATTGACAACCCTGGAAGTGGAGGAAGAATATGGTGTTGTGTTTCATCTCCCCTACATCAAAGATGTCTACAGAACTGATGATTTGGATTCTGATGTGAAATGGGGTTTTGGTGGTGTAAGATTTTGTTTTGTTTTGTTGTATCCATAGATGGGCTACAAAATAGAAATAAGAAATATAAAGATTTATTTATTTATTTATTTATTTCCATTTCTATGTTACCCCGTAACCTGAAGATTCTCTGGGCAGCTTGCAAATGCTAAAACTGCATAGAATACATAGAATACAATAAAAACAATTAATAAACAGATAAAATAGATAAAACAATACAATGATAAACATTTCATAATAAAATATAGCCACACACTCCATAATAAATATAACCAATAAATTAACCAATGATTAAATTAAAATAAGTAAACAATAACAAAATATAAAAGTATTAAATTCAATTAAATTGTTAAATTAACCAAATATTTGTTTAAATAAAAAAGTTTTCATCTGGCGCCTAAAAGAAAGAAGAGTTGTTGTCAGCCATGTACAGTATCCCTGCATATAAATTCTAGCCAAATTGACAACTTTCCCTTCCATTGCAGAACTTTCCCTGGACTGTAAACTGTTAATTTCCGGAGTAACCAAACATACTGAGCCATGACTCCAATTCAGCCAATCAGAATCAGATTTGATGGCATTTGATTGGTCAGAATAGGCCTTCAGTGTGCAGTTCTTTTACAGAGAAGAATTCAAGTATTTCTGGGAACTCACATTTCCTTCTCCAGTATTCTGTGCATTTATCAATGGTTCTGGATCTCCTGGCCAATTTTAGTGATACTTTGTTTAGCAAAACCACACATTTTGATTACTCAAATGCATAGCTGTCAGCATTTTCAAAACTGGGAGAAGTGGAAATTATATAAACTCCATTTAAACTCCCCAAAGGCCAACATGCCCCCTGCCAAATCCAGTTATGCTTGTGAAAATACCAATTATTACATGCCTGAATTACAATTTTTTATCACACCATAAGCCAACTGATGTATCAGTGGAATCAATTTGGCAAAGCTTTCATAAACAGAAAAAGGAAAGCAAGAATTCAAAGTGTAGTAGCTTTTAGCATTTCTTCTAGCCAAATTGTTTCCTGTCCTAGAATATATATATATTGAAAGCAACAGCAGCATCTACAATTATATTTGTGTCGATTTAATACTATTGTGTTGGTAACATAAAAAGTAATAGCCATATTGATTTTTTCCTTGAGTCATCACCATGATCTTGATTAAAGCCAGTGTGGTGTAGTAGTTAAGATTCTTGGACTGGGAGTCAGAAGATCTGAGTTCTAGTCCCCATTCAACCATGAAGCTCATTAATTGGCTTTGGATCCATTACTGACTCTTAGCCTAATCCATCTCACAAGTTGTTATAAAGACACAATGGAGAAGAGAAGGATCAGGTAAGAAATCTTGTGGAATATGGATATAATAATAAATATATGAATAAGTATGTAAATGCATTAAATTTGACAAAAACATAACTATGATTGTGTGCTGTTTGCTTTCTGGCATTTATACATATGCTATGACTTGCATCAGGGGTCTCAAACTCAACTTACCTGGGGGCCACTGGAAGTAGAGTCTGGGTGAGGCTGGGCGCATCAAGTATTCCACCACCACGGTGGTGGTGGGCTGCTCATCCCACGTCGCTCCCGGAGGCCGGCCCGGGCGCCACTGGCGCTTTGAAGGCCGCAGGGCCCCTCCCCCATGCCCCACCCGTCCCGGCAATTGGCCTGCAGGCCACGAGTTTGAGACCCCTGACTTACATGTTTTTTATCAAAAGAGCAACTCTTGAGTTTAACTGTAGGTATCATCAGGTTGTATCTCCAGGCAGTAGGTAGCCACTTAACTATAGACAACCCTATTGTATTAACAACTCCAGGCCAACAAAGAATGGTGACTTCTGCCCTGATCTTAGAACAGACCGTCTTATGCCCTCCTTTATTGTCTAAAGCAAAACTAAAATTCTACTTGCTTTAAGAGAGGTCTGTGGATTATCTGGCCCATAGATATGGCTTATGAAAGTTCCTTTGCCAGACTGCAAGATTCTTCCCTAGGTTCCATCTCTCCTAGTAGGGAAAAGCTATCAGCAAAGGTTGAGAGAGAAGAGCTTTTCTTTGGCAAACAGTGAAAAAGCCTCCTTTTATCAGCACTCAAGGGAGAAAAGTTGCTGATCAGAGATAAAAGCATTTCTCCGCAGAACAGAAGGCATAGACCATGGCAAGAAAGCTTACAGGGGAAGAAAGATAGGAGAATGGGATTCTGCTGATCATGGACAAGCATCAGAATTTCTGAATACTCTTTCAGTGTCCTGCAGCTTCTGAAAGAACATCTTTCTAGTTCTGGAGGTAGGAAACCTAAAAATCTATAATTAGGCATACAGCTATAACACCAGGAAAATTAATTTAGTTTGAGTAAAATCCAACAAGAGTACAGTCTTTTAGGGTCATAAGCAAGGAGTATGCAAGGAAGTTATTCTTGTTGCTAAGTCCCATACTTTGCCTTTTGTTTTTCTTTTCAGAGATAAGACTACACTAGAGGCTGCAGGCAGATGCATCAGGTACTCAAAAACTTGATAATGGTGTTTAAAAAAAAACATGGAGTGTGAGGGATTGTGAATACTAGGAAAACACAGTAGGGGTTATTGAAACTCCCCAAACAACATGGTCCTGATCTGAATTGGGGCCATGTGAGCACACACAGGAGTAAACATGCTGCATAATTATTATAAAATGGAATATAAGTTCTATTGTTAAAGCCAAGCAGGTCTGGTCCTGGATGGCAGACTGCCTTGGGACCATAGTTTAGCTTCTCAGACTCAACTCTGTACGCAAACAGTAAGGTATGTAGAATATTTGCAGTTGAAGTAATACATAGAAGTCCTATTGCAAAGAAAGCAATCAGAATATTCTACCCAAACCGAAAGTCTGCTAGCACAGAAGCCCACACAGAATATCAAGTATTAGGGCTAATGGCATGCCATCTGCCTGTATGAAATTGGTTTAATTTTACACTGATTGCTTCCTTCTAGGCATGGTCTCCAATGCGATAGACAGCAACTGGCTTTGTTTATGATGGGCCTCATCTATGTTCACCCGTTTATTTGCATTTGACAGCAGGACATCAGCTCAACTGATTAACAATTGAGTTTGCTTTGTTTGTATTATGTTTGGGTTCTTTTATTGCCCTTTAGTAATAATGCCATAAAGAAAGCATCCTGTTGCTTTTTCTATTTATTTTATTAAACCTCCTCCCTTCAGGGTATTTGGCTGTTGTCATGTAGGTTTCTCTTTAATATCCCAACTTTACTTCATACTCATTCATTTCCTCTGTCCTTAACTGTTCCTCAATAAACGAAGCAAGCTACATCTTTATTGGAAGGTGCTTGCAATATTTGTGGTACACTTCAGTTCTTTAAGAGGGAATGGGTTTTAGTTCATTTGCAATTACAAAAGATCCCTGAACTTACATGCTGCGGAGATCAAATTGCTCCCCAATATTATATGTTCCTCAGTATACACCATTTGTATATGGTGAAGAGGCAAAATAGACAGTACTTTAAATTTGTGTCTAGACACTCTGTTACAGTAGGTTCAGGGAAACTGATTTGGATCGCAGCACGAATGTGTGTGTGGGTAGGGAGGCTTTCTAAGATTCAAACTGGGGCCCTAAAATTTAAGGGGCTAGTAAAAAGATGTTGCTGCTAGACAGAGATTTCAAGTAATGTCAAGTTTTATTCAATCTTTTTCAGTTAAAGAGAAAACCTAAAGACGAATGCTATAAATTCAGTGAGCCCAAATTAATTTGGACCTCCACCAACTCCCAGTGCCAGGGGTGTTTTCATGTGTAGTAATGAACACTTCATAGTGAATGTCTCTCTGCAAGTATGGTGTGGAGAGCCAGTGTGGTGTAGTGGTGAAGAGCCTGGGACTCAGAGGATCCGGGTTCTAGTCCCCGCTCAGCCATGGAGCCAGCTGCGTGACTTTGGGCCAGTCACAGACTCTCAGCCCAACCTACCTCACAGGGTTGTTGTTGTGGGGATAAGATGGAGGAGGAGAGATGATGTAAGCTGCCTTGAGCCCTTTCTAGGAAAAAGGCAGGATATAAATCGCAATATATATATAAAATTATTATTATTATTATTATTATTATTATTATTATAAGAACATTTCTATGCCACCCCTTGCCGAAGCCTCGGGGCGGCTTACAACACAATAAAATACAATACAATATAAAAATAACAATATAAAATTAAAATTAATAATATAAAATAAATAAAAAATATAAACGATATAAAAGAAGTTATAAAAGAAAAGTTATAAAAGAAAAGAAAAGAAGTCACCCTGGCCAGATAAATAAGTGAATATTGTTAACAATTAAATAAGTAAATATTGTTAACAAGTATCATGGATCTTAGAAAGAAATAACTGGTTTAGGTTGGTGTTCCATTCCTACCACCTACAGCTAGAAGATAGAGGGCAGGAGAAACTGTAAGAAACCTGTTGCTTGTGATTTTAAAAACTTAGGAGTCTGTTAGAAAAACAGAAAGGGATGAAGCATGTTGAGGAAAACACTTTTAGGATCTGTTAATCATTTCTTATAACCTGAAGAGAAAATCTCTTAGAGATGGTACCTTTGGACTAGAGTATAAAATGGAGTATAAAATGAAATGAACTAGATTTTTGAAACTACATCTTCTCCTAGATATATGACTGACTATGCTCTATGTATCATCTAGCAAACTAAGAGCAAGGTCTGTTGCCTTAATATGCTGTATTTGGACTGTTGTAATTCTGGTGCACCAAACCAGGTGTAGGAATCTAGCAATGCATTAAAATTAAGAAGTCCTAAAACATATGGATTTTTATTATAAAACATATTTCCCTTCAATATCATTCATAAAGGTTTTATTTTGAATTATTATTTTAGTGATTGTACGGTTGTTGTTCTTTTACTAGTTTGACTTCTGGAATGTATTCTATGGGGTATTCATCTCATACCCTATTCTCTTTAGAAGCTACACAAAGCCAATGTTTCTTCTGTGCCAGAAGTTGTTCTTATAACCACATTTTTCCAGAATGAAATCATAAAATGTTAGAATTATTACGCTAGAGTTTCTTATAATAGTGTAGTGCAGAGCAACTTTACTGCTTACAAATCTGTACCAATAGTGCTTCCCTTTATGTATTTCCATACCTAAATTGCTGGAAATAATTTTATTACCTTATTTCAGAGACCTACCATATTGGCATCTCCATATTTCCACATCCACTAAATGCTAAATGAGATGTAAAAACAAACCATCCAAAATAATCAGCTCCACTACCAATTTTGATTCATCTGCTATACATCCTGAAGTGTTTACAATGCTCACCTTCCCTTTTCTTTCTTAGCAAGTTGTTTTGCACAGTTCTGCTCTTATGACTTTTCTTTGCACAAAACAAAAGATTTTGTCAAATACCAAAGGTCTCATTCTAGGTCATCAAGGTAGGTTATAGTCATCAGGGTTCAACAATAGCACAAGACTTGTTAGGGCTCAGTTTGCACTACACAGTGAACAGCAGAGGTTCATTAGTGCCAAAATCGAATGGTCTATAAGATTAGTACACACTGGTTCCCTTTATGTGATGGAAGAAGCTTTCTCCAACAGAAGATGGAAGCTCCTTCCATGCCTGTAGGTGAAAACCTTCAGATCCAGGATTCTGACTAAATATATACTCCATCTATTTTAAAATTCACTGTTCCTTCCTCCTAGTTCCTTCCAAGATTGCTACTGATTACCCTCAAGTCATTTCTTAACCAATACAATAAAAAAATATATTACCATGATCATCAAATCAAAGATTTAGTTGGTTGCTTCTCTGGTTTGCAGCTTCCTGTGTTCTTATATTGCTTTTTTCTTTATGAAAGCAGAAAGATCCTAAGCAGAAAATTCTGTACTAATACAATTCATGCTTTAGTACAGATTTTCCTCTAATACATTGCTGCCTAAAAATTGTCAGGTTAATTTTCCTGTGTGATAGATTCCACCTGCTGTATGCCCCTCCTTGTGTTTGAGGGGAATCCACTTGCCACTGAAGGATGGGAGAACGTAACAGAGAGATGCATCACTCTTTTAAGTATAAAGGGGAGCGTAACATTCTGGCCATTCTTACCCATCTTTCTCTTGCTATATTAAACCTTAATAGAAAAAGTAACCTAGCACAATTCAATTTCAGTTTCATTTAGTAGTCCATGTAGGGATGGATTAGTTGCTTTTCTTAGGAACACAAACTAAAGTGATGCATTTTAGGAAGGAAGCACTGGATAGTTTTATGGACACTGTACAATAGAAATAGCTACCCCATGCATGTACTAGACTGGTTTTATGGATCTGTTCTGCAATTGTTTCTACCAGAAACTTGAAATTATAATCAATGGGTTGTATTTTGCTAGCCCTTCAATAAATAACATGAATAAATTCTTCCTAAAGAATCAGTGAGTCACAAAACAACTTGAACCAATGCCATCAATCAATCTTATATATCCAGCCTGTAAGCTGTTTAAATAGAGCAAACATGTGGTAATCATTTACAAGGAAAATCCTTTGGAAAACTTTGTACAATGTTCCTTAAATAACAGCTAATCTTTGACATAATCCAATGGGGAGGGAAGGAGTGAGAGGAAGGGAAATTTGTTCCCTCCCACTGATTATAAAACACTGGGTTTACATTAGTGCCCAACTCATCAGAATTTGTCTTTCTCAGTCTACAACTTTACAGATCCACAGTTTTCACTGTTGGTCCAGTTAATTCATCAGAGATCTGTGATATAAATGAACCACAATTAAAGTTATCATGTTGCCAGAAACACAGATACTGAAAGAGTATTTACAGATCACTTTTTCTCCTTACCCTGTAATATGTCATCTGCTAAGCCTCCATCTGGCTTTAGCAAGGCTGTGTTCACATGAACAGTTACTTTCACCTGAACAGGCCCTTCATGTATACGAATTCCTGTCCTCTTCTCACTGCCAGCCCTTGACCAAAAGTACTTCCTCCAGAGTACTGTAAAAAAATTCCCTTTTGGCTGAGATCATGTTGGTACATGATGGTTCTGCACAGATGCTATCAATGCAGTCATGCAGGAGCTCAGAAAAAGCACAGAGTAGTTTGGAGCCAGAGGAGCCCAGCCATAGGCAGAAAAGTCCTTCTAATCATGTCAGGGCTATTACCCACTCAGCAGAAGAACTTTGCACAAGAGAAACAAACTGAAATCCAGAGAAGTTCTTTCATTTGCACATGTTCTTCCCATTTGCACAAGACCATTTGCTATTTTCCGCCTCTGGATTCCATATCTTATTTATTTATGATTCAGTTTATAGCTTAAATACCTTACACATGCTCAGAGCAAGCCCTAATGGCTCGGCTGTATGTCGTTTCCTATTACAAAGCTATCTTACTGCTTGCAAGCAGAGCCGCTGCTAATTCCCAAACCCCTCGTTCAAAGCAAGCCCTCCTTTGGAGTGGTGATTATTTGCGGTCTATCCAATACGTCCTGCTTTTCAATGGGAAATGGCTTGTGGTCCAACCAGCAGGGCTTTCTTTACCAGGAGAAGCTGGGTGAACCCCAGATATGAAAATGCATAATCCCTTCTTACAGAGTAATATAGCCCCAGGCACTTGGTTATGGAATGACTTTGGCTAGCCTTCAAGCAATACTTTGCAGAAGAACACTCATGGATGAAGCAGAGGTTCAGAACCACTTTCCAAAATTTGGTGGGAATATGCCAGTGTTGGATGGGGATTCAGGCAAAAGAGACAGAGCCAAAAGTAATGAGTGGAGTCCAAAAGACCAGCACAATTTAGCTTAAAGCTCTTACTGCCAGTAAGTAAGCCTTAGAGCAGGCATTTCAAAGTTTCAGAAGGCAGGAAACCACCTGATGGTTAAGGGAATGGGGCAGGGCCACAAAATGGGATGCAATTGTTTTGGGAATGCCAGAGCATTAGATTGCTCCCCCCAGCAGGCTGCATTTGAGGTTCTGCATCTCTGAAACAGTCTTCTACTCATGCTTCTTAGGACTAAACCTACCTGTTTCAGCGTACTGAGAATCTTAGTTTCCTGGGCTTCTTGTCATACATAAATGCATGTCTATCTTTTACAGCTGTCAAAATGAGATGTCTGGGCAATTCCTGTTGAAATTTCTGAAGTTAGAGGGGTGGTTGAATCCCCAGTGACCTTGCCTGAATATTGACTGCTGGAATCATACATATATTGAATCCTGTATACATTAAATGATGTTGAGCAACTGGGGGACATGTTGGATGTTACATTTTTCCTTGGGAAAAAAAGTGGTAACAATGAACCATTCTCCTTTTCTAAGCCAACATATTACTATTCTCTATGGTTTGCTTTCAAAACAAAGCCAAGAGTTTGAATACAAAATAGACATTTCTACAAAATGCATAAATATAGAGAGACGTGAGACACTGAGGATACACAGGATAAAGCAGAGTTGTATCAAAGCTTTGCTATGCTCCTCTGATTAACTAACCTACCCCATTCATTCCAATGAAAGTATTCTAAGTATGACTTGGTCTGGATAAACACCTGTTACTTAAGGAGTCATGCCATTTGCTATTGAACGGTGATCTTAACTTCTGAAACTTAGTAGTGAAAGATTTCTTGTGCTTTCCTCAGCATTTGTGACTTGGATAAATCCTATTATTACTGGAATTCTGAAGCTGAATCCCCTGGCTATTTTAGTTCTTATTTGTTTCTGAAAACATCAACCCAATCCTGATGGAGGAAGCATGAAAGGCTTATAGACTAGCTTTGAGATTCTATACATCCCAGGTCCAACAAGGACAATGGCTGCTGTATAACGAGGATGACATGTACACCAAAGTTTAGGAACAGCCATCTTGTGGGCCATGGATGGTGCAGCAACTGACAAGAGCTTTTCCCTGCAAGGGGGAGTAGGGTGGGCACTGGGGAAGAAGCAGCTGGTGATTCAGCTCCTCGTACTTCTGAAAAGACATGCAGAAAAATTGTCTGGCTTACTTCTGAGCAGGCTTAAAATCAATAATAATCAGTCAAAACCCACTCCAGGGGGTTTTGTGCACCAAAGTGCACTAAAGCTCGGTGGATCCTGACCCTCCTGAAGCTCTGCCCAAAGCCTTGAAGTCAAAGCCAAGGGCTGATTGGAGCTGGTTCCACTGGGGTACCCTGGCAGCAGCTTGCAAGAGGTTCGAAATGATGGTCTCCAGAGAAGAGAAACGTGAGCAGTGAGCAAAGCTGGCAGCCACAGCCTAAGGGGACTCTAATGTGGCAATGACCAAAGGTTCCACTTGTCCCGCATCTTTCCTGAGTAAATGGGTATAAGTGTGTGAGTGAACAGATGGCAGTTGCATTCCCGTCAGGCTTGATTCTGTTGTGCCCACTGATGGTATGCAGACCCCAACAGATTTCCACAGAGACAATAAGGCCCTTAAGCTGAAAAGCTTCCCCACCCCTGTCCCAAACAAAACTAACAAACTCTGCCATTAAAAAACGGTGCAGGTTTTGAAATGGGATCTAAATTTGCTGAAGTTATAGAAAGTTTCAGAAGTTCATAATTAACACACAGTGGAAGAATGGATTACTCCACCAGTTCCACCATGACACTCTTGGCATCACACTGAAAACACCTACACAATTGTTGCTTTGCTGTGTAGAAGAACTTAGAGAGAGTGCTTGGAAACACGTTTGTCTGTCACAGCTAATAATTCACTCGATATCTACCCTTCCAGAATTGCAGCTTTTCCAAATTCAGCCTGCAATGTGTGACAAAGCAGCTGATGAATGGTAATAGTAAGCAGAAGTGGTAATGAGTCTAGGGATCCAGGGGACCTTACCTGCCTTCTGTGGCAGAGAAATTTATGGAGATAACATGACAGGCTAATATATTTTTACAACCTAAACAAGATATTTTATGCCAGCTCTGGGACCCGCACCTAGTTTATCAATGAAACTTCCAAGACCTTTATCCCAAAGGGTGATTTTCAGTATTTCTCACACAAATATAATTACCAATGAGATGAAGGTAATAAGGTCATGAGGAAAAGTATTGTCAGGTTCAAGCTTTTGGTTCAGCCCCTTCAGTAGCAGTCAGCCTGGAACAAAGATTATCTGCAGGACTCAAATTATATCAATTGAGTCTTTTCCTTGACTTCTATGTTATAGCATCTGGCTGATCTTTTAGTGAAAGATAAGGATTCTGTTACATTAAAAAGGCAAGTTGTGTTTTCATCAGATGTTTCAGTTACTTTCTCTATATCAACAAGTTTATGGTGCTCAAATACCTGAGTGGCATATTGTTGATCAAGATTGTTGAACCCTAATTCCTTTCTTAATGTTCCTGAAGATGTTGCACCCACACAAAGATGGGGTGCAATGATTTCTTGTTTGCATACTGATGGGATTACTGTTCACCTCAGCCAAATGAAATGTATGTGGATTCTTTGCTGTTATTTCAACTTCAAAGCAATGTTCCTGCATCACTCACAGAGCTGAGAGGCTCTCCCTGCCACTTCCTGCCTCCCACACTTGCTAAAATGTCTTCTGAGAAATACAACACAATGTGATGTCACATTGCTCCCAAGCCACTCCGAGATGTGTGGTTAGCCATTTAATATCTCTGGGTAGCAAAAAGCAACTGAGAGCATCCCACACCACTGGAAGAAGCATGGGGGCCTTGCTTTAAGGTTTAAAAGGGCAATCTCCCCTCAGCAGCCTCAGACAGTTAGGGGAAGCAACGGGCCCTTCCCCATACTGCTTTTGGAAGACATTCTTTGCCCCTCCTACAACCTTTTTGGAAGGGTTTCAATTTGCCACCAACCTGCTCACAGATGGTTAAAAGAAAAGCATGAAGAAATTTCAGTTTGGCACTAGTGATTATGTTGAGTCAATGGCTTGAGAGGCACTACAAGATATTAATTTGCTTCAAACAGGGATATAAGCATGCATGAGGATTTGGTGTCATATTTTGCCAAGAGGATTCTCAAAAGTGCTAATGCAAAAAGCAGGTGATAAAAATGACAAGTCATTCACATGGAGGTTTGTGCTTGACTGCAATACATTTCCTTCTCAAATAACCAGTACTAGGGACCCAAGCTAGACCTTGACTGCAATGTGGCAGGAGGAGGATGCAGAGGGGGCCATTAACCTTTTGCTTCCTTCTGTGGCTTCCATTCCTTGTATTAGTATGAAGGGAAAGGGGTAGAAAGCAAAGGCCCTCAACTTTTGAACACCATAGTAGTTATTTATGAAAGAAAAATCTTGCACTCGAGGACAAGTCATGTGAAGTCCACACCTCTGATGCGAAATCAAATTGGACATACTTCATTGTCAACAATAACACCATCATTGCAATATTTATTTAGAAATATTTATGGCCCACCTTTCTCCGAACAGGCATTGACGGTAGCTGACAATAAGGAGAAATTAACACATAGCAAACCTAAGGTTGTTTTTGGTGGCTTCTGTCTGTGCTGGGGTGGGAGAGGTTGCTGCGTTGCTCACTCTGCTGGGGAAAGAAGGGGAGTTGCAACTGCTGTATTTCAAAGGTTCCAGAGGACCACTGAGGAGGATCCCCACCATCCTGGTGAGGATGGTGGCAAACAAGGACAGATAGCATCAGATATTTTGCTCCTGTGGGAGGGGCAGAGAATCTCCTTACTTGGGTAGTGGACCAAAGTAGTCTTCTTGGCTTTTCCTGGTGGTTCTGATGCTAGTGGGAAAGCACTACTGGAAAACAAACCCATCCTAAAATGCTAAATACCCCCCCTTTTGAAGTCTGCATTCAAATACAATTTCATTCTCACGTACAAGATGCAAAATATATTCTAGCATCTTCATTTGAAGTTTGACAGCAGCATTAAAATCCCCTGCAAGGTATTAAGGAGAAGGCTTCAGGTGGGTGAACAGGGAGCTGTTTGACAGATCACACAATAGCAAAGATATCTTAACACATGTCTATGTTAGGAATCTCAGCCTCCTAGGTGATACATTTTAACATGCAAGCAGTAGAAGACATGTGTTTGTTGGGTGAACATGCAGTGCTTTCTTGAGTACACATAGAGTGTGAGATGTGAAGCAGGGTTTGATTACATAATGACAAGGAAGGTGCTCACCTTTACTGTGGTGTCATATACATTATGCTTTGTAGAGGAGGACATCAACAGACGTTTGTCATTGTTCCTTACCCGGCAGACTAAGAACCAGGTTGGAAAAGAGATCATTCATATAGGAAGCTCAGATAAGAAAATCAGATTAAAATACATGATTTCCTCTCTTTTGGCATGAGACATTCCCTGAGGATGATTCCTTTCTTTCCACATCCTTCTCATTTATGTTAGTGACTGCATGGAAGTAAAAGCAGAGATTCCTGGTTTGGCCAGGGATTTCTGAGATTGGTCATGAATCAAAATACTTCTAAAAATAAAAATGAAAAAATAATCTGCAGAACAATCCACCAGCAGTTACTCAGATTAAGCATTTGTACAACAGAAATCAAGCCAAAATAGCCAAAGAAACACCATTCAGGAAAGAGGATCCTTCAAATGTAGAGAGGCTCAAACACCACCAAAAATTCCATGGCTGAGGATTGGAAGGACCTTCTCTTGGGAGCTCCAGAACATTGCTGCCACTGCCAAAGGCCCTTTCCTGGGTAGCACTGCCTGCCCCCAGGCTTGTATTTCCACTGGTGAGGCGCCTGGACAAGGGTGTCCAAGGAAGATACTGAACTACAGATGGGAGAAGCCATTCCTTTAATCATTGCCAATGTATCTTTATTGTGGAATCGGAGCATTTTGAAAATCTCCAGTATAACATTTTAGTGTCTCTGTCATGTGTTTTTGCTAGGTGCTTGATATGTGCTGTTCTTAGCTATTCATTTAACCATTTTTCTTTCCAGACCTGATAAAAAAGTCTCTTGTGGAAGCAGAAATAGGCTTCTGTGATGGAACACATCTTGAACATATCACTTATACTGAAATCATTTTGAGATTAGCTTAACATTGTACATAGCCGGGCTGAATTTCCACCTCTGTTCAAAACACTCAGTGATCTTTATGTGTTTAAAATATTATGCTTTAATTTCTGCAATTTTTAATGTAATGGTAAGATAAAAAGCAACCTAGTAATATACTGCCTTATTTGCTAATGTTATCAATATGATAGCAAATAATTGAAACTTAATAACAATAAACATCCCAAACAATAGAGTATTATAATATTAAAACAACTGGATAAAATTAACTATCTGTCCATTGTATGCAATTGTTTATTGTACAAAAAAATTGTCATAGTAGTGATAACCTTAGGAGCAATTGCGTCAATAGCCCAGAACATTTTCATATTCCATAGATAAGGCAGAATTTCAACAGTACCACTGACAAACAAGGCAGAAAGTTCCCAAGCACTTCTGGGTCCATCACTCACCTGGGACAGACCATTTTAACTGGCTCTCCACCCCTGTGGAGGTCCATGCCAACAGCCAGTCCAAAACTAACTAGGTAGTGATATATCTCTGACAATGGAATCACACAGAACTCCTCCACCTACAAAAACAAAATGCCAAATTGAGAGTGCACCCTGTTGCATCCACAAGGCTAGATCCTGGTTGGGGCAGGTGTATGGACTTCAGTCCGGAGCCATGACACGAATGCTGAAATCCACCAGAAAAAGAAGTCTGGGTTGATCCAACGCCTGCCTGGGAGTCACCCAGGCTAGATTACCAGGGAGGCTGTTGATATACCAGCAGAACTGCTGCCTGTCCCAAGCACACAGCTGCTGCACCATGCCCTCAGAGTTAACGAACTGCTGAATGGGCCATGTGGTCAGCAGCATTCCTACCGACTGCTGTCACCCATTTCCCCATGGCATAAACCACAGAATATACTAGCAGGGGGTATATTGATAAACTCTTTCCTCAGCTAGGTCTCTATAATACATGCCAGCTCTGTATCTTCTTTCAGAATTAGATCCTGAATGAGTGATGAGTAGACCTTCAGGCTAGGATGATTACTTCCACTCGTACCATGGCTGGTGCCCTCTTTTCAGGCTGAAAGGAGGGAAGGAGCAACAGAGGACACCTCTTCTTTCTGCACAATGGCCAAATTCTAATCTCCTGCCAGCTCTCTCCAGCTCTCTCCTAGCAATGGCCCAAAGGGACTGGAGGTTGCCAGCAAGTGCTGAGTCACTGCCATGCCTCCCTGGGGATTCTCAATCTACTCAAGAAGGTCCACCAGGGAAGTAAGAAAGAAAGATGCAAAAACTCACTTTCAGTTGTAGAATAGCCTTCCTTTCGCTCACTCACTACTGGAGTGGCTGCTGCTGTTGCTGCTATCAAATTGTGGTTTGTTTTAATGTTTCTTCCCAGAATGCTGTTCAGATTTTCCACTTCTGTATCAGTTAACTTGGCAGTAGTCATATCATTTACTAAGAAAGGGAAGCAACACAGAAGCAAATGAATAAATATGCTTTTAGGATTGTAACAGAAATGGCATGTACTCAGTTAGGTAATCCTTTTACTAAAATAATTACAACAATTGCAAGCATTAAAATGCGAAAAATACAAGCCTGGATTGACTGGGAAAACTGGTTTTTGCTGCTTCCTTATACAGCATTTTAGATATCTCAATCAAGCTCTATAAAGGTAGCTTTCCACTGTTAAGTCAACCTTGGAAACAACTGTTAATAAAAATAGTTGGGGTTTGTGCATGTGTCTCAGGGGATTATTACCTTATTCTACAACAGCTTATAAATTCATCTGCAATTTCTTGAACTTTTCAAAACCAACATTGACATTCAAATCCAGATTTAAGGGAAGCAATTTGTCTTGGCCTGCCACAGATATAAAAGCTTTAGAACACAGTGTATTTCCATCATTGAACATGTGCCAGGTCTTCTAAAGGTAGAAGAGAAGCATTAATACATCTGGATTGCTATCTTTCCAGTACCACCATCATTTTTGTGAGCTGAACTTGATAAGCATGTCCTTCATGTCAGAAATCCTTTCCTGGTAGAAAAGCAGTGGTAAGAATAAAGGGAAGTATTCATGCCAATGTTTCTAATGGCCACTTCTGTGAAGATTTGCAGCAAATAATTTTAAAAACCCTCACAAAAGAGGGTTAGAGCGAAGTTGGAAGAGAACAAGAGCATGCTGAAGTCAGAGTAGAGGACTAGGAGCTTGGTGGGTTCAACCTTCAGGATAGTCAGTGACAGGACGGGCATGCCAGAAATGGCAGGGAACAGTGGGGTCTGTGGATCAAGGGTATAAGAAGGGAGGGCTTGCACTGCTATGGGGTGCAGAGAGTAAGAGGGAAAGGAAGGTGGAGATATGTGTACAAGGGGAGAAGGATTTGGAGAGGGGGCTGGACTAGGCCAAGGACTGGGAATTGTAGTGGCTCTTGCCAGCTGGGCCCACACAAAAAGCGGATGACTGCGGAAGGAAGTTCAATGCAGCTTGAGTGGGAGGACACCAAGGGAGAGTATGGCTCTGGAGTGGAGGAAATACCGCACTGGAAATGGTGGAATCAAAGAAATGGATTGGGAAGAGGCGGACTGCGTAAACCAGTGTGGGAAGAATAGCTTCAGGTTGTGAGGACTATAAGGCAAAACTGTATCACCAAACACAGAAACGCCAGGGGTGTTGGCATGACTGTATTTCTTGAAAGCAAAGTGATGGGAAATGGAGGCTCACTGCTGTAGTTACTCACAGCCAGCCCTGACCTACCAAAGCAATTTGGTGTTTCCCCTTCCTTCACCTAGCTGCTTCTCAGAGAAATGACTAGGCCATCTTCCCGAAACAACTGCTGTCCAGGTACAGGATTTTTTTAGCATGGGGAAAGCACCGAAACTTGCAGCCCTGACCTGAAATTGGAAGGTGCCTGGAGGGCTCTCACATATCTAGTCCTTGCATTGCTGGCTGAAAACAGACATATTTTGCATTCAGATGTATCATTCCCTACGTAGTATCCATCCACAGTTTAATGGCATGTTTTATGTTCACATACATTCCTCCATGTGCAGAAATTCTTCCCCTTGAATCAAGTCTTCATAGGTGTTTCAATAGATTGACCTCCTGTCTGAGATAAGATGGGAAGAGGGTATTCATGACTTAACTTTTTTTTTTCACTAAAAGGCATATTTGGGTTTGCATTTCCCATCATTAATTCTTCTTATACATTATTTTGATTGGAAAGTTCAGTTGCAAAATTCAGGGAACATTAAGGATAACTGAGTTTTAGTTTGTATATTGATTTGGAAATTCAAAACAAAAGATATTCATAATAAAAAGCAAACTTCTGCATCCCTAATTCAAATAAACAACTCTGGGTTTGAGATGCTTTATTTTATAACTATTAAGATTTTGAAAATGCATATCTGTTGCAGCCTTGTTTTAATTGTGAAAAGGATCAAATTGGCTGTTTTTGACAGATACAAGGAATTATTTTATGAATATAATTACAGTGTTTATCAGCAACTTGCAGCACAAGAGGACACAAGTCCTATCAGTAAGAACAATTAGATCATGGAACAAATTTCTCACGGAAGGAGTGGAATCAACTGTCTGGAGATAACATAAAAAGGCTCTTAGTGGAATCCTTTCATTTAACATTTTCTCTTGAACATGGGCTAGCCAGATGATCCTGGAAAACTCACAAGCAATCAATGAAAGTGACAGCCTTCATTCACCATTTCCATTGTATTTTTTGTAACCAAACTAGTCCCAGATTTGAGAAGCTTTTCTTCCTAACCCTCTGATCATTTCAAGGTTAGCTTACATGTAATCTTAAATACACAGCATGCTGCAGATCCTCACCATTGTTGTTGCTGTTGTTGAAGTTTTTAACTTGGAAGATCCACACAGATGAGGAAGGTGGAAGCATTCTCACACAATTACTTTCCTACCTAAATTGGCCACACTTCACAGAGGCTAGAGAAAAATGGAAAATGTTCCACTAGTGAAAATGATAGGGATTTTTTTTCTTTGTTCCTCTCTCTCTCACACTCTGAAGTAGGAGAGCAATTTTCGGGTGAAAACATCTGGATGGAAAGATTAAACCTCCCCTACTTGCATGCTGATCCAGAGCAGGATCCTATGCACCCTCTTTGAGGATGAAATATCCAAAAACTTCAGGTTCAGTTTCCTGCTATTGACCATGTAGTTTAGGCCACGTAGTTATTTCTGTGGGCATACAAGTCAGCGGATGAACAGTGGCTGCATTTGTGACACATGTACTGTCTTTACACACTAACTGGACTCAGAGGAAACATTGCTAAAAAAAAATTGGAAATTATTAGCATTCCTACGCATTTTTCCTCTTCTCAGAGCAGGGCTGTTAACACTGCTGACTGGCTAGCCTCTCTGTCAATCACAAAACTGCTTTTGGTTTACATGTACTAGATTTTAATTGGATAATTATGCCAGATGCTTTGAGAAGAAAGTTTAAAGTGTGGATGCGCCAGGATGTGGAGCCTCATCTTCCCACCTCATCCCACAGGGCCACTGCCTATCCAGAACTGCCTTCATCATTTCCACAAATGGGGCAAACAGCAGGGCAGCCTTCCCTGCCAAAATGTGGCATTCCAGCATCCCTGAACATGCGGGCTGGTGTTGATAAGAGTCAAAGGCTAAAACCTCTGAACCATACCAGGTCAGGAAAGGCTGCAGTGCAGCATCCAGAGCTCTAAAGGTTTCTTCCTGTAAGGAATTCATTATAGATTTATAAAATAGCATTTAAAATCTTTCCAGTAACAGAATCAGTAGCAATCAGAGGTTATTTTGAGTGCCATTAATGTTCACAATACCTTCTGCCCTGCTTTCAGGCTTTACCATAATGCAGAAATAACACCTTAAATGGGAGTGGAACCTGCCTACATGGTTTTGCTTTCAGGAGAAGCAAATGGATTTTCACAAGTCATTCCTTGAAACCTCCTAACCACACCACTGACATTTCTCATGAAATGCTTGAGTACTGGAGGCCTGTTTCAGTGGGAAGACCAGCTATCTCATCATGCCCTTTAACCGTATTTCTCAGTGGTACTGAGCAATGTTTTGGCTCAAATCTTACTGCATCTTCATGACACCCCAAAGCACTTTGAAAGTGTCAGGTGAAATCCTGTGGCCTCCATCCAGCTGAATGGCAAGAAGCCCGTCAACTTCAATGGGCTCCTGGCAATTTCATGAAGGCTTTTAAAGATCTGGGTTTATGTAGCATACAGCACATGTGATACAAGACACAGTTCTTATTTAAGAGCAAGAAGGTACAGACCTCCTCACATGAGACAGATGATTTTCATTAGCATAAAGAAGATTCTCTTTCTAACAAGGAAATTTGCAAGTGAGGCTGAACACACTTAGCTGAGAGCGAGTGCTGTCGAACTTAATGAAGCTTGTCTCTGAGTAGGCATGTGTGGGAACTGCACTGTCAGTGGAGCCAATAGCTAAGAAACCGAGCTGTGAACACGTAATTCTCCTCTCCTGGTTTAATCTCTCCTTTCTTGTGAAGTCACTAAATGGCCTCAACCATTAATCGAAGATCTTTTAAACAAAGTTATTAGTTGCAAACTTCAGTTTTGTTACAAAATTGAGACCTGAGTGGACACCAAGAGCTTTTCCTTTCCCATTATTCCTCTCTATAATCTCTAGCCGGTGCTTACTATAGCAGAATAGCTCGAATACAGAAATAAAAGTAGCACTCTCAGAAATAATTCCCCATTTTCCCCATTCTAAAAACAAAATGGGAACATGCTCTGAGAACCAGTAGAGGCAAGAGAGGATCACAATAGTGCCCAAGAAAACCTTAACTGTAAGTGAGGAATCTTGAATGCACAGTAAATAACTTGTGTAGAATAGCCCAGCATTTCAGATTCCCACCTGGGAGAATAATACTGAACCACCTAATAGCACTGTTGTGAATGGACCATTCTGGACTGTTTAAAACATTCCAAAGTGCTATATAAATGCTAAAAGAATTATTTGGAAAGCCTTTTATTCTGATCTCAGTTTTGTGGTAATAGTTTTCACTTGTTCATCTATACAAATCAGGTTAAAAAATCCTGGAAGACGTGTGTTATCAGGCACTTAATATAAAAGACATGAGTCAAAACTGACAGACTCCAGTAAAGTCCCTTAGGAATGAAGTACTGCCAAGATTTTTCTGGCTCAGGACCATGGAGTTGCTCATGTATTTAGCAAAGGAAAGATGACTTCTAAACATGGTTTCTGTTTTCAATTGCACTGAGTAGCATAAATCTTTATTTCATTCCTCCAATTGAAAGTATCTGTTTAAACAGTTTGTTTACAGGTGGCCAGAAGGAAAACTCAGGACTAGCACTTTGAAATGAAAACTTCAAATAGGCTGATTATAGACTACAAGAGAATTCTAGTTTCAGACTCAAAGCACTCAGAAATGTTAAATGCCTGCCTTGTGCTAAACATTTGTGAAAAATGAAATGTACCAAAAAGAAAGAGGGGAAAAAAGTCTGGACACTTGCCACAACACCCATTATAGTATAGTCTAAGGCCTTGACCTCTAATGTTATACTTATTGTGTTTTTGACACATTTAGTCAATTAAAACGGCTGAAGTGTAATTTGTTTTTCTTAAGTTTAATACAGCATGTCAATAGAAGTTAGCCAAAATTTATAGTAGGAACACTAAAACTGCCATGTGCACTTAAACAAATGAACTACCATTTATCATGGTTGAAATAAAAATGAACATCACACACGTTGGACTTTATGCTCCACATACACATGTTGCCAAATATAGCAAAGCATGTTACAGCTGACACTTCCAATGGAAAAGACATTTCAGTCCGTGTTAAATATTGGCGTGAAAAATCTGGACGCCCTCCAAACCTAAGAAGTGTTAACGTTGGCACTTCCACTGTGTACTTTTACTGTAAATTGTTGTAGCGTTTATTTGACATGGAATACCCGGTGGATTGATGACTGAAGAAAGGAAGACTTTTTATTGTGCCATGTTACCTTTTTCAGTCATACATACTAAGCCTTTATGTCTTAGGAGTTTAAACAAGTCTCCACCTGTACTCAATCGGTGAAAGTTATTTTTCATGCAACCATAGTTTGCCTTTTTATAAACCCATAAAAGCACATATTTTCCATTTTATTGGCCAAAAACAATGGCTGATTTAACAATAAAACTTTTAAAAGCTGGGCTTTTTACAGAGATCTCTGCTTTTCTTTTTTTAAAAAAAAGAGGGAAAAGCCCTCAAAATAAATCTATTCCATTCCATACTTTTTGTATTATCGACAGGAGAGTGTTCTGATTATATATCTTTTTAAACTCAAAATATGGCTAAGGTAACACTATAATCCTTAAATTTTAAGAGAAGAAAAAGATAGTGATGTGAAATTTTGTCATCTGGGATTAAGTAGCTACATTTATATTTATGACAGGGAGGATATACACCCTGAGGGGAAAAATACAGATAGCTTAATTCCCTTTAAAATATATATTATTAAACTCTGCAAAATGCATTTGCTCTGCAAGTGGGGATATTAACAATCTTTACTGACTCTCTGGAATTAAGAAAACTTAGCCAGGTAAGATAAGCTTCACTTTTCCATTCAAAAACTCTGCACCAAGGATGAGAAAGTAATAGTGCAATGCTGTACGAGTTTACTCAGGAGTAAATCCCATTAAGTTCAGCAGTGCTGACTCCCATGTAAATGTATATAGGATGGCAGCCTCAGACTCCTGTCATGTGACCCCTGAACAATTGGGGAGTATGGAGTGCGTAGCTTCTGTGATATCCGGCTTGGCAGCAGGCATTCCTGAGGGAGAAGGGATTGGACGCAGGATATGATTATAGGCAAAGGAAGTGTGCAGGAAGGAAACTAGCAGAAGGGTATTAGGAAGCTGATAAAGACAGAGGTTTTGTTTCTGCGTGACATTTTTCAGGGAGCTTCTAGATAGCACTAAGATCAAACTCAGCAAGCATATGGGAGAAGCAGAGTGTGTCTGATCCTGAAGCAGCCCTACGATCATCCTTACGGAGCCGGATGCTCTCCAGAGGGGATGGAAAGCCTCTAGCAGAATAGGTTGCGACTGAGGCAGTCCAACACCTCTGGAGAGCTCCAAGTCAGGGAAGGTGGATTAAGGCCAACAGCATTTCAGAAAACATTGTTTTGTGTGTGTATGTTCCCCATACATGAGCCACCGTTTCCCTCTTCCTCCCAGAAATATAATATAGGCGGACATGCCTCTTTTTTGGCACACTCGTGATAGTGTCCAAGTGTCAGTCTGAAGTGTGGAAAGGTTAACTTTAGGTCTGCTTTTAATTCATATCCATCCCATTTCTGTGAGAATATAATGGTTGGCAGGATGGATGAGTATTCCATCTTCGAGGAACTGTGCCACTTCTGCTTCCCGATTGTGCTATCATCTTTAATGGTAACAGTAACTCACTTCTGTCAGGAAGACAATCTTTCTTTGTTATTCATAGATCATTAGAAAAAGTCTGGCTGCTACATTAATGCCCGCTCAAGCTAAACAGGGTATTCCTTTTTATGGCCTTCTGTCAAACCTGTCTCTGATAGCTGGGTTGGAGCTCCAGTCTGTCTACTCTAAACAATCCCCTTTTTATTAGACCCATCTCATTAGCACATGCTCACTTCTTGGACTTTTATCATATTACTTTTTAGTGTTCACCGATCAGCACCTTGCCTTGAGGAACAGAGGGAGGGAGTTGCAAAGACCTATATAGTTTTAGTTTTGCTTTTTGATTGCAGTAACAACCTTCATGAAAATGTGACAATGGGATATATTTTATCAGGACAGTATCACAAAAGAGATAATGCAAGGGCAATCAACTTGCCCTTACAAGACTTTAAAGCAAGGATGGGCAACCTGTGGCCATCTGTCTAATGTGGCTTTCAACCTAATTTCAAAGGCATTTTGCCTGCAATCAGTTCATGCCATTAACAAGAGCAATTTATGCCTTCCTTGGCAGCCTGCTACATGGGAAACAAGCAAGCAAGAAAGAAAAAGATTGCAGATGTAGTGAGAAGGGGAGGTTTCAGAAAGGAGAAGCAAAAGGGGGTGATCCACCTACCTTTGGTTAAGATCCTACCTATCACTGACATTGGCTCCATCCACTACTGGTTTTGTTCCTGCCCCCAGCCAGGCTTAGTACTGCTTAAGCATCTTGAAGTAATTCAGCCCTTATTAGAAAAGGGTTGCCCAGCCTTGCTTGAAAGTATGTTGAGGATGGAAGCTTATAATAGTCTTCTTTGATGATCTTTACATTAAGTTCTTCCAAAAGGAAAGGCAGAAAAGGAGAAGCCTTTGGTACAAATAAACCATACAGATTTAGATTGCCTTTATAAGCCCAGTTGAAGCCCCTTTAAACTTGGAAGGTGAAAATGTCCTCACCATGCACACAAGTAACCCTAATGCACAGTCCTCTTCCTAGGAAACATTGCATCCTTCATAGAGCATGCTTATATGTCCTTTTAATTTCAACCATATAATTGAGCTATCAAAATGTAAAAACCTGATCTAGCAACATTCTGTTTGCATTATCCAGTGCATGTCAGGATTTCTAAAATAATGTATGTGAAGCTCTTAGAACAGTTGAAATCTGTTATCTTTATTATGACTACAACTACTTCTTCTATTCTTTTCTTTCTTGAGACAGCTCAGAGCAGCTCACACGTAATAACAAACACATTATTATGTGTTCTGATCAGATGTGTGCCATGTGGGAAGAAAAAGAAAATTGGCAGAGTATATTTACAGAGAAAAGAATAGAGAAAATGACAGTGGCATAATTTTATATTGCTCTCTCATTGTAAAGTTAGCTGTTGTCTTACTGCTGTTATAGACTGGTAAATATGGAAGAACAATACTTATTCAGACAGACTTATACTCTACATGGTTTTGCTGTTAAGTACATGATATGGTCACTGCTTTGATTTATGGGAGGGCAGGGGGAAAAAACCTGCTTGGCTGAAGATGCTCATTCTCCTCATTCAGAGAGGAAGAAGAAGTCCAGAAGTTTAATGCACTAGGTTGAAGAACATGACAAAAAAACCTATAAAGCTGGTTTGACCAAAGGCCATGGAAGGAGACAAAAATTGAACTTCTGTCCCATAGGCTATGATAGCATTTCAGTACTAGCTCCGAAGTTCTGCAATGATATCATCTGTACGCAATCCTCTCTTGCTTTCAGGTTGGAAACATTCAAGTATATAGCAAGGTTCCTTGCATCTGTCAGTTACCTGCTAAATAAAATAAATAAATATTGCATACTCTCAAAATAATGCTTCACTAAACCCAGGAGGGTTAACACCAGGGATAGGTAACTTGGTGTCCTTCATATGTTTTGGGCTACCATGCCCATAAGACCTAGCCAGCATGGTCAATGCTCAGTTGTGGGAGCTGTAGTCCAAAAATCTTGAAGACACTGGATTGCCTTCTCCTGCTCTTTCCTATCTTGCAGCAGCAATTCAGAGTTTCACAGAAAACCCCTGACGGCTGCTCCACCTGATATCCTGTCAACCATAGTTTGGTGATGGAATCAGGGGTGTTATCCTACAAAGCACATCCTCCACCACTGCATTACCACTGATCCACTCTGGGGAGTAGAGAGGTTCTTTAACTGTTTCTATATCCTAAAGGTGCGTTAATTCATATTTTGAGGACTATGGATCCAGGGAATAATAATTCATATGTTCATGACTTGGTATTTATATAGAAAGGTTTTTCCCAATCTGGTACCCTTCAGTTTTCCAGCATTCCTGATCATTAGCCATGTTGGCTGGGATAGAGGGAGTTGAATTAAACATCTGGTGGGCTGCTGCAGACAATATTCTTGGCAGATGAGTGTTTCTTTGCAAAGCTGTTAATCAGCAGTGAACCGAGTTTGTCACAGAACTGAGTTCCAAGCATTACATGAAGAGCATTTCCTTTAATGGTTTTCTACTATATAACCTCTAGGAGTGCTATAGCGAAATAAAACACAATAGCATGCTTTCTTTTGCTTTCACAATGAAATGCAGCATTTCCCATGCTTTGAAAAAAATGTGGCTTAGACACGCAAACAAAGCTGAAGCATTGCCACATCACGCAAAGACTCCACAGACAATCATGAATAAGGAATGACCAAAGCTGAGGCTTTTCTATCCTCCACATCCTGCCAGTGCTATAAGACCTTATAAATCCTTCTACCTATCCCACCTGCTGAGTAGACCTTTTCAGGTGTTCATTGGAATGTTGCAATACTACTCAAGCACATGGAAGGCACATAGAAGCTGATACTTTTACTGTTGCCCCTGCAGCAGATGAAAGGGGGGCTTATGAGCACCCAATGCTATGCTGCCATGTCTCTGTACCCTGCATTTTATTTACATGGCCCTCTGGATAGAAATACAATGGCCCTGCCCAGCCCACCTTACCCCCAGCATGCCTCCTTTTCCCCTTGGAGGTCCAGCTGTGTCTCATGGGGGACAGCCAGCTGTGAGAGAGGGGAAAGTAGCTTGGACTCCAATGATGATGATGGTGGAAGGCCATAGGATTGTGCTATTAATATTTGCTGCATGGGATTTTATGTCATGCATCACCTGAGCGCTATTGAATGATGACGGGTGGCCTGTTGCAAAAATATGCTTGTTAGGCAGAGGAGGAGGAAGGTGCCAGCAAAGCAAATGCAGTGGAGTGGCAAAAATTAAATAATCAAATCCTTGCTATTACCTGTTATAACTTCAGTTTACTCTTTTCTCTCTGAACCTGAAATCCTGTATTAGAGGCAGGATCTCTTTATTATCCTATTCTGTTGCAATGGCCCCATCCTTTTCTCCCTCTGCTTTTGGCCAATCCTGACACTTAAGTGAAGAATAAAAACAAACAATCCTGAACATTAAGAGTGAAGCTTCCCATCTGTTCTTTTTTATGGAAGCTACTGATGCTTCAGATTAAAAGCTCATCCAGTGATGCATCTACTAAATAAATCCAGCTCTGTTTTAAAGCTAAGCGGGAAGTGCCTAAAACTATCCAACACATTTTGGATAAGCCTTCTGTTTTACTCATCATTTGTAAAGCTGTAATATATAAGAAAGCAATGATCACATTTGAACTAATGATAAACAGTGCTTACATCTGGATTGGGTGGTGGCAGGCAGGCATTCCCAACAGCAAGAAACTATAGAAGCTTTGCTTTTCTTTCTCTTACTCTTTTTCCCAAGCTGTCTGATTCTGTCATCCACGGGAGAGCATGTTGTTACCTCCCACTTTGGACAGGAATGCCTTGGCTTCATTTTGGTATATATCTATTAGGTGCAGAGTGATGAGTCTATCTGACTGTTGATTCACACAGACCTTTCCAGGGGTAACATGACTGCGATCCCTCGGTGACCAAAAGGATATTTTCCATCAGCCGGAACAGATGTTACTTATTCAGAAGGTCTAAATAAAGCATAAGATTTTGCAGGCATTTGCCTCTTGTTCATCAGATGGCTGCTAAAACAATACGTACACATTGTAAAGTATTTTAATATGACTTTGGAAGTAATCGTTCATAGAATTGTCATTTTGCATGAACGACACCACAGTGCTAAAGCTGGAGCTTTAATGTACGCTCATGATCTCTCATTCACAGAAATTTTCAGGACCTTTTCATGGTCTCCTCCTCCTCCTCTAGGTCTTCTCCTGAGTTTTCCAAGCATTTTTACAACATTTTTTAAAAAAGCAAGGAAAGACTGTTCCTTTCCTTCCATGGCACCATTATCTCTAGAGAAGCCTAGTGCAGTTTCACAATCCCACTCTATACCACAGCACCACCTTGTGCTGTGTAATGGTGCGTATGGAAAAGTAGAGAGGGACACACACAGAAACACACACACACACACATTTCTACCTAGCAGGGGAGCACACACTAGTGTGAAGCATGCTTTAATCCCCTTGCAAACAGGAGAAGTAGCTTTGGTAAATCTTCTGTCTCATGTGAAGACACTCCTATTGGCAGAATAAAAAACTATATATCTGGGAGTGCATAATTTTCAAATAATTTCTGGGAGTCTTTATTCAAATTAATCCTATAGCCTAGTACATGGTTAGTTTGGACTGTCAGTCTATAGTTTTCCAGCTACTTCACTTGTCTCTGCCACAATCTCCCTTCCCTTCATCCTGCCAAAAATACAAAGCATGTCTTGTCTCTTAGCTCTTTATGGAGAGAGAGAGAGAGAGAGAGAGAGAGAGAGAGAGAGAGAGAGAGAGAGAGAGAGAGAGAGAGAGAGATCGACTGTTTGCTCCCCATCAATGGCAATTCTCATTGCTAAGGTCTGATTCCCATGATAACTTCAAGAAATGTCACTTGAACAGAGAGCCATACAGCTGTCATTTTATGGGAGCAGCCATTCCTGCAGTATTCCACCCCTTGCCCCATGTAACTCAGGTGCCAGTGCAGTACCCCAAAAATTGTTTTCTTAAAATTCCTACACAAATGTTTATGTGAAGTTTAAAGCACACATCTGTTAATTCTGTGCACATTTCTGAAGACAGGGTTTAAAGGTATGATGAAGCAGCTGCAGTTCCAATTTTAAGACTGTTGTTAAGACTTTGAAACTACACAAGCATTTTTAAACTTAAGAATACATGGTAAAGATCCTATGCCTGAAGTTAATTTGTGCCATAATGATTTTGAAATAGAACTGTGGACAATCTTGGCTTTATTTTAACCCTAAAATAATGGATGTGAACATTCATAAACAAGAGAGAACACCTGTCCACTTGGGTTTAATCTCAAAACTCAGAAATCAATTAAATTATCTATATTGAGGATCAATTGCAAAACAATGTAAACGTTTCTAAAAGAACATGAAAACTTGCTCACTATTGAATGGCATTTTTCTTGGCTCTAACTGATGAAAATATTGCTCAACTATGCATTTGGACATTTTTCTTTTGGACCAACAAGACTTCTTTTGCTTTTTATCTGATAGTAACACTCTCAGTGTGGTAGAACTTGGTAAACAAGGCAGTACTTTTCAGTTAGGGAAACAGCTAAGACCTAATATGAACCAGTTCTTCAGGTTTAGCCTTGAAACCTGCGTTGAATGTCAGGATCTAGTCTTGGAACACAAGAGCAAAAAAAAAGCCATGGTACACATGAATGCACGGGAAGGTACGATTGGGGTTGTGTTTGCTGATGTGCCATTACACACATGTTCCTCTGAACATGCGTAGTGCCCTATGTGTATATGCAATGGGACAATTCATTTTCCGAGGCATTGGGTTAGAGCTTCTGTACATCTAAGTGTATATACAGAGGCCAGTCTCCCATAACCTACAAACCTCCATAGGCCCAGTACATATCCTAAAGGAATTTGACTTCAGCACACCTGGAATAAGGCTGAGTTAGGAAGGATTGGCTCTATATAAACAATATTGAATACTTAGTGTCGGTGTGGTGTAGTGGTAAAGAGTACACGACTGGGACTCAGGAGATTTGGGTTCTAGTCCCCACTCAGCCATGGAGCTCACTGGGTGACTTTGGGCCAGTCACAGACTCTCAGCTCAACCTACCTCACAGGGGTGTTTTTGTAAAGATAAGATTCAGAGGAGAAGAATTATGTGAGCTGCCTTGAGTTCCTTGAAAGGAAAAAGGCAGAGTATAAATATAATACATACATACACAAACATCATTTCTTCCTCACATTGTACTTACATGAATATCAAAAGAAGGCTGATACCTCTAAACATGCACAGAGTATTTTTCTACCACATAAATAACACCAAGCCTATCTTTCTCCTTTTCTAAACAAAGCACTGTGAAAAAGCTTGGTTTGCAAGTTATACAAGGGGCATGTTTTCTCAGAGGGCAATAAATGCTTGACAGACTCTAGGAGCAAGACTCTTCAAAGTCTACTCTAATTTCACTTTGGTTTCGTAATTCACAAAGGCATTTGTTTCTATCTTGCTAATATTGGAACCAAAGTGTCTTGTTTATTGACATCATGAAAGGTATGTCAAATATAGACCTGCCCACAGGAATTTACTGGAATTCTGGAAACATTCATTCTAATTCAACCTTTTGGTTGTGTGCACATTAAGAAAGTCTCCCAAGAGTAAAAATGAATGTCTCAGATGAAATACCCTCTTCCAAAAGCTAGAAGGTCTGTCATCTTTCTCAATGTACTCACTTCATTAAACAGTTTACAACTTGCAAGGGGATCACAAAATTGGGGTAACCAAATGACTGTCCTGACAGATTCAGACAATAAAATGACCAGATTGCAGCATGAATGCTTTCTCAGAGACTGCTGCTGCACCACATACTAAATACTAATATTGAAACACCTGCATGATGTTCATAATACTTTTAGCAGATGTTAATCCCCTCTGCATGGAACCGATAGATTTAGATCACGTTGGTGCACCTTACCCCCTTCAGCTCTTCCTGGAAACGACCAGCTGTCTGAATGCATCCCAACCAGGCCCAGGCTTGCAACAGTTTACAGCTTGCACTTTCATTGTGGAGACTGGAGGCATGCGAATTTCACTCTGTAATTAGATATATTTGTCAATGGGGCACTTCCCTGCTTAGCGTTTTGCTGTTCTACTTTGTAGCTCAAGCCAGATGCAAAAGGGTATTTATTTCAGACAAGTGCATGCCGTGCGCATATGTGCGTGTGCACGCGCGCACACACACACATACACACACAATTAGTTATAGAGTTCCATCTGAACCCCAAAGTGGTTCACAAAAATAAAATAATGAGCAAAGGCAATCAGACCAATCAATAAAATAGTAACAAAAGAATAAAATATCTCATTAAGGGCACAATCCTGCAGAATCCCAACAGTGATGGGGAAGGAACAGCATGAGCTGCCGCAGCCCCTGAAATTGTAACTGGGCCTCAAAAGGGTCATGCTGGGCAGTGTGGGAGAGGAAAAGACCACCAATTTGCATCCATTTCAATCTGCATACCTCCCTCTCACTGACCCTAAATCTAGGTGACCAGACACAGGCAGCTAGTTACGATCTATGATCTGAGGCTGAGTGGCAGCAGGAATCACTGCTTCCATGGCTCCTCTTGCACTGGATCCTTGGAAACCTCTGAGTTGTAGACAAATCAACGTAGCTTCCATTTTCAGCAGAAACACCTGACACTGGAGCTTCCTTCATCTCCACAGAGGATGGGTCCACAGCACAAAATGCCCACCTCTGCACCATGACCAAGTGAAGACTAGTAGATACAGTAAACAAGGCCTCCTCTTTAGAACATAAAGGCTGAGGTGGTCCATATGGATGAAGGCAACCTGTTCTAAATAACCGCTTTAGTGCCCTCTAAAAATTGCAAAAGCGGCCAACAGTGTTTGAGTTCAGATAAAATGCAGAAACATAAAAGCAGCTGAATTAAAAACACAGCAATGAAAGAAATAAGCAGTACCTAATCACTTGAAAAATGTTTCAGCAACAAATTAGTTACATGCCAAGGTGTGCCTACATAAAATACATTTTCCTAGGAGCAGAAGGACAATACCGAGGGAGCCAACCTGGCCTCATTCACAGAGAGTTGCAGAGCCCGGGAGTGGCCACCAAGGCCCCCTCTCATAACCACACCAAACATTCTCCAATGGTGGTGGGACCAGGACAAGTGCCTTCCCCAAGACAGTGATGCGGAACATCAAGTGATAACCTGCTTGCATGAATGACGCACTGCAGATCATATGCAAAAGACAGAACATTCATAGGCCCTGGCATGGACGCCCTTCCAGGACGCTCTACTGGAAAGAGTACAGTGATGGTGAATATGTGAACCTGAAATTATTTGGAGCATTCCTCCAGACTAACTATTATAGGCTACTTGGTGTAGATATTGCCCCTGATAGTCTAGTGCTGGAAAGAAAAATCTTCACTGTCCACACGATTTGGATAGTGCATTCCCTATATTTGTTCAAACTCACCCTGCATTGATAAGAAAGCAACGCAGACACATACGAGTGTCTATGGTCTACTTTTTTGTAAATCCCAGCCCTGTAGTTGCTGGTTTGAATAGTCCTCTTAAATAGATTGGAAAAATTGCATTCCTCTGTTTCTCATCCCCAAGCATTAAGTTGTATTCTCCCTTTTTCTTTTGTTGTTTTGTCAGTGTACTGTTCTTTTGCAACTGAAATCTACAGTACTTACCAATAGATGTGATTAATAATTCAATTGATAACCATTAAGAGGTGCACAAACATGTGGACCGATGTGAAGGGGCAGCCACATGTAATTATTCAAATCCGCCCTGTCCCATTCACATGGGAAATCAATGAGGCTGGGATCTATTCTTCATGCAATTAGCAGCGGAGTCCTAAGTCCCATAGAGGTCAATGGGGCTTATGCTCAAGAAAGTTGGTATAGCATATAAGCCTAGAAGTATGTGGGTGGGGGATCCAAAGCACACACACCCTTTCCTAGAAGTCCTTCCATTCCTCCACTGTTTCAAGCCATTTTCTTCCAGTCCGATAGCTGAAGTGAGGGTTGGGCTGGAGAGAAAATGGTTTGAAGAGATGCAACACAGCAAGCTAAGAAGAAAGGAGCAGTTTGGGGGTAAAAAGGAAGCCACACAGATGAATATGCCTGAAGATGCAGCTCTAAAATGCATTTCAGATAATGAGGTGTTGGTGGAAGCATTTTTTTGGATAATAATCCAATTAAAACAAAAATGGACCCAAACCTTCATCCTTTTTTCCCATTTTCTGTGTATACAGGGAAGATGCATGAATAGAACAACGCATGTGGCTACCCCTGTAGAAGATACCTAAATATGCTCTTGGTAACATTAATCTGCTCCTGTAGCTCTTCAACGCAGGGCATGTTAAACATTTTTCAAAGAAAGTTCGAGATAAACAAGCAGCTAAAATAAGCTTGCACTTACTCCAAGCCATGAAATGACAGCTTCAATTTTAAAAAATCTTCTTATATTAGCTCTGATAGATGGTCAGGCTTGAACTCTGGCAGACCTTCAGGAGGTGGAAAGTTTCTAGAAGATTAGATATTTATAATGCATTATAAGAAAATGCCCTTGCATTTTAGTGGCTATGCAAACCTGGCCCTACCATTAGGCAGGGTGAGAAAGTCATGAAAGGGCAGCAAATGCTTAGTCTTTTAACATATTATTGTTGTATATTACTGCCAAGGCAGGGGGAGAGATGCTTGAGGATTTTCTGCCCCAGGTGACAAAGTAACTTGGTGACTATGCTCATTGACCTGGGCAGGTAGCCAACAGGTCACTAAAATTCTTCAAGTTTCACTCTGTAGCTCACTCACATTTTCAGTTCCCTCCTGTTTGGGTTCATTCATTGAGTTCATTGGGGAAAGTATGCATTCCGAATGAAGAAAGCATGGATTCCCAGGCATTCACTGAGGTTTGAAAATGTGCATTTTTCAAATGCAATTGTAAATGCATTTTTACATTTGTTGTAAAATGCAAAAACAGGGATGTGCAAACAGGTTCTGAGAGGCAAAAGTACTTCTGTTCACATTCAGAGTTGATTACACACAAGTTTGTGTTATTTGGAAGCTAAAAATCCATCTCATGCAGCCCTAGTGATAGTACTTGCTACTTTCCTGCAGACACAGGAGGGTCTTTGGCTGCTCTTGATCATGGTCTAAGTTCCATTTATTGTGTTTAATTAGTGCTACAATAAAACACAACCAATTAAATATGATCCATGGGAATATGCAAGCATTCAGCTTTTTCTTGCTTAGTACTTTTCTGTGAACTATCCTCCCTACCCCAAAAATGCATTCTTTTGCCTAGTTTTGTGCAATAATTTGGGATTTCAGGGGAACAAACAATTGCCAATTGACCAAGGAAAAATCTGACATAAAATCCATCTATCTCAAATCAAACCTTAAATATATTCAGAATTCAAATATCCAGGAAGCAGGAGAGATGCCTCAATTCTTCTGGAAGTACACTATGAAGAACTGAGCACCAGTTTCCTTACCGGGTTGGTCGTCTGGGCCCTCACTTCAAGCCTGAAGCAACAGATAGAAAATGCAAGTCTTTTACTCCAACACTGAGAACTAGGCTTGAAATGATAGAAACTCCCATTATGTTTTCGCTTCTTGGTCCTCAGATCTAATTTTTAAATGCAGAAGTTCTCAGACTCCCCCACTCCACGCCCCCACACACAGACCACTGAAAAATGGCCAGAGGTCTTGGAAGATCACTTAATAAACTTTGTTTGTTCTAGAAACCAAGACACATGCATATTTTAAGATCCCACAGTCTTGCCTTTCAAATGCAACGGATGTGCCTGCTTTTGTAAGCCAAGTTCTGTGAAGTCAAATCATTCTCCATCAACTGAAAATTAAGCAAAGTATAGATATTTTTTGCTGTTTCAGTTTTTCTGCAGACTACCTGCAAACCTCTGATAGAGGGAGCTCTTGGCCGATTGCAGGGGATATAATAGGGAAAATGGGTCTTCCTCAAGAAGCGCCTTACATGAGCATGATTTCTGGTGGTCTGAATGGACATTTCACTCTCAGCAGAATGTAAACTTGACTCCATTTGGGAAGTTCACAGCGGGGACAAGGGGTTTATAAGGAGTACATGTTCATTGGGGTATCTTTAGGGCTTTTGAAAAGGCTTTCTGCCTCTAAGGTATCCTTCTTCAGACCGGTGCCTTCTAGATGTTTTGAACCACAGTTCCATCAGCCTCACTTAGCACTGTCACAAGTAAGGGATTATGGAAGAACCTAATTATGTATCCTTCAGGTGATTTCTGCAATGCCTATTTTGCATAATCCTGAGTCAGCTGGGAAAGTGTTTACAAGAGCAGGTTTGGGCCTCTATCACAGCCTGGCAGTGCCTGGCATGTTCTTTGTGAGCCAGAAAGAAGGCTGGAAAAGGTTTGGTTAGTCACAACCTCATTTCAGAATCCAGAAGTCCCAGGCCAAGGGAATATCTGCATTCTCCTCTGATGGGTAACACTGTCTCATGTTGTCTATGAACCAAACTGAACATTTTTTGCATTCCATAGCATTGTGCGCTATGGGTCCCCACTGTGGGTTGGATGGGCAATAGTGCCTATGAAGGAGACCCCATAAGCACACACAAAACTGTGTGTTACTTTTTTAATGCCTGGTTTAAAAAGTTGAGTGCGTGGATTTCTAGCACACAACCTTCTAGCAATTATACAAAGGCCCCAACAAAACCTGGCCATGTATCCAAATATGTATGCATTTGAAGGTGTTGTATATACAAATACTGAAAGCACTGTGAGATCCCCTATCCATTGCATTGTGAGTGGTGAGCATTTATCCTTCCAATGTTGTAATATTAGTCCTTTAGCGGTCAAAAGAGAGCATTTTGGCCATTGGGTAGCATAAAAATATAATAAATAAATTATATTCAGGGCATGATGAATCCATTTACAAAACTCAAAAGAGCATGCATAAGCTGATCACAGGGCATGCATATAGGATCACAGTTGTTGGCACAATTACGCACACTTGGATGACACAAAAGTCCCATGAAATTCACTGTTGCTTACTTTTGAATAGACATACATTGCACTGCAAATCAATATAAACGGCTCCTAAACTGCTCCTATCTATCAGTGGATCATATTATAGTCTAGGGAGAAGGTTTTCTCTCCCCTACCCCCAATGTACATGTACGGGACACATGACAGAAAGAGCCAGGCCTTATTAATATCAATAGTATCATATAAAGCACAATCAAGTGCTTTTTATAACTTGCATTTTACAAGTAACCTCAAAAGGATGCTGAATGGCTGTTGTTTCTCTTTCAGGCTACATTATTATGGTCTATGCGTGTGATGCCTTCCTTGACTTTAATCTGCAAGCAAGCAAGCAATGCCAGACTTTCCATGTTATGAGTTCCCTCCCTAAGCTGTAGAGCTGCCAAAAAAGATAGTGGCAGAGCTTTAGTAGAGCGAAAGCCCTACATTACATCAGGCATCGTTAAAAACGATAAGTTAGCAATAGTGCAGATGGTCGCTGAAAACATCCGTGTTGTAGAGCTAAGGAAGGAAGACCAGTGGTGCAAGAACATTCCGCGTGCCATAAAAGGTGCAGCTCTGCATGAGAAATCACCACTTGCTTCCACACATTCCATTTTCCATTCATTCCCAAAAATGCATCCATGTGAGCCATTATACCAAGGATCGCACCCAGCTCATTGACACATTGCTGACATATCCCAACTGCCACAATCTGACAACAGTATTGTTGTAAAGAGTATTTATTGGGTCCAAATTGACCAACTGATAGTCAGGGAGGTCCAAATTATTCAGTCCAAATGAGATTTACCTTAAGATAAAGGGTTGTTTTGTTTTGTTTTACTTTGGGCACAATCCAACTGGAATGCCCACAACACTCCCAGCTATACAGGGCAGAGGAAGAGTGCAGCCAAAGGTCACTGCTGCACTTCTCCTGCCCTGCAAAACATATGGATGGACCATTTAGGCAGGCTAAGTGTGGCACATCAGAGCAGGAGAGGAAGAGGCTGAGGCATCTCCGGGATACATCACACCTTGATAACGCCAGTCTCTTCCCCCCACAAAACGCTGCCAAAAGCCCATCTGAAAGGTTGCGTGTGCTCATGTGACCTCACAAACTCAGCTGGCTGCAAGTGGTGGGAGGGGCAGAGCTGCAGTCTCCAGCTTTATGGGCGTAATACATAATAATGGTGTGTCCCTGGAGAAAGGCTACCTTCCTAGATATACACAGGCCTCCAACTGAGTAGCCCTTCTAATCTGATGCCATGCCATGGGGTCAGGGGCCAGTCCAGGCATGGGCTCCTCCTTCTCCTCTCCCTTGTCCTTTCACTTCCAAATCCTTGTCTGTTCCCATGACCTGCCTGAGCACCTGGAGACAGAAGCCTTGAGAAAATGGCACCTCCTCCACCACCTTGATTCATGCACCCCCTGTTCTCAGCCATCACAGTCCTCATCCAAAGAGTCTGTGCAACCTTGACCCTGGGAAGCATGCCAAGAATAACTGCCTCATCCACTCCCAGCACAAAGCTTGACAAACTTCAATTATCTATCAAGTTTGTTTTGACTATGCTTTATACCAATAACCAACTCTCACACCACTCTGTCCACTGCACCACAAGGACATGTTGCTCCTTAGCTTTGTTGTTCCACTTTAACAGAATCTATTTGCTTGTGTCCATTTTCCAAATACACACTTCTGTCAATACAGATGAGTCAAGACAAGTTCCTCTTAGGCCACCCATTTCTCCCTGGCCTAAGAGTTGCATTTTGATTTTTCTTAATCTTCCCCTCCTCCTGAGTTGATTCAGGATTTGGACAGGTAAATTGGGCTGCTGTGTTTTTCTTCTAAAGCATGCCATGAGAAAGAAGAGGGTATAAAAATAGCTCCTTCTTTAGGTAATTGCCTGGAATTTTGTCACCTTCAAAGACCTTATTTCTTGTATCTTTTCATGTTCTAGCTCTTCCCCACTGAGAAGAATATGGGAGCTAAATCAAATTAAGGGTTGTTAAACTAAAATTATTGTGTGAAAATGGCCAACCGTCCTTGCCATAGGTGGTGTTAATTACTTTCCTCCTTTGCCCGGCATGTCCCATACCTTAAGATCAGAATGCCAGACCATGGGGATCTTTGGTTGGATCTAGCAGGATTATTCTTACCTTTTTTACTTTCCTTTTTATTCTAATGTTTTTATATATAATAGGACCTGCAGTTCTATGGATTCTCAAAACAAGATTACTTTGTTTGTTTGAAGTTTACTCAAATGACTTAATACAGACACATGAGTGTTGTAAGCATTGCATATGAAATGCAATATTAATAAGAAAAGAGATTCCAAGCTGCAATATTCTTAAACTATGAGAGGAGTTTCTGTTCATTCGTATAGAATCATTTTAGATATGTAGATATATGGACACATGGAGAATGTTATTTAGAACCTGGAATATTCATAACATCTTGTAATCTCTTAGAGCAGCATATTATCATTTCCATGTGATGTATAATATGCATAGTAAACAGCTGGATGCTTTACCTAAAGCCTCCTGAAATATTCCACCCTATTTGTGGGCAGAGAAACTGCAGGTGGGGGATAATTTCACTGAATCCTGTGGATGCAGGGATTGGCTGGCAGGATCTCACAAACAGGACTCACCATTGGTAGGCGGTATGACACAGCGTCTTGTTCTTGCAGCTTGTCTGTCACTGCCAGGTGGCTGAAGGTATGTTCATATGGGTTTCCCCCAACACACACGCACACTCACACACTTTTGTTCAGAAATCTCCCCATTGCTCTATAGTCTCCCAGGCTTCCTGCACTTCCTAAACTGGAAAATGCAAAAAGGGAGCTGGGGCCTTGCTGAGATTCCATTTATGACTTAAGGGAAAAGTATGCAAGGGAGAGGGTAGGTAATCCACATACTTTTCTGAGCTCAGAGGTGGGGCTTCAAATGCTCACACTGCCTTCTAGAAAAAATGCAACTTTATAATACTGCAAAAACTGCTAAAGGTTTAAAACAGAAGAAAAGGAAATCCAACAAGGATGGCCACCTATGGATCATCAAATGGGAAAGAGAGCAGACAAAAAAGGGCACTGATTCACACAAGTTTTCTGTATGCTACTGCAAATGTGCAAATTTAGAAATGCAATGCATCTTGCCACAACTTAGAGAAGCCTGCATCCTGTGTCCCTATGCAGTCTGCAGAAGAGCCGCTTCAAGACCACACGCAACTTCCCTCTTCTTCTTTCTCTCAGCTCAGGAGATGAGGATCCCATAAGCCCAAGTGTTTCCCAAGCTTTCCTATTCTCCAGCCTGCCCACTGCTAATGGTCTGTTGGGCAAACTATGCTCCCCATCCCACAGTGAGTGATGTGTGAATGGCTGTGATACAACAAAGGCCTTTCAGAGTCCTGAGTGGCCCTTAAAAGCCTCAGAAGAAAAGGCTGTCTTAACTGGGACCAAAAAAGATGGAGGATCCAGATCCAGCCAGGCTGCAGTGGGATGGTTATTCCATAGATATGGGACCGCCACCAAGAAAGTCCTCCCCTTGTTGCCATTCTCCATACTTGCCTCAAAGTTGGCACTCAGAGGAAGGCTCCGGAGTTTGAGCGTAGTGTCGAAGTAGATCGCAGTTCGGAGAGGTGCTCCAACAGGCATTGTGGTCCTAAGCCATACAGGGCTACAATGGTGGTCAGCAGGAATGATAGAAACATACCACATGACAATAAAAGACTCACTGACTGACTGTTGTAATGCGTTATTGTTGCTGTTGTTATGACGTTTTGTATTACTTATTGTGTTTACTGTTTCAGTATGCTAATGATTTATTTTGTAGTTTTTAAATGGTTGCTTGCTGATCTGATCATGGTGACTACAATGGAAGGATGAAATAAAGATCATCTTAAATGCCTATGTACATATGTACATAATAGCTGTGGGGTGAGGCAGAATATGTCCTTAGACCACCCTTCCCCAGACTGATGCCCTCCAGATGTGCTGGGATAGCAACTCCTGCAATCCCCGGCCAGCATGACCAAGAGACTTCAAAGTCCCTGAAGCTCAAGGAACAGACTTCACACTTCCAGAGCAGAAGTGGCTCGTTCTTTTAAAGTCCATTTTACCATGTGCTAAGACCAGACATGGTGGCACTCCCTGCCTATTGAATGAAGATGAAAGGATTGTCTCGTCAGCTTTACTGCAAAAGCATGCGTCAAGTCCTACTGATGAGAAATTTGACATTTATTTTTTTTTAAGCCTTAAAAAGATCTAGAAGTAAAACTTCCTTTTCCAATTTTCCATCATGCATTCTTCCTTGGCTTCCTAGCTGCATGTTGTCAAGTATGTGGGCATGCCCATTAATGGATTAAGTGTTTTCCTTGTTACTGGCTTTACCATTTCCTGAAAGGCATATGAGCAAACAGCAGGTGCTGTTACTATTGCCAAGCACCGCAATTCATAATAGATGCCATTAACTTTTCTTTGTAATAAACACCATATTACTTCACTGTGCTGTATCATTACATCCCATTCTTTTGGATTATTTTATACCAAAATCAGGTACAACATTTTATTACATACATGAATGAATGACACCATGTTCGGCAACACACTGTGGCACATTGTGAGTTATAGTATGGGTTATATGAGGATGAAGCAACACTTTCATATCCCTAAAACAGACTGTGCACTATGTGAAAACTATTTAACCCTTGCACAACCCATGCTTGTCAGGTTCACAAGGAAGGACAACTCCTGGCCATATTTAAAATGGTAGCCACATATGGCACAGCCTTGCTGCCCTGAGACTAGGACAGTATAGAAAAGCTTTAGATGGATGGATGGATAGGATAAACAACCCATGGTGTGCTGGTATGTCATGTTTTTTCAATTCCTTCTGTTTACAACATTTTAAAATGAAGAAACTGTTCCCGTGAGTTACAATAGGCACACTCCTGATTTTGATATATCTTCTTTCATGCTATGTTTCATGTTGACTGAAAGCAGTATTTCTAATCCCATTATTCTATTGTTTTTGATGATAGTCTGATGAATGCACTAGCACTTGCAATTTGATAGGGCTCCTCTATATTCATTTAAGGTACAGTCTTGTAGGGATGCCAGTAGTCTCTGAACTCAGAGATTTACAGACATCCTGTGCAGAACAAGAGGACTGAGAAGATGATGGTCAGCCACAATACTCCTGTTCTGTAAACGCCAGATGGCCAGTTCTAGCTGCCTAACTATGGCATCTAAACAGGGAGGGGAGAAGGCTGAGGTGCTGCCAAGATAAGTATTATCTCAGCAGCACCAAGTTTTTCCCTCTCCTTCCTTCTGGAGCACCCACTAGGCTGCTTCTGTCCCCACTAAACCCCTCTCTTTCCATGCCAGCTGGAAGGGGGGAGACAGACCCAAGCACCAGCTCCCAGCTCCAAGGTTGGAGCAATTTTCTGTCCTTGTAGCCAGGAATCTAAACCAATCTATAGCCCCCTAGACTCTGTCTAGTGGACTAGAAAATTGCTTTTTGCTTTTGTTTTTGCTTCTTTTTTTAAATGCTCCATTCATTTCAATGGAAAACCCAGACAATCTTCTGTCATCTTTACATTTGCTTTTTCTCATCCAAACGACACAATATTTTTCAGCATTTTGCTGCTCCCCACCCTATTCCTAAAATATAAAATGTGCCTACTTTCAGAGGCATTGAAGAGTTCCCATTTTGGAAGACATTATTTATTTATTTGTTTGTTTATTAAAACATTTTTATGCCGCCCCATTCGCCGAAGCCTCGGGGCGGCTTACAACATTAAAAAAGAGCATCATATAACAACTATCTAAACAAATAAAGCTTTCTGTTGTCTTCTCCCTACACACTCAGTGGCCTTTCCATGAACTGGGTATCATGTCCTGGCAATATATCCAGTGCAAACAAGTGCTTCCAATGCAAAGTCATGAAAGAGGAATCTTGAAACATTGAAAAAATAGCCTTTCTTTCATTTTTGCTCTTCCCTAGCCTTTCAAATGCAAAACAAGTTAAATGCTCCCTATTAATTTTGTTTTTTACTCATGTTAAAAACATCACTATCAAGACATTGCTCTACATTGCTTTAAATAGATTGATTTATTTTTTGTATACATAATTATAGATTATTATGTAAGTATTTGTTTTCATTTAAGTACCAAACTTTAAAAAGACTTGCCCACAAAATTGTATGGGTCAGTCGGGAGTGACTGAGTGAACATGGCTTTCAGATCCAACTTAAATATGAAAATGGATGCAGTTCTTGGTCACATTATACTTTTCTGGTTTGCCCTTTTATACTAAAAACAAAAGGCAGCATCCAAAATGTGTTTATCCTATTGATGTACTGCTGGAATAGGCAGGACTGAGACCCCAAAAGAATCCAATGGCTTCCCAGATGATGTTGGGGGTCCATAACAACCTCCCTTAATGAGTGCTCCACATTTAACAAAGCAAATATTGGACACTGCCCAATAGTTCTTCCTCTAAATACAGAGACTCAATATAACGCTGTTAGAACCAGGTAGCGTTTTGCCACCATCCTTGGGCACGAACAATCTAGGAAGTTCTTTTGTTTGCTTAGAATGGTAAAGAATTGGGATTGCACAGGAGCACAACAGAAGAATTTTAGATTGAACAGATCCAACCACAAGGACACAAGGCAGAGAGCAGCAGATATTACGTGTGAGAATAATATTTTCAGTAGTAACGCAACAATTTTCTGAAGAATATTGCTTGTATCCGTCTGATTTTTTCTTTTGTCCAGGTACCTGCTTGCCCATACAAGTGGAAAGTCTTATGCACTGTATGGATTATATGGATGTAAGAATGTAGCAAATGTTTCCAATCATCTTTCCAACGCACAGAAAAAAATTAGCCATTCTTGTATATGTAGCTCGCATAAATACATAAATCGAAGGATCCTATGAAGCATAATGTCAAAGAAACTTTTTGACACTTCATCCATTAAGTAAATGCTGCCGATAAATGGCTGCGATTAAGTTGTGTTTTGAAATGTGAGCCCCAGGAGGTTTGAGGTTCATAGATTGTTTTTATACAGATTCTGTCACTTTTGATTTGCAATGCTTGCCCAGACACCCTCAGTCATTACCAAATCTACTTTTACTTTATATACTTTCACCGACTGTAAGACACAAATGCTACTGATCCATCCATGCCACTGAGAGCTGTGCACCTTGGTTGTCATCACATACGTTGCCTGTAACTTTCCATGTGAAAACACAGCAACACAAAATGAAGGGAAAGATCAGCTGTTGAACACACCCATTCCATAAATTATCTCAGATGAATGTGGAAACGCACATGAATTGACAATGCACTCTTTTCCAAAACAGTTAGCCCAACTCAGTGTTGGTGAGTGGCAATAGTGCCTAACCATAGAAGTCCAAGAGGTTAACTTATTATTTTTTACCCTACCTTAGAAACTCAACTTATTCAAGTTCCATCTTGCAGACTCTTTCCCAAATCCCATCACACACAGTTTGGTTGTATTTATTTAACTAAGTTTCTCTAGCATGCAATAGCCAAGGCTCTCTGGGAAGTTTACAAAACAGAGTGTAAAGACCATAGCATGCTAAAACATAATGTAAAATCCTTTAAACAAAAACAAACACTTTAATCAAAATGGAATGAAACCAAAGTAAAACCAACTAAGTTGCAAAGGTGTAAAACACATGCATGCACACAAAAAACGAACATGGGTTTTTTTAAAAAACTGGAAGACTAAAAGAGCTATTTGTGATCTTCCAACACGGTCTGGGGGTCCATAGGATTCTTTGGCGTCCCAGCTCCATGATCTGCCAATCTCAGACTCTTCAGGCTGAGCCCCTCCCCCTCACAGCCAACATGGAAAGATCTGCTCCAGCTACCCCTGCAAAATATGGAACTGGGCCTCAGAAGGGGAAAGGGAGGCATATCAGGGAGCAGGGAAGGGGGGAAGCTGGGCCTGTGGCCTTATACCCATTCCTGTCAGCATCCTAACCTTCTTCCCTCCTAACCTTGCCCCCACCAACTCAGTGGTCCTGAGTTAACCTCCAAGCCTGTAGGTCTACTATATGGCCTCAGTCCTGCTTTGGACTAAACACCACTGAACTTAGCCATAAGAAGCATGCAGGAGCTTAAGTATTAGCTTAAGCACATTTAACTGAAAGCAGGAACCAATGAGAACTGCTTTCAAACAAATGTGGTGAAGATCAACATGGTAAATCCATTGCAGCAATATATTTCTTACATTCAGTGGCATGAAGTTCAGGAATAGACTTCCCCAGGGTCCATTCTAGTCTTGTACAAAATACTTTGAAGATCATGCTGCTATATAAAGAGTTGTCAGAATTGGAAAGCACATGGGTGCAAGAATATTAGAAATGTAGTCAAGATCAAATCGTAAAAATGAAACATCTGCACAGAGTGTTAGAAAGCTGTTCTGTTTATTGGGCTTACTAATTTACCCTTTAAAGGTCACATTAAGTCTTTACAGCCTAAGGTGGTAGGCTTCTCAAAGTGTTCTTAATCACATTGGTAACTGTGCAAGAGCCCATTTGATGAAAGTTATACAAACGTAGCATTGTGTTTTTGAGCTACAGCTATATATTTGCAATGCAAACAGACTGCATTGATTTTAGCGGCTTTTAAGCCTCCAATAAAGGCTCAAGACTCTGATAAATACATCTTTAGGCTAAGCCCTACAGATGAAGAATGTGTAGGCAAAGCTCTTTTAAAAAATATTTCAAAGAAGGGCTTCATGATCCAGGAGATTTACTATTTGCTATTCCTTCTATTCAATCTTTTAACACTCCTCCACAGAGATTTTACAATAGCATGCATAGTTACATGAACAGGAAAGTAAAACTGTCCAAAATAGATCATAAATATAGTTTCTAACATTTCCTAGAAGTGTATCTTTGGCCGATAACACCTTTTCTTCCTTGAGTGATTTAGGGGACAATCCTATGCATTCCTGGAGAGAGAAAACTCCTACAACTCCCATCATTCCCACATCAGCCAGCACGTCTGCGCTCTTGGAATTTTAAGTCCACAAATGAGTTGATATCATGTTGGAGCTAAAGGATATTTCAGATTCCTAGATGTGGGAATCCAACATATCCCATGGAGTCTTACAGCTGGGAAATAGAGATCTCTCTCTCATAGAACTGTGTTGGCTGGTCTCCAAGGTCAGGGAAGTTACCTCCAAAGGGTGCAGAGAGGTCCTTCTGGTAGGCAGTTATGAGAGGAGACTGCAGGGCCCAGGATATGAACCTCCTAAGGCTCCCTAACATCCTTCTTTAATTCTCTGAAATGCTGTTACTAGAAAGGGAAAAGATCATCTAGCAGAGCTTTAAAGAAATCACATGAGATATTGAGGTTTTGAGAGGGAATATCAAGAAATTTGGAGCCCAGATAGTTTTCTTATCCTTCCTTCCATATGTGTAAGAGGAACAGAAAAGGAAACAAAAATACTCCAGGTGAATGCCTGGCTACAAAGTTGGAACTGAAGTGAAAAAACTGGATTCTGGGACCGTGGGCTACATTTCTTGGAAGTTGGCAAAGGATGGATTGCACCTCACAAGGACTGGGAAGAATGTCTTAGGCTGCAGCATAAAGAAATTCATTAGGAGGATTTTAAACTGAATTCTATAGGGGAGGGAGAAGTCAACTTGGGCATAATCATGAACAAAAGCTTATGCAGTGGAAAGAGCAGTTCTAATAGCATCCAATGATAGTCTTCCAAAAAAGTAGGAAGAAAGCTAGACTATAAAACATGTGGTCTTCAGTATCTATAATAATACTTCGAATACAGCAAACAAACAGCACAAACATGAACTCTTAATACAGGAGGGCAAATACCACTTGATAGGTATAACTGAAACTTGGTAAAATGACTTCCATGACTAGAATTCAGGAGTTGAAGGATCTAACTTGTTCAGGAGGAACAGAAGGAACAGAAAGAGCGGGGGTGTCGCACTACATGTTGAAGACATCTCTGCACAGGACAGTTGGCTTACTAGTCCCATCAAAAGCATCCAGATTTAAATGAATGGAGCAAAAAATAAAAGGCTCATGGAGCTTGGGGTCTGCAGCTGACCACAATGGTGTACCACAGGGTTCTGTCCTGGACCAGTGCTCTTCAACATGTTTATTAATTATTTTGATGAGGAAGTGCAGGGAATGCTTATCAGTTTTGCAGATAACACAGAATTGGGTGGGATGGCTAATACCCTGGAAAATTAAAACAATTTAAAGTGATCTTGCTAGGTCGGGGTGCTGGGCAGAAAACAACAGAATGATCTTTAATACGGACAAATGCCAAGTTCTGCACCTAGAAGAAAGAAACCAAATGCATTGTTGCAAGATGGGGAACGCTTGGTTCAACAATACTGCAACTGTTGTCAATCACAAGCTGAATATGTGTCAATAATGTGATATGGCTGCAAAAAATGGGAAGTTCTGTCTTGGGCTGCATTATCAGAAGTGTCATTCCCAACCCACGTAAGATACTAATTTCCCTGTGTTCAGCACTGGTTAGGCCTCATCTTGAGTACTGCATCCAGCCCATCAAAAATTATTTCTCACTTACATTTAGAAGTAATTTAGTGTTTATATTCATCTAGACTTTTAAAAGGTTGTCAGAACCTTTTAAAAGTCTGCTTTACATAACATTTCTACTAAGCAAACAAATGTGAAAAAATTTACGCAGATACAAATTCTACAATATTCCATCAAGTTTAATTGGATTATTGCAGTGAATTTCAAAGATGCAAGTAATGCAGGAAAATAGTATAAAAAAGATAAATCTACCAGATCCAGTACAAACTGAAAGTAAAAAGTAATACATTTCAGAAGCTCTTTATTGCTGCTTGGACCATTCCAATCTTGAAGGGAGACTTTGAAGGGAGTTGTCTGGTACTCCAGATCCTGACCTATTAAGAGTACATACACGTATGCCATAAAGAGAGACTTTCTTGGATGAGGAGCTCATTTTGTAGTTATTTTTTCCCATTGGAATGAGCTTTGCCTGCCCCTGGCTTCACGGTGCTTTTGACGAGAGAGAAAACAAATGCCAGTTGAGTTACAATCCTTTCCTCTCGGCTTCAGAAGGCAGCCTGCTCCCCATACCTCTCCATACCATGTTAACTGGAACAATGGGAAAAGTTCGTTCATGCTTTACCCTGACAAATGAGGGGCAGGAAGGAATCATGTTCTTAAATGCTGCCAAGAGCTTCCTGGAGGAAGAAAAGCAGGAAGGATTTCTGATGTCACGAAGTAGCAGCCAATGACCACTGTAAGCAGACAGCTCTACTGAAAAGTAGCACAACCCATTTTCTTACCTCTTGTCCCTGGAGGGAAAGCAGTACTCTAGGAATGGGCTTCTAAACAATGGCCTGGACTGAGCATAAGCCTCTGGCCAATTGGCGGGGGGGGGGGGGCTCCTTCTGCCCATGGAAGATGTCTGACCCCGTGGAGCATTTCTGCTCGCAGAAGCAGTACCAGTCCTACCATTGGACAGGTTGAGACAACTACTTCAGTAGCAGTCCCCGAGTCCCTGCTCTGGAGCCCACTCAGGCATTTTCACCTCTTGGAGACCAGAGCTATCCTCCATTCTGTCCTGCACCACCTGTCCTGCTCTCCCTAAGTTAGCCTGCTGCTCTCAGGTGTGATGAAGAACGCTATCGTGGGGCCAGAGTTAAAGTAAGATTTAATGCCAGTCCGGTCAGTTTCTGTGCATGGGATGGAGGTGGGTGGGCATCAGTTTGCCCTCTGCCTCAGGCAGCAAGATACTGTCCTTCTCTGGACAGAACCGAGAAGGAACCCATCTGAAATCCTTGATGGACCAGGAAAATCTGTTATGAAGAATTGGAGGACCATTCAGAAAAGTGGGGAAAACCGTACTAGGGACTCAAGAGGGGTAAGGGACAAGAGGATTGACAAAAATGCCTCCCCTTCCCCTTTACCAGCAGGGAGAATATTCAGAGCTGAGTGCCAGTCAAGGGATGTGTCTGGCAGAGGAACAAAACACGGGATCCCACCCATCAGACAGGGCATGTCCTATGAGAACAGTAGCTTGTGTGCAACTTTCTTACTGCTATGCCCCCTACAGCCAAATCCTTAAAGTGCTCGGCACAGTAGTAACATCATCTTGACACAGTTCCCCGAATTTCAAGTTAAACAACTCTGGGGTAAGTTGAGTGAGATTTTCAGCCAAATGGGAGAGCAGGTTAATGTCAAACTTGTGGTTATATCATAAAAATAATGTGGTGATTTGGAAATGGGTTCAGTGAAAATTTTTTATTTTGGTCCTGTGCTATTTCCCACCACTCTCACCCTCCCTAATAAATGTTGGCTTAAGCTTTAAAGAGTCACAAAGATCCATGGCCAGGCATTGTAATTTATAGTGTTTATATTCTTCCAGACTTAAAACCAGAACTTAAGCAGTAATTTATACTAATTTATATGAATGTCAAGAAGCAGCCAACACTTCGGGCATTAGCCAAATGGTAAAATTTACATATTTCTGATTTTTTATATAAAATACCTCTTTGTATTCAACCTAATATTTAAATTTCTAGGCAGCTCAGTTCTTAATGCAGACTGAGTACTTCAAAACTAGAAGAGAAAGTGTCTTTTTTCATTTAATACCATATAAAATGTGTTGCTTTTCCATGCTCAATTTCTTCCTGTTATTGGGGATGGTGAATGTTCCAAGCAAAGTTACCAAAAGGCATACAGTCCCTTGAACCATAGCTTAAAGCCTAAGCACTGGCTTCTTTCCTTGGCAAAACAGACAAGACTTCCAGGCAACTTAAACTGTGTCTGCCATGCAGATGAAACCAAATTTGTAGACTGAATAAGAGATGGGTGAGAAGTGAGAAAGCAAGAGTAACACATATTCCTCAGTTCCAGTACCATCTGAAAGTCATCTACTGGGGGCCAGGTTCATGATGTACATAATGCTCCACTCATGTGAATGTTAGGAGTGAGAGAGATGGCTGCTTTGGGCACTCATTCTCAAAGACTGCTGGCTGGACTTCAGAGGGATTGGAATCTGAATGTGAAACAGAGCCTGGGAATGTGGGCCATGCCAAGACATTGTGATGAGGGAAGCAGAGATGCTTACCTCAAGGCCAGACTTCCCAGGTGGGCAGGAAGTCTCTGGGAATAACCAAGATGTACTTCTGGTGGGAAGGGACTTGGAACAGGGGAGTTTCTCAGACTCAGGCAAGGTGAGCACAGCTCTTGACCCCCTGATATATCACCTGCAGAAGAGTATGGCCCAGTTAGAGGATCCATGCACGAAAAGGGTGTGCTTACTTTCAGAAGGCCCCTACCAAAGGGATGGGGCCAAGGCATGCTCATAAGGAGAGTTCCTGGAGGTGAATGCTAGATTGGATTCAACAAACTGCTCTGTGCTGCTCAGAACATCATTCTGGATGTGTTGCACTTTCTAGTCAACAAAGAATGCTTTGCAAGGAAGAAGGTCTATGACTTTTGAATGTGTGAAGGAGGAACCCTGGCTCCTGAAACTTAGCCTATTACCTGTTAATAGATAGTTTCAATACTACTTCATAGCCTCTTGCTGTAAGCTTCTAAAATATGAATGTCTAATTTGATACTTGCCTTGTGACAGTAGAGAAGTTATAGAGCTTATGAAAGGCAGGTATACCTTTACCTACTACTGCACTGAGGTCAAAAATTAATTGTACTATGAGTTGTATAATCCCTTTTTGAGATTTGCTTATGGCAAGGACCTTTGTGGTGCCAAAGGTATGAACCCACACTGGAAAGTGGCCAATGCAACACCAAGAAATTACAGTCCACTAATACATGTTCTGGGGAAACTGGTGGAAAACATGATTAAAAATAAATTGTTTCAAGCATATAGAAGAAATGCCACAGTGTGAATGAGGTGGCTCAGAATAAAATGTCAGTCAGCCCCTTCATGAGATGATACTTCCTATTCTGAATTAACCACAGCCATCCATCTTTCATCCAGAGTGACTTTGTACTCATCTATCAACTAAGAGAGGAATGGAGATTTCTACTTCTGAATTTAAAACTTTTCCTACTAACAGTTTGTTTCAGGAAAATCTAAACTTTGCTATCTGGAACTTTGCACTTTTAGAGGGCAGTACCTACCCCACATCTCACAGATAATCCCCACACTGTCTAAAGTGGACACATGAGATCCAGAAAGTCCTAAGGCTGGTTTAGATGATGCAGCCAGAGAAATAAAGATTTCTACTTGGAGGCAGTAACAACGGTCCCAGGAAGAAGGGACAAAAAGGAAGGCACATGGTGGAACCTGTTTTCCAGTCATGGAACAGGTCATTGCCAATCCATGACATTAGTAACGGAGAGTTTAGGAAGAATCTATTTATGAACAGCAACCAAATACCTCAGATAAAGCTGGGTACTGATGTTTGAAGTCGACTAAAAGACCTAGGAAAGCATTGGCTGTTATAATAAAGGTTTCCAGACAAATAGAAGACTTATAGACCTCTGTTTAAAACTATAAGTCCCACTATCAGTTAGCTCTGTCCATGTACATCATCAAAGCTCAGGCATAGCCCAGTTGCAACAAGTCTGGCATTTACATCTTACTATCATTATATATTCAATTAAACATTGTTGCAGCTATTTACATAGCTGAATGGCACTGCATTTACACTACATAATCTCATGTTATTTCTGGGTAAATATTTCTCTAAGCTCCAGTATAAGTTCAAGTTAGTCCTGAAAGAGCTACTAAAATAAAAATAAACCACACTTTAAGCTTGGTCGCAAATTACACTTCAGTTTAGGCAGCACTGCTATATTAAATGAAGTTAAACAAATTTAGTTAAAAACACACATAGACACAACACCTGGAAGATAATCTACCATAATGATAAATAGTTTTCCTGTATGGCATAATTTGGTGAGTTTAATATAAATTAAAATTAAATCTAGCTGACTTGCTGGGTGGGAAGAATTGGGAGGGGAAGATCACCCATGCACTTTCTGAGTCTACACGAGATGCAGCTAATCCTTGGAGTTTGGAGGGTCCTGACCATTCCCATAGCACTGTGCCCTAAATCACTTTTTTAAAAATGCTACTGTAGTGCAGAAGTACTTCGGGAGCCTATAACTCTCTATGTGGTTCCTTCCTTCCTTCCTTCCTTCCTTCCTTCCTTCCTTTCTCTCTCTCTTTTTTTTTTTTTTTTTTTTGTCATGGAAGTTTATTTTATTTCAAAGTAAAATTAACAGCATAAGGGCAATGAAAAGAAGAAAAAGAACATGTGTGATAACAAATCAAGTTCACTAAAGAAACAAAGGAATTCGGTAATTATAATTCTTATGCTGTAATGGATATGCTTCTGGATCATCTACAGTAAAATAGCCTAAGTTAGAGCTTATATCTACCAATAGAATAAAAATGCCATTTATATTCAGCATACAAAGGGAGCATATGAAAGTGTACATTATTTTGTGTGCATTTATGTATATGTGCGTGCTAATCAGTAAAAATATAGCTAACTGTATCTGATTGGAATTTGTTCAATAAGTATGAAGGGCTTCAGTATAGGAAGTAAATTGAAACTATGGTGTCAATTTTGTGATTGAGGGATGGATGACACCAACACTGGGAATTCCATTTTCCCTTGTTTGATCATACCCCACATAACCTCCAGGACCTTATAGATGGCAACTTAGGAGTTAAGACTGAGGACCAGAGATTCAGTGCCCAGTTAGCAGCCAAAGCCTCCCATCCAACAGGCCTACATAGAAGGAAAAAAAATCCATCAACCAGGAAGGTACGGGACCATCAGGACCTCTGTTAGAATCACCAGTCCCTTATAATCAATGCTGACAAAACTCATTTTCACCTTCAAGAGGTCAATAGACTGCAATTTGATTATTTATTCAAATTATTTTATCTGCTGGACAGATAAAATAATTAGATGGATAGCGTTTACAAGGGTTCTTTAAATTAGTAAATAACTATGACATTAAAAGAAAGCACAAAAATGCACTAGGTCATGCACAGAACATAGAAATCAAGCCTGAAGACTACTTCTAGCATGAAACTCTTACACACTGAGCAGGAAGCAAAACTCCCTTCATGTTTCCAGTGTTTCCACAAAAGCATCATGTCTGAAAGAAAATGCTCCAGTTTGCAGGCGATGCATAAATTTCCCGTGCAAGGACAACAGCTGCATCTCCTAGGTAAGGTGGATGCAAGTATTGAATTTCATACAAGATTGTGCCCAAGGGAAATAGAAATCATGAAGCACATTTACTTCCATTTACTTTTCAACTTGTTCTTGGCCACATTGGCTGCCTATCTGCTTCTGAGCCCAACTGAAGGTGCTGGTTTTAACCTATAAAGACTTACATGACTTGGAACTGCAATACTGAAGGAGCTGCTCCCTTATCTGAACTCTGCTGGCAGCATGATCAACATCAAAGGCCTTCCTCTGAGTGCCACCTCCAAGGGATGCTCATACTAACCACAACTATGGAGTGATCTTTCCACAGGTCCACCTGACACCAAGTCTATCATACCTTCAGTGCCAGGTTAAGGCAGTCTTCTATGGTGAAGCATTTGAAAACATCCGCGGGTATTTAATGGCCTGATGGGAGCACACATGCCTGGTGTTTTTAACATGTCTGGTTTGTATTAAATATTGTTTTAGCTGTTAAATTCTTTTCAAATTAAGTATTTTAGGAAAATGTATGGTATTTTATTGTAATATGGTCCTATTTTAGGAACTGTTGAAGACCGTCTAGAGAGCTATATCTATTGGATGGTTTAGAAATGAAACGAACTGAAAAAAATAAAAATAGCAACAACAATTTCACTTGGGAGTCCCAGAATGGAAATAACTTTAAGGAATAAAATTGAACAACGAAGTCAAGGTTGATATTTGGGGTATAGAATGGATTTTGTTAAACCTACCCACGTTTCATGAATTGCCCGGCATGTTTCCTTTTGTCTTCTGCTCATTAACCAAATTGTTGTGCAAGCTGTCAAGAGCCTGTTTCTCTCTCCATCCCACTGTCTTCCTTCTCTTTATTTTTCCAAACAGATCCATGCAAGGGGCTTCTAGCCACAGCCTTTATTATGTTAAAGTGGGCCAGGCAGACTGGCTGTGTGATACAACAGGAGTATTGGAGAGGACATTAGTAGACTGAAGTCTGTCAAGTAAGAGGCAGCTAATTACTACTATTACTGCTAATTGCTATTACTATTCATGCCAAGAAGGGATTCCACATTGCATCCCTCCTCCCTTCCCAATCAAGCACAGTTCACTTCACCCTCAGGGAAATTCTCAGTGCTTGCAGACCAGATGGTGGAAATCTTTGAGGTGGCCACTTTGAAATGCAGAATCCTGGGAGAAACAGGCCCACTTCCTATAGAATCCTACAAAGTAGGATGTGTGCAAGAGTTAAACACCTATTGTTTAACTCTGTTCTATGTTCACATAACACAGCAAAGCATGACAAGTTGAGAGCCCATGTGGTGCAGAAGTGCAGGACTGGGACTCTGGCAAACCGGGTTCTAATCCCTGCTCAGCCATGGAGCCAACTGGGTGACTTTGGGCCAGTTACTTTCAGCCCAACCTACCTCACAGGGTCATTGTTGTGGGGAAAAGACTGACAGCATGAGGTGGAGAATGATTTAAGATGCTTTGAGGGCAGAATAGAATCAAATGAAGAATTAATTAATTAATGCTAGCCGGAGCTACCATAGCCGGAGCTACCATATTCAAAATGGTAGACAGCGTGCACTACAACTCCCTGGGGATAAATTAACCTATCAGTGGTTTATCATGATGTGTGAACTAACCCATTGCTCCCCCTATTGCAAGGAGATCAGGGTTCTAGTCCATTTGCCATAAAATGGAGAAAAGAGAGATTATTTAAGATGTCTTGCAGGAAAATAAAGACAGGATATAATTCTAATAAGTAAGTATTTAAGTGATATATAAATATGATAAATAAATAAATTGAAAATATTCAAAAAGCAGCATTTTAATATCTGTTTTCCCTGGATTTACATATGTATTCTAGATTCAATTATTATTTTGAGGAACTGTTTTTCAATCCAGCTTTTT